>NC_041389.1:400455937-400458724 GCF_002162155.2 Triticum dicoccoides
GGGAGGGGAATAGGACTGGTCATCTGTCTTTGAATCCTCCTCTGAGGAGCTATCCATAACCAGCGAGATATGCGCTTCATCAGATAGCATAGTCTGCTCTGAAGACCTAGTTTTCACTCTGGAATTTGCCATCACCATGTCAAATGGCTGATGCACATGAAGAGCAGTTGAATGTACTAAAATTGTTGACAAATGTAATATATAATGGACAAAAGGATGGCCTGATATAATTTATATATAAGATGACTTGGTAAGCAGGATGGCATTGCAAAATTCACATATATGATGCCTGGCTAAACAAGATGGTGTTGCATAATTCACCTAAACGATGAATAAACTAAACAGATGGCATTCACACAAAGGATGTCTAAACTAAGCAGATGACATATTTGATGTATAAATTAAGCAATGCAAGGCACCATATGCATGATATAACCAACATCAGCATGCCAAGTTAGGGCGAAGACCTCAGGGGGTAAATTGGAGTTATGTTCTCCTTCTGAATCCCCCTCAGAACAGATATCTTCCTCTCGATTACATTCCGAAATGCGTGGAGGGGGGCTTCCTTTGCGCCTACCATGGAGCGACGTCTGCATGAAATTTTATTGCGACGCAAGGCTCGTATCTTTTGCTCTACATGTTCAGTTCCATTGTTTACAATAACTGTCATGCATAGGAATAAAACTTAGTGAGATTATGTAAGGAGTGCATGCAGAAATCCAGAGTGATGGTAGCAACCTGTGGATAGACCCAAAACCAATAATAGCAGGCAGATAATGGTTTCAGTTAAAAAAATACAAATAATGGCTTCTTTACTGTTTGTTTCCCACCCAACATGAAACTCATAGTAGACACCGGAGATTAACCAGATAGTAGATAGATACTATTGATTGCGACCCCGATATGTACCCCACAACCATTTAAAAACTCAAGTTTGACCATTAGTTTGGAGCTGACTCCGAGTCTAATCGGTGAACATGACGATAAAGTAGCATGTAATATTAAGCAATGCATAATGTACGTAGACACGAAAGAGTGTGACCTCTCTTGCGGACCCGTGTAGTCCTCAAGGTCATCTGCTCGGTTGATGATGGTAATGTAGTTTTCAAGGCTGCCAGCGGCGGGGAAGAAGATCTGAGGCGGCAAAGGACAGTCTGGAGGCCGGATCCCTGCTGTGATGGACCCTTCTGTCGTTGGAGCAGCTGAGCTGGGGTGGACGACCGCGCAGCAGGAGCGGGACAAACCACACAAGGTTTTCTTTGACAACTGTCTGTAAGATAAGTAATTCTGTAAGGGCTCGTCTGAATTAGAGGATTCCAACAATGCAGGGATAGGAAATAGACAGGAATAGGATAGGAATGCACGTGCAAAACAGAGAATTTAAAAACACATGATTTCTGCCAATCTGGGTGTTTAATTCACAACAATTGGAAGATCAAAGGATGCAAAGAAGCATGGTGAGATTAAGTCAAACCACAAGAAAATGTACGGTTATAATGCTATTATGCTACTATCTCTTAGTCTTGTGCTTCATGAATAGAAATTTGAAAAGGAGGACAAGCGGAAATTAAAATTCCTACGTTTTTTCTTTCAAGGAGACACTAAAGGAACAAATCCTATAGTTTTCCTTTGCTCCATTCCTTTGAACCAAATTCATGAATAGTAGTACCATAGGAAACTTTCGAATTCCTATGTTTTTCATTCACTTTTCCTTTCAAGCACTGGCGATTCTAGTAGGCAGGTTTGAGCAAGGAAAAGCCTACACTAAAAAATGTTTTTGTGCTACTTCTATTACTTTGGACCCAGGCCACTGCCCTACTAGCTCAACTCCCAGGGCCAGCGACAAATGCACAGCTCAAACACGCACAGATAAATAATGATGGCGTTCAAGAGAGTCCATCACGGAAAGCTAAGTTGCCTGGTACCTCACTGCTTGTCATATAGTAGGATAAAATAATCGTATTTCCCGTTAGTACGTGTGCTCAGTGGACAATATATATAACATGTAGAGTAAAAAAGAGATGCAACAAGTGTACAACCGCTTTGGCGTAGCCATGTCGATCTCAGCGTGATAGGGTTGGCCGGTGAGGACGGTCCGGCTGACTTGGCTGTCGGAGGAGGGGAAGAAGATCTTAGGCGTCTGGAGATGGAGCCCAAGGTACTGCTCCGCTGTGATGGAGGGTTTCATTGTTGGAGCAGCTCCGGTGAGTTTTACGACGCCGAGGCTAAAGCAGGACAAGAGAGACAACGTTAACCTGAGTGGAATTCTAATAGCATCTCCAATACATAACGTAAAATACATAACCACAAAGTGCTAGATGTACAATACATCATCCGCTCATCTATGAACTTAACTATCGAAACTGAATTTAACTGTCGAAACTGAACTTAAGTGCCGAAACTGAACTTAACTGTCGAAACTGAATTTTGCTGTCAAAACTAAATTTTGCTGTCAAAACTGAACGCACTAGCAAGGTGAGGCTACATGTCGGTCGATTGACTTTTTCATCTCCAGTCAGTCAATTTTGCAGGCGTTGGATGCGAAATCAAGGGCCAGCCACCACCGGCCAAACAGCAGCCCCCCGCCGCCCACGGCCGGCGGTGCGCCGCCCCGCCCGCCCCAAAAACACTCCCCACCGCTGGTCTGCCGCCGCTCCGGCCATCCCTCCAGCCCCCCCATGCCGAGATTTTTCTCCGGCGATCCCCACACCAACGCCCCGCCACCGCCGGCGACCACCGCCCCCACCCTGAACACTAAGATAGATAGTGGGGTATCTCTCCGGCGAG
>NC_041389.1:400459038-400523272 GCF_002162155.2 Triticum dicoccoides
ACTCAAAAGTCGATTCAGTTGACTGAAATGTAGCTAAATCGGAGCAGCATCGCAAGCAAGAGCAAGAGCATGAGCAGCAGCGCGAGCAAAGAGCAATAGCAAGAGCAGACCAGGCAGGGGATCGAAAGCAAGAGCAGAGCAGCAGCGCGAGCGAGAGCTAAAGCAGCAGCAGCTCCTACTGATGTGGATGTCACCGCCGAGGGAGCGATGTCGTGGAGGAAGTGGCTGGCGACGCCGCCGTGGATGGAGCCACGCCGTGTCGGCTCGAGACCGAGCGCCGGCAGCACCATGAGATTGAATCAAGAATAAAATGCGGCGATTAGTGTACAACCTCTTTGGTGGCGCCGATTAGGCCGCAGTTTCATCCAAGGAAACGGTATGATGATGCTCTTTCGGTGGTGCAGGTGAAGACGGTGGTGTGGGAATGGAGGTGGCGCGAAAGATGAGGGGAATGTCGGGGCAGCTCCTTGGAGGTGAAGGACGGGTTGGTTGAACCGGCGGGATGACGAGATTGACGACGGATCCTCATCCGGTACGGTGGATGAGGGACGTTGATGTGTTGTTGTGCACGACATCGTCGGGGAAGAGGCTCCGGCTAGGTGGCGGACGGAGCAGGGTGTTGCTCTTCATCGCGGGTTTTCGCGGCCTCGATGTACGAATGGGTGGGCGGATGGGATGGCAGTGGGTAACCATGGCTTAGGGACGCGCTTGTCTGAAATGTGGGGTAAGTTACGAAAGTACCCCCACCGATTTGAGGCAGTTCTTTCGGTTCAGGGGTACCACGAGCATTTCACGTGTCGGGATTTCACAGGAGGTGGGAGTTTTCGCGTGCGATGTAATTTCGGAATAGCAAGGCGCGGGTTGAGATGGAGGGAGTTGTCGGAGCACAACGAGACAAAGATATATCTTAAATATTTCGGGCTAACAAGGCGCGGGTTGAAATTTCCGGACAAGCCTAACGTGTACTGTACCAAATCAATGCGCACTACAAATGTCATTCAAAACTTTGAATTCATGTTATGTTCAATTAAAATATTTTGCTACGTTTATAATGCATGCAACCTACTACTCAAATGAACGCTTTAGTGCATTCCAAACGTATATACTACCGCTTCACTATGAACTAAATTTGAATTCATTTCTCTATTTGAATAATATCTACAATAATGATTGTTGTGAAGTCAAAGCATTTGAATTCGTTTCTCTGTTTTAATTAGATATACAATCATCATTATTGTCAAGTTAAACCATCATTTGTGTATTATCTTCACAACATACCACATGATTAGTCTCGAGTTGCATATGAACTATGTGTACTATATGAACTCGAACTTGATTTTTTGAATCCACTTTATGTTGATTTCAAATCACATTACATTTCTAGCTCTAGTTAGATCTTCATAATCTAAACCATGTCTCATATGTATAATGTGTTTATCACATTATGTATGGTGCCCCGCCCCCTATGCCTACAAGTATTTAGATGTGAGTTGCAAACACCACACATTACCACAAATTCAAATAAAATGTGAGAATGTTCGATATATAGTATTGTTTAGATTGTTCGATATTTAGTTGTAAGCTGCAAACGCCACACATTATCACAAATGCAAATAAAATATGAGATTGTTTGATGTATAGTATGGTTTAGATTGTTCGACATTTAGCTGTGAGTTGCAAACGCCATGCATTATCACATGATGGTATAACATGTGCACAACACGTGTATTACAGCTTATTCATGTATGCATATGTTTAAAACACTATGATCTCCTATTCAAATATATGAATCTGCTTTCATATCAAATTATGATCTTTGTTAGTCTCTTACAACCACACGGTCCTCTAACCTTTGTAGCTACCACTAACTTTCTATCATGCATGCACACGCCCTCCTCGCCCTTCCCCTCCCTTGGCATTCTATCCACCGGGCACATTCATTTTTTTCTTTAGGTCATTCTCCCAGAGTCTCCACAACTCCTTTCCGACACACACCAATCGATAAACCTCTCCAGCGATGCTTGCCTACAACATACACACGCACCTTCAATCTCCTCCTTTATGTGTCCTTGCCTCGTGTATCTCATACGGTCACACACACGTGTAAACTCTTGCCCCTCTTTTCATCGATCTCACAACCACACACTCCTCCCCCTATCTAGCTAGTAGCTAGGCCTCTCGCACCACCTCCTAGCTCCATTCTCTCTGTCTATCCGTCTCGCTGGGCCTTATTTGCCTCTAACAAATGGACGTACGCCGACCGATCTCCCATTATACATATAGCTAGCTAGGTCCATAAACTCATTTTTACCCACGCCTCGATCGATCTACCTCATTAGTTATGTCTCTCCCTTCCTCCGACAAACAACAATTGATCTACCGATCTAGTTAGGTTTGCTTACCAAACACATGGTTCCCCTTCATTATCCATGGATGCGTCCCGATAGATCTATCACGCACAGGCACACACAGAAACACATCCCCACTCTTATTGATAACATTGCAGTTCCACCCTCAGTTTGTCTAGTAGGCCTCTCCCACCATCTTCGAGACACAACTCCATCACTCATCCAGCACTCTACCCCTCTCCCTCCCTCTCTCTCCTCCCTCTCTCTCTCTCTGTCCCGTCATATTTCACTGTCCTTCAATTATGTATTGATATCGACCGATCTCCCTCAAGACATAGCTGGGTCTCTCCTTCTCAACATATATACGAGTCGTTCTACCTCTATAGTTAGGCCTCTGCCTACCCCTTCCCCCACCCCCCTCCCCCCACACACACCGATACATCGAGCGCTCTAGTCATGTCTCCCTGCCACACACAAAGTTGACATGTGCCCTCTGATGTTCCGGTAGGTCATCGCCCTATATCTTCGACTTGCACACACACACAATTTCGATGGCTCTCTTCATCAATCTCGCACCCACCCACTTGATCCTCTCTTCGACTCTATCGATATCTATAACCCCTCCCTCTCTTCTCGTGGATTGCCCGACCCTCTATATATGATATGGATAGGCCTCCATTTCACACACATTGCATGCAAAATTTTGTTTGAGATGTCATCAACACATATTCCCACAAATACATTCACAAAATCAACCCCCACCCCACCCCCAACCCCAAAACAAAAAACACTCACGAACACGGTTTGTATCTCTCACACAAACCCACGTAGGTGGGGGACGTGCACGAAGAGAAGAGGTGCATGCATGGCGCACGTACTCCTGTCTCTTTCCCAACCACACCCGCGCGGGTACACGGTGGAGCTCATTTCTGTATGAAAAAGGCAACCGACGTGGTAATTTGGCATGTGTACTAGTTGTCCACTTGGTGGAGGGAGGATCGTCTACCACGGGTGAACAAACAAATTGCGACTTGATGCGTTATGTTAAAAAAAGAGGCAAACCATGTGGGGCCTACCTTAGAGGCAAGGCTCTATACACTGGAGTACTCTTGATGTGTCTCGTCAACTCGCAGTACGAGGAGAAGCTTGCTTAGTACGCCGTCTCCCCCGCCCCCTGGTGCGGTGGAGTACTGTCCGCCTTACGCCCGCTCCCTCACCCATGAACGCGGTGGCTCGCAGGACGAGGAGAAAAATTTACTACTCCATCCGTTTTCTCCTCGTCCCTACTACCTCGGTTATAGAGATTATATCATATTGTTTGGAATATATATGTCCTTTAGTAGATTTCAATATGAACTACTAGTACATACTCCAAACACTGATGTATATAGACGTATTTTGGATTGTAGATTCACTCATTTTGCTCCGTATGTATCACTCTCCCTCGCCCCTCGACCCTCGCCCACGTGGTGGACGTGCAACAATTCATTCGGTCTCATATAGCAAGAACGATATATACTGCACTACCATTATTGCTCGACTTCCCGAAGAGGCGAAGAGCCAATCGCAAGGTTAATATTTTGGAGATGCCAAGCGCAAGGTTATAGGAGAAAGAGTAGTAGGTGCCGCGTCATTTATAAATAAAGTTTTTTTTCTTCAATGGCACGTACGCAATCTGATAGGTTCATATGGAGAGAAAAGGAAGCCGCTCCACTATATACATAGTCAGGACGGGCCAGCCTACACGGTTGCTTGCTGGGGTTGCTCTATTCACACTCTCTCGCACAAAACGACTATGGCCACATCCCGACGGATCACGTCCGCCGGGGGAAGGGGTGGATGCTTAGTGTAGATGCGGTCGCCGTCGCTGACGGCGAAAACCTACTATCGGCACGTCCCAATCAGGGGTCCCCGCTGTTCTCTCTCACAAAGCCAGCGAGGTTGCCTTCATCCCTTGGTCATTGCCACGATGTGGGCAGTTGCCGCCTCCCGCCACCCTCCTCAAGGTTGAGCTATGTCCCTCAGGTACAACTCCCTTTATAGCCGGCTTGCACCACTGCTCCAGCTGCCCACATCACTCCATGTGGATATTTCTCTACTTCTTTGCCCCGCACATACCTCTACTGGCTTCTACATACTGTATTTGTGATGAGTTTATGTCTCATCAACTAGTCCCAATAATCTTATTCTAATCACGCTTCTTCAATTTCTTTGCCACAGGGATGCTCATCTCAATTTTGGTGAAACTGCACAAAATGATCCAATGGTCAAAAGGTTGCAAACTTCATTTCTTAGGAAGCTCAAACGTTGCCGGCAAATTGAAGCCTGGTTAGGGTTCAAGGTTCAAGGGCTAGGGACTGCATGGATCATTTTTTCTTTAGCTACCTCTGTTCCAAAATAAGTGTCAACTTTAGTAGTAGTACAACTTTGTACTAAAGTTTGCATAAAGTTGAGACACTTATTTTGGAACGGAGGGAGTACATATTTGCTATGATCTGTCAATCATTGAGATGCAATAGCATGCATGTTAGTCTCCTTTGTATTTGATGAAATGTTGCAACGGGCAACCTTGGACGCAAGATACATGTAACAGAAGCTGGAAGCTTCATAGCATTGTACAAATTTATCTCGCTGATAAATTACAGTACGTACTATACTAGTACTTCCTCCGTTCCTAAATATAAGTCTGTGTAGAGATTTCACCATGAACCACATGCGGATGTATATTGATGCATTTTAAGTGTAGATTCATTCATTTTGTTCCGTATGTAGTTCACCTAGTGGAAACTCTACAAACACTTATCTACTCCACTACTACGAATTCGCTATCCTCTCCTTCAGCCACATCATCAAAATTAATGTAGCTGTTAGATGAACTAAATCAATCCATAATAGCCGTCTGATCTAGACGTTGAGAGGCTCCGCACTAAGCCACATGCAAGCATGCAGAAATATCGTGGCATGCATGTGAGTGGGTTTTAAATCACATCAACATGTCTGCACGCAAGCATGCACCGCTAGCATGCATGTAAGTGAGCTTTTAAGTCCCATTAACATGTTAAAAAGAAAAATATAATCCCATTATGCAGTAGGAGTTGGCTGATCTTTTTTCCTTACGTGGGATGATGATGATGGGAGTTTTTTTAGTTTGGCTTCCACATTTGTCATGTGGTTATAGAGTTTTTTTTAGTTCTATGAAATTGATAATTTTACGCAGAGAGATATATGGCTGTTCCGCGGCAACGCGCGGGGACTCATCTAGTATTTAGGAACGGAGGGAGTACTATGTAAAGAGTTAGGTGTCGCACGGTGTCCAGAAAATATGGTGATAGTGTGAGGTGGGCCATGTAATCACTGAGCCTGCGTGTTTTCACTGCTCTTGCACTCCTCTGCTATAAGAATGGAGAAAATTGTAATATAGTAGTACCTCCTTTCGCCAAAAGCATGGGACATCCAGCAATCCTACCACCTCAGTAATAAAGACAAATGAGCCGTCAAATCACATAGACCCAGCAGTAAGTTGGACGGATGAAGCAACCATCACTCTTGCGCCAGTGAGAGGTCGCGTTTGCTCTGCCCGGGCATGAATCTGGCACCGATTCTTTGGAGCGGTGCTGACCGTTTTGGGCGGGAAGCGCACGCTGGCGATGGAAGTGCTTTGGGTGGGCCAGGCTGGTCAGGAGTGGGTGTGGCAGCTGTCCGCCTGTCCCTACCGGACACGCCCGGAAACGAGAGGATGCACCGACTCTCGCGGCTAAAATCGTACACTACACACCATCTCTTTGTAGGAGTAGGTCGATATGTCGCTCTCTCTAACACACACACACACACGCACATGCACGCACCTTGGTCCCGCTGCACCTTCTAACGTGACTTATTACACCTAGACGGAGGGAGTAGTAAGTACGAGATATGGTGGCACACTGACTTAGGTCGAATACAAGTGCCCAAAATTGTGTGCATATTATAATAAGGATTCACTCAAAATAGTACGGGAGCGAACAGAGGGATCAATTGGACAGTGTTCCCGAGTAGTAGCGAGATGTGTGAGGTAAGATACACCGCTGGCGCTTTTAATTTTTCTTATTAATTTGTTTGTTTCACCCTCTGACTGGTGGGACCCAACGTACTATGTGGAGAGAGGTAAGGTGACTAAGGCTGCATTATTTCTGCACCACTGTGGATAGTCTTACCACCAAAGCCACATGACACGATTATGATTTAAATCCCAATGACTCCCACACACAAAAATAACACGGCATGCTTGTCACACGAATGCAGGAATGTATAAAAGGTTATTTTCCTCTCGTTGAACATAACAGGAGGGTTGTGTAGCTGGTTAGCCTGTTCGCTCATCAAACTTGAGGTCTCGGGTTAGATAACTACACTTGAGCATAATTTGTGCCAGGAGGATTCTTTAACTGGTCAAAATGGATGGATACGGAGCTATACGATCTCGTAGTGACCGTATAATCACCTCATCACGTATAAGCTGCAGCCTCGACGCTTGGTTTCTAGGGTTTGCACGCTTCACTCCCTCTCTCCAGTATATATATACACACTTGAGCCTCAGCGCTTGTAGTGCTGTAAGGGCATATTTATCCCTAAGGTGTTTTGGTGATTGATGACAATGCTTTTGCGGACTAATCGTGTGCCTTGAGTATTTCAGTCGCTTCATCACTAGGCACAAGATGGTTTGGTACCGCTCGAAGACTTTGGAAGACAGCGGTGTTCTACGTCTCTTTTGGCGGATCTGGGTCGTAGGATAGCCATACTATTAAGAGGGGGTCCATGTTGGAAAGGTTTGGGTGGAATCATCACGTACACGTTTACTCCTTTTGCATCGCCTTTCCCTTTGCGCTTTGGAGCATCCTCCGTTATCTTCATATTTATGCAAAAAGAAGGATTCCTAGTGTTGCTTTTCTGAGGCATGCGGTAGTACTGCTCCTTGGAGCGGTAGTACCGCACACCCCTGTGGTAGTGCCGCAAGCCCTTGCGGTAGTACCATAGGTGCACATGGTAGAACCGCTCCTAAGGAGCTGTAGTACCGTGGCCTTTGACCAGACTCAGCCTCTCGTGTGGCTGTAGGGGCAGATGTAATTTTTTACATCCACGCCCTATGCGGTAGTATCGCCCCTTGTGTGCGGTAGTACCGTGAGGCCTGGTCTGGCACAACAACTCGAGAGGAAGTAGAGGCGGATATAATTTTTTACATCCGCTCCCTGCGCGGTAGTACCACAAGCCAGGCGCAGTAGTACCATGTCGGATTTTTGCACTGTTTGATTTTCAACCAAAATAGACACGGATGCATTTTTATTCATCCGCGCCCTTCCCAGGCTAGTCCAATCTGGCCTTGCGGTAGTACCGCAAGGGGGAGCGGTAGTACCGCATTAGCGGCAGTACCGTCCTCAGCCTTGGCAGCTCTGGCCTGTACTAGCTCCTGCCGTTGTAGCGGTAGTACCGCGGTCCACCGCAGTAATACCGTGAGCCCCCGTGGTAGTACCGCTTGTCTGGAGCGGTAGTACTGCAGGTCGCGGGCTGAGTAAGTGGATAATGGTTGGATTTGTCTCTCCATTATATAAGGGGTGTCTTCTTCCTCTAGTTGACTATCTCTTCCCCCAAAAGCTCCACTGTTGCTCCAAGCTCTATTTTCGCCCGATCTCTCTCCCTAGCCAATCAAACTTGTTGATTTGCTCGGGATTGGTTGAGAAGGCCCCGATCTACACTTCCACCAAGAGAAATTTGATTCCCCCACTAATCCCTAGCGGATCTTGTTACTCTTGGGTGTTTGAGCACCCTAGACGGTTGAGGTCACCGTGGAGCCATAGTCCATTATGGTGAAACTTCGTGGTGTCGTTGGGAGCCTCCAATTAAGTTGTGGAGATTGCCCCAACCTTGTTTGTAAAGGTTCGGTCGCCGCCTTCAAGGGCCCCAATAGTGGAATCACGACATCTCACATTGTGTGAGGACGTGAGGAGAATATGGTGGCCCTAGTGGCTTCTTGGGGAGCATTGTGCCTCCACACCACTCTAACGGAGACCTACTTCCCCTCAAAAGGAAGGAACTTCGGTAACACATCCTCGTCTCCATCGGCTCCACTCTTGGTTATCTCGTGCCTTTACTTGTGCAAGCTTATTTGTGTTGTATCCCTTGCTTGCTTGTGTACTTGTTGTTGTTGCATCATATAGGTTGCTCACCTACTTGCATATCTATACAACCTACTTTGATGCAAAGTTTAATTTGGTAAAGAAAAGCTAAAAATTATTAGTTGCCTATTCACCCCCTCTAGTCAACTATATCGATCCTTTCAATTGGTATCAGAGCCTCATCTCTTTATTAAGGACTTTGCCATTCGAAGAGTATGGTTGACACCGTAGACAGTAGGGAGGAGTACTCCGGTGGGAATCCGAGCTCGTCTATGGGTGATGGGGGAACCGTGGTGTCTCGTGAGGAATTCAATGTGGCTTTGGACACATTGAAAACGTCCATGACCACCGAGGTTGAAAGCATGTTTAATAAATTCTTAGAAGGACTTAAACTGTCTACCTCGCCATTGAAAGTGGGTGGTCCCACTAACAAGGTGATGGATGCTAACTCCGACAAGGGGGAAGCTAATAGTGAAAAGGGTCCTTCTACTAGTGATAGAAATGCCACTGACATATTTGCCCATGTGGAACCTCCAACTTATGGAGGACCGAATCCCTCTACTCATTTAAATCATGCCGGCCCTCCTCCTAAGATTGTGAAAAATGAGGACTTTGATTCTTGGGTTTATCGCTTCAAGCGTCATTTAAATCATGTGAATACTAATCTTTGGAGAATCATTGAAGAAGGTTTCTATTTGCATGACCGAAGCAACTTCACCCCTAGAGAAGCCGTGGACAATCAATTCAATGAGAATGCTCTTTTCATCATCCAAGATGCAATTCCCCCTGAAGATCTCCCTTATTTTCGACCCTATGCCATGGCTAAAGATGGATGGCATTGTGTTGTGTCTCTCTATCGGGGAAGCGCAAGCATTCAATGCTCCAACTATGAAGTGGTGCAAGATGAAGCCGATGAGTTTGCAATGAAAGAAGATGAAGAACCTCGTGAGCTCTTTAGGAGAGTAACAAAACTCGCGGTCTCACTCCGAGATCATTGGAGCAAGGACACGGATGACAATTGGATCAAGCGCAAGTTCCTCAAGGCCATGATGCCCTACAACAAGGCCATGTCCTCCTTCATCCGTCAAAGACCGGACTTCCACTCCATGACCTCAAATGAAGTGTTGGACAAGTTCGTGGCAATGAGCATCTTGGACAAGACCGCCGACAACGAGGTGTTGCATTCTCAAAGAACAAAGAAGCCGAATCTTGCCTTGAAGTCCAAGGTTATTTATGAAGAAGAGGGAGAAGAGGAAGATGAGGAGAGCAACCCCGAAGATACAAAGTATGATTATCATGAGCACATGGCTCTTGCTTCAAGGCAATTTTGGAGCAAGAAGAACTCAAGGCCCAACTTCAACAAGAACAACTCAAATGGGTTCAAGAGCAAGCAACATGTGAGAACATGTTACAATTGTGGCAGTGTGAGCCACTTTGTTGTGGATTGCCCTTACGAGAAGCGGGAAGACAATGGTGGCAAGATCATCCGAAAAGACAAAGCCAAGTCCTTCCCAAACAAGAACAACTTCACCAAAATGACTCCTACTCGAGGGTTGGTGGTTAAAGAAGAATACCATGAGGATGACGATGATGATGAAGATAGTGGAGCCACGACCATGGCCTCCGTTGCCATTGCTACAGCTCCACGGGTGTCCCTCTAATGCCCTCTAAGATGGAAGGTCATAGTCGTGACTATGCCGATGAGATATCGGATCTCTCTAATGCTCTTGAGGAAGAGCGTGGACATCGTTCGGCTCTTGAGGAGTCACACAATGATGACCATGCTAAGTTAAAGAAAGATCTTGATCATGCTCTTGTTGTATCTCGTGTGCTAACTTCCGAGAAGGCTAAACTTGGGGTTGACCATGCTAGACTCAAGGAGGAGTTTGATATACTCGACAAGGCCCACAAGGTCTTGAAGGGTGCTCATGCTAGCCTCAAGGAGTCTCATGATCAGCTCCAAGTGAAGCTAACAAAAGAAAAAGCCACTTTTCCTCAAATGGTATTAATTGATAATGCAAATGCCACTAACCTGTGTTGTGAGCATGTGCATCTTGTGGAGGACAATGCTAAGTTGAAGGAGCAAATTGAGAAAGGCCTTGTGACATGCATACAAGGTGAGAAGAACCTCAATGACCTTTTGAGCAATCAAAAGGAAGTTGTGGCCAAGGAGGGAATTGGGTTCACACCCAAGTCCAAGAACAAGAAAAAGAACGACAAGACCAAACGACCCCCCCCTCTTAAGAAAACTTTTGTGAAGGAGGCAGAGGGTGCTACTAAGGAGAAGAAGAACAATGTGAAGGGTGGTAATGTCAAAAAGGGCAAAGCCACCTCTTCTAACAAAGTCGGTAACTTTAACCCTTCTTATGTGTTGTGTCGTGCTAGTGATGGGCATGTTAATGCTAAATTTGTTGGTTCTCCTTATGAGTACATTGAATGGTCTATTTGGGTTCCTAAGACCCTTGTTACTAACATCAAAGGACCCATTACTAAATGGGTACCTAATACCAAGCATTGATCCCTTGTAGGTGTTTGCTTCCGGTGGGGGATCATGGTTGCTCGATAGTGGAGCAACAAATCATATGACCGGGAGCAAGGACTTGGTGGTGGAAGTGCATAAGATCCCATCTATGCCCACCAATGTCGAGTGGGGTGACGCCTCGTCTTCTAAGGTATTGGGTCTTGGCAAGATTGTCATTTCTCATGATCTAACGATTGAGAAAGTCATGCTTGTTGAGTCCCTTGCGTACAATCTACTTTCCGTTTGTCAACTTGCACTCATGGGCTTTGCCACTTTCTTTGATATTGATACCGTGGCCCTCTTGTGGAGCAAGACTCTTAAAGTAGCCTTTGTTGGGCATGTCGAGAGCGGTCTCTATGTGATTAACTTTTTGGAGCGACCCACTAAGACCGCGACATGCCTAATGGCTAATGTTGATGTGGGATGGCTTTGGCATCGGGGTTTAGCCCATGTCAATATGAGATCTTTGCAAAGTCTTCTCAAGGGGGACCATGTATGTGGACTAACAAATGTTAGTTTTGCCAAAGATCGTGCTTGATGTGCTTGTATCGAAGGAAAGCTTCATGAAAAGGCTCACCCTCCCACGACTATCATCTACTCGAAGAGACCCTTGGAGCTCCTTCACATGGATCTCTTTGGGCCTCCATCCTTTGATAGTCTTGGAGGTAGAAAGTATTGCTTGGTGATTGTGGATGATTATTCAAGGTACACTTGGGTATTTTTCTTCAAGAGGAAGAGTGAGACTCAACAAACCGTCATCGTCTTTGCAAGTGAAGCTCAACATCAACATGATGCAAAGATCTTGATAATAAGAAGTGACAACGGCACCGAGTTCAAGAACTACACCTTGGATGAGTTTCTTAGTGATGTGGGGATCAAGCATCAATATGCTGCACCATATACCCCTCAACAAAATGGTGTCGTGGAGAGGAACCGGACGTTGATGGATGCGGCAAGGTCCATGATGGCAGAGTTCAAGTCTCCATACAACTTTTGGGCTGAAGCCATCAACACAACATGTCATGCATCCAATTCGCTCTATCTCCATAAAGGCTTGAACAAGACTCCTTAAGAAATACTTACCGGTAACAAGCCCAACCTCAAGTACTTCCGGCTGTTCGGGTGTAAGTGTTTCATTCTTAAGAAAGGTGTTCGTTTGTCTAAATTTGAGACTAGAGCTTATGAGGGCATATTTGTTGGTTATGCTACAAACTCTCATGCTTACCGTGTCCTTAACAAGTCCACCAGACTCATTGAGGAGACGTGTAACGTAGAGTTTGACGAGAATAACGGCTCCCAAGTGGAGCAAAGTGGTACTTGTGATGTAGGTAATGAAATCCCCCCCAAGCCATAAGAAGAATGAGGGTCATATCCTACCCATTGAGGAACCCCTTGTGGCCTAAGGAGAAGGACAATGCTCCACTCAAGTGGAGCCATCACCAACCCAAGACCCACACGCTTCCGAAGAACAAAGTGAAGGCCCTCAACCTCTTGAACAAGACCAAGGGAAAGATCAACCTCAAGATGGTGGTGAACCACCAAATGATGCCCAAGGTCAAGTTCTTCCCCTCGAGCAAGTTCAAGATCAAGAGCAAGCTCAAGATCAAGAACCAGCTCAAGATGGCGCTCAAGATGATCAAGTTACCCCTCCTCTTTCCACATCCGAGGAGGACTTAGAGTGTCATGCCGCGAAGATTGCTTCCAAGCTCACCACCAAAGGTCATCTCATGGAGAATGTGGTTAGAAGCCTAAGAAAGGGGGTAAGCACTCGTAGACAATTAGCAAACTACTGTGAACATCACGCGTTTGTCTCTTGTGTTGAACCCCAAAAGGTCTATGAGGCGCTCGAAGATCCAGATTGGCTCAATGCCATGCATGAAGAACTCAACAACTTCGAGTACAACAAGGTGTAGAGATGGTTGCCAAGGCCATCGGGGAACCACAATGTCATTGGAACCAAGTGGATATTCAAGAACAAGCAAGATGCTCATGGGACCATCGTTCGCAACAAGGCAAGATTGGTAGCACAAGGCTACTCCCAAGTCAAGGGTATCGACTACGGTGAAACCTTTGCTCCCGTTGCTCGCCTTGGATCCATTCGTTTGTTGATTGCTTATGCTTCCCATCACAACTTTAAGTTACAACAAATGGATGTGAAGAGTGCTTTTCTTAATGGTCCTATTAATGAGGTTGTTTATGTCAAGCAACCCCCTGGGTTCGAGGATCCCTACTTCCCCGATCATGTGTATCAACTCGATAAGGCACTCTATGGCCTTAAGCAAGCACCACGTGCGTGGTATGACCACCTTACCGAGTTGTTGCAAGATCGTGGATTTGAAGTTGGAAAAATCGATCCCACTCTTTTTACGAAGAAGGTCAAAGGGGAGTTGTTTGTGTGCCAACTATATGTTGATGATATTATATTTGGTTCCCCTAACAAATCTTTCAATGAGGAATTTGCCGCTCTCATGACCTCTAAGTTCAAGATGTCTTCGATGGGAGAGTTGAAGTTCTTCCTCGGTTTTGATATCAAGCAAGGAAGAGAAGGTACTTTCATCAACCAAGCCAAATACACTCAAGACATGATAAAAAGATTCAAGCTAAGTGATGTCAAGCCGACTACTACTCCAATGCCCACCAAGTGCCAACTTGAGATTGATCCCAATGGTAAAGCAGTGGATCAAAAGGTATATCGCTCCATGATTGGCTCCTTGATTTCCCTTTGTGCATCTAGACCGGATATCATGTTGAGTGTGGGAATGTGTGCACGGTTTCAAGCCACACCGAAGGAAAGCCACTTTGTGGCGGTCAAGTGAATCTTTTGATATTTGGCTCGTACCCCAAACTTTGGCTTATGGTACCCAAGAGGAGCAAACTTCAAGCTAGAAGGATATACGGATTCTGATTGGGAGGGACACAAAGTGGATAGGAAGTCCACTTCCAGATGGTGCCAATTTCTTGGTTGCTCTTTGGTGAGTTGGTCTTCCAAGAAGCAAAGTTGTGTGTCTCTCTCGTCCACTGAAGCGGAGTATGTGGCGGCCGGTAGTTGTTGTGCACAACGCTTATGGATGAGGTAAACTTTACAGGATTACAGTGTCATTTGTGACAAAGTACCTCTTTGGTGTGACAATGAAAGTGCCATCAAGATTTCTCTCAACCCAGTGCAACACTTCAAGACGAAGCATATTGAGATTCGACATCATTTCATCCGGGATCATATTAGGCGAGGGGAGATCGAGCTCAAGTATGTTAACACTCATGATAACCTTGCAGATATTTTCACGAAGCCCTTGGATGAAGTAAGATTTCACGAGTCAAGGCATGAGCTAGATATCATTGATTCGAGCAATGTGACTTGAACCCTTGCACACCCCACCACACTCAACTTGTTGTCTAGTTTTGCTGTAGGCATGGACATAGGGGGAGGGTTGTTCTCTCAATGAACTCTCCCACCCCCCATTATGCATAAATTGATCAACTCTTTCATATTAGCCATCTTTGATGGTACATGTGCTTCAAAGACGAGTTTTGGTCATGGGCCCAAGGATAATTCTTCGTGGTGCCATACCAATCAACTCAAACATAGGTGGCTCCAGCCACTGCCCTCTCCTTGGAGAGCTTGTGTCTCGTTTTTGGTCTTTGTTGCCTGTTGTTTTTCCCTCTTCGCGCCAAGCTTGTGCTTGCGGTGTCTCGCTTGTTTGCTTGTTGGTGTGTGTGTGTTCTCCTGAAGGTTCCGTGCAAAGTCGTTCTCTCCCATGTTTGAAACTGCATTTTCTTGGGTTCACGGTAATACTGTGGTCTGCCACGGTACTAACGCAAGGACACGGTACTACCGCAACCAGCATGGCAGTAATTTTTTACTGCAGCTGGTGGAGCAGTTCTACCGCCCATGGCGCGGTACTTCCGCCCGGGCAGTACTATCGCAATGATGCGCGGTACTACCATGGAGTAGCGAGCGGGTGGGGGTTAAGAGCGGGTAGGGGGAGTTACAACTCTCCCATACCCATTCACTCTTTCTTCCCCATGCCACCTCTCTCTCTTCTGACCATGAACGGCGCCGAAGACCCTCGCCGGATCTCCGTCTCCGGCTGCTCTCCTTGGATTCCGACCGGTGGGATCGTTCCCCACCACTTCCTCTTGCCATGGAACAAGGTTTCCCCCCAAATCCCTCTCTTTTTGGTTTGTTCCTTTGCTTCTAGGTTTTTGGGGAGATGCTAGTTGTTCTTGAGATTTTAGGCTAAATCTTTGCAAGAGTAGGATGTAGGAGAGTAGTAATGCGTAGAGATAGTACATGATCTATTGCGCCATGGTAGATTTGATCAACTGTAGTACCACTTTGTCATCACGGTTGTAATCAGATCCACGTGCTGTTTCGGATCTGAAACCATGCGGTACTACCGCACCTCCAGTGCGGTACTGCCGCCCGTGTGGTACTACCGTGCCTTGGCGCGGCACTAATTTTTTAGTTCCACGCAACCAGGCAGTGACACCGTTGCTGTCAAATCTATCATGTGGCAATTATCAAGTGCGAGTTCTACTTGTTTCACTGCTTTGTTATGTTCCTTGCACTGATCCTTCTCGTGTTTCTTGCGTGTTTGTTTTGTGGTGTGTGGCTTAGGTGCTCCTTCTCGTCGTTCCAATCCAAGCCGTGACACGGGATCCAAGCGTCTACGCAATCAAGATGATGCTCCTGAGGGCTCCAGTGCCCCCCAACGCAGGACCAAGACCACTGCCTCAAAGGACAAGGAATCCATCATGGGTACGGATGAGATACTACTTGCTGAGTTCATCACTCGAAGGAAGATCAATCCTTATGTGAATCCTCATGCCAACTTTTGAGGGAATGAGTTGTTCTGGTCCAAGCAGAAAAATCTCATTTATCTGGATGTGATCAAGGCCAAGAAAAACATCTATGTGGATGTGCACTGGATCGACATACATCATATTAGGGAAGAGAAGCACAGAGAATACTTTGGTGAGGCTCTGGATCTAGTGGAGCAGTTTGGCATTGAGCATATCATCTCTTTTCACAAAGACTATGATCCAGATATTGTGGCTCAGTTCTTTGCCTCGGTGTACTTTCATCCTAATGAGGACCGGTCGATGACTTGGATGACCAATGGTCGGCAGCTGACAGCTACATGGAAGGAGTTCATGACTTTGCTTGGTGTTCAGGATGAGGGGCTCGCCACACCCCAAGGTGTTCGTCCTCATGCCAATCCCGAGTCAGCCAACAAGAATAAGCTTCAGCCCTTCCTTGTTGAAAATAAGCTCTCAAGTGGCAAGTCATCTTGGGTGCTCAACTCCTTCTTGGACATCATGTACCGGATCTTACGCAACTCCCTCTTCCTGCGCATTGGTGACAAGGACAAGGTGCATGCTTACCTTATGGACATGCTGCTCCTGTGTGAGGAAGCGCGCAACTCTCAGACGCTACCACTTGATATCTCACATATCATGTGGTGTGAGCTTCGGTTTGCGGTCTTCAATCGCAAGGTCCCCATCTATGGACCTTATCTGTTTCAGTTGATCTCAGCAACTTGGGAGAAGCTCTACCCTCAGGATGACTATCAGGCCCCTGATTGGATTCGACATGATTCCATCCAACTCCGTGTCAAGACTCAGTGGGCTAACACGACTTCTTGTGCTGAGGCAGCAGATGCCATGGATGTGGATGCAGATGAGGACGAGGAGGAGTCAGTAGACGAGGACAACTCTAAGGGTTTCATCCCTCCCACCTCTGAGCCATCTTGGGTTAAGAGGCTGAAGAACAAGATGAAGACCTTATTCCGCATGCAGGCAAAGGGGCAGTACAAGCATCGCATTGCCTCCAAGGAGAGTCGCCACCGCAACAAGAAGATTATGAGCCTTTTTGGAGAGGATGTTTCTGGCGGCTCTGAGGACCGCATAACTCCAGAGGCTGAGTGGATCGCAAAACAAGGCTACACGTGGACTGATTCTGAGGAGGACGATGAGGAGACCATTCCCGCTGCCAAGTCTGAGGTGGAGCGTGCGTCTGATTACTCCGCTTGAGCCACCACTTGTGTTGTAGGTGTCCTCTCTGCCTTTTTGGCGTCTCGATGCCAAAGGGGGAGAGAGTGTAGGGATTTGCGAGTCTTGTGTCGTGCGTGTGTTTGCTTTGCTCGTGTTTTTTCCGTTGAACCTTGCTTGCTTTGGTTTAGTTTGCTTGTGAGACTTGGTCTATCCTTTGGTGTAAGACATATGCACTCTATTGTACCATATTACCTTATTGAGCTTATGTTATATTGTGCTATTTATGTTATGCTGATATTTACTATCTTGTTTAGTGTTGTTAGCCTTATTGTTGCAAGATATGTATTGTCTTTAAAATATAGGGGGAGTGTTGATCCTAGTATACGTGTCGTGCAGTCCAAAGCACCTATGTACATAACATGCATCTAGGGAGAGCTCGTCTATATTTTAGAGGTGTGGGGTTTGCTAATGTGCTATATTCCTTCCTTTTGTGCAAATCCCGTATTGTCATCAATCCACCAAAAGGGGGAGATTGTAAGGGCATATTTATCCCTAAGGTGTTTTGGTGATTGATGACAATGCTTTTGCGGACTAATCGTGTGCCTTCAGTATTTCAGTCGCTTCGTCACTAGGCACAAGACGGTTTGGTACCCCTCGAAGACTTTTGAAGACGGCGGTGTTCTACGTCTCTTTTGGTGGATTTGAGTCGTAGGATAGCCGTACTATTAAGAGGGGGTCCGTGTTGGAAAGGTTTGGGTGGAATCATCACGTACATGTTTACTCCTTTTGCACCGCCTTTCCCTTTGCGCTTTTGAGCATCCTCTGTTATCTTCATATTTATGCAAAAAGAAGGATTCCTAGTGTTGCTTTTCTAAGGCATGCGGTAGTACTGCTCCTTGGAGCGGTAGTACCGCAGGCCCCTGTGGTAGTACCTCAAGCCCTTGCGGTAGTACCGTAGGCGCACACGGTAGTACCGCTCCTAAGGAGCTATAGTGCCGTGGCCTCTTACCAGGCTCAGCCTCTCGTGCGGCTGTAGGGGCGGATGTAATTTTTTACATCCACGCCCTACGCGGTAGTACCGCCCCTTGTGTGTGGTAGTACCGTGAGGCCTGGTCTGGCACAACAACTTGAGCGGAAGTAGGGGCAGATGTAATTTTTTACATCCGCTCCCTGCACGGTAGTACCGCAGGCCAGGCGCGGTAGTACCGATGTGTCGGATTTTTGCACTGTTTAATTTTCAGTGAAAGTAGGCACGGATCTACTTTTATTCATCCGCGCCCTTCCCAGGCTAGTCCAATCTGGCCTTGTAGTAGTACCACAAGGGGGAGCGGTAGTACCGCATTAGCGGCAGTACAGTCCTCAGCCTTGGCGGCTCTGGCCTGGACTAGCTCCTGCCATTGCAGCGGTAGTACCGCGGTCCACCGCAGTAGTACCGTCAGCCCCCGCGGTAGTACCGCTTGTCTGGAGCGGTAGTACCGCAGGTCGCGGGCTGAGTAAGTGGATAAAGGTTGGATTTGTCTCTCCACTATATAAGGGGTGTCTTCTTCCTCTAGTTGACTATCTCTTCCCCCAAAAGCTCCATTGTTGCTCCAAGCTCCATTTTTACCCGATCTCTCTCCCTAGCCAATCAAACTTGTTGATTTGCTCGGGATTGGTTGAGAAGGCCCCGATCTACACTTTCACCAAGAGAAATTTGATTCCCCGTACTAATCAGTAGCGGATCTTGTTACTCTTGGCTGTTTGAGGAACCTAGACGGTTGAGGTCACCACGGAGCCATAATCCATTGTGGTGAAACTTCGTGGTGTCGTTGGGAGCCTCCAATTAAGTTGTGGAGATTGCCCTAACCTTGTTTGTAAAGGTTCGGTCGCCGCCTTCAAGGGCACCAATAGTGGAATCAAGGCATCTCGCATTGTGTGAGGGCGTGAGGAGAATATGGTGGCCCTAGTGGCTTCTTGGGGAACATTGTGCCTCCACACCGCTCTAACGGAGACATACTTCCCCTCAGAAGGAAGGAACTTCGGTAACACATCCTCGTATCCATCAGCTGCACTCTTGGTTATCTCGTGCCTTTACTTGTGCAAGCTTATTTGTGTAGTATCCCTTGCTTGCTTGTGTACTTGTTGTTGTTGCATCATATAGGTTGCTCACCTAGTTGCATATCTAGACAACCTACTTTGATGCAAAGTTTAATTTGGTAAATAAAAGCTAAAAAAATTTAGTTGCCTATTCACCCCCTCTAGTCAACTATATCGATCTTTCAGTTGCTCTCTTCACATTCTGTCACCCTCTCTAGATCTAAACAATACTTTGTTGGCCTCTCTCTCCCCTCACTGCTTCTCAAAGAGCCGACAGGACCCGTCCTCCGGGAAGGGAAGGAGGCTTAATGTTGTCGCCGTTTGCGAGGGAGGGAATCCACTACCGGCGCAGCTGTTCACTTTCACCCAGCGGCGGCGCGGGAGGGCCTCCGACCCCTTCTTCTTCGCCGCTGTCTCATCGCCCACCAAACTACACACCAAGAACCTTAAGGTATAATTTACTTATTCCACATGCATTGGTCTAGCTGCATGTATACCATGAATCTAGGACGTGGTTCAAAGAGGAAACGAGTGGGGGAAAGTAGTGGGAAAAGTTGTATAGCATGAATCTAGGACGTGGTTCAAAGAGGAAAGGAAGGGGGAAAGTTGTATAGCATGAATCTAGGACATGGTTCAAAGAGGAAAGGAATGGGGGAAGTTAGTGGGGGAAAGTTGTATCGCATAAATCTAGGACGTGGTTCAAAGAGGAAAGAAAGGGGCGAAAGTACTAGTACAGACTGGCTATCCAGCACCTATGTTGGTTGAAAAGGGAAAACAATGACAAACGCAGTATGCACATATGTAACGAACTAATCTTTTGTTTTGGGGGACAAGGCTGTAGAGTTTGAGCAGGACTAGATTTGCTACGCTCACATGGGGAAAGGTGTCTAAAGATAACAAAACTGGGACCAACACAAATATGCTCCTTGGTTGTTTGTTCTTTGTTGCAACAGACTGTGCATGACCACAGTACATCGGTAGATGCACATGGTGCTGGTGCGTCCACTGTCCCATGCAACTCTTTAGCTGTTGTTAATCTAAGGCCCTATTTGGTTAAAAACTCCCTAGTCCCTACCTGCTTGGTTCCAGGGACTAAACATGGACTAGAGGTTATATAATGACATGCTAAAAGACCATGTTACCCCTAGTAATGAACTGATAGAGACAAGGTGCCATGCATGGCAGGGGCAACTGTTGGAAAAAGTCCCAAAAAGACTCCCTCGGGGTCTTCTTTCTTTAGTCCCAAATGCCCACTTTTAGTCCCTAAAAGTCCCTCCTGTTTGGTTTAGATGGGACTGACACAGAGTTTTTTTAGTCCCTACACCAAAATGTCCCTGTAAACAAACACCCTCTAATAATGTCGCTGGAAAATTGATGCAATGCCACAGTTAAAAGCAAATTACATGTTTAACGAATTTTATTGTTAATATAATCTCTATGTTAATATTAATCAATGCCACCATCTGAGAAATTCTACTGTCTTGCTTTCTTTCCCATTTAGATAAGGTAGATGCTTATTTTTGTTGGCTTCTGTGTCATCCACCGTTATTGACCACTAGTTGTGTCCTTTGCACCTCTGTGTAAACAGGGTTATCTACTTTATCTCGTTTCCATTGTGACCTTTTGTTGCACTGCACAAAATACTTTTGTTTTAAGAGTGTTTTGTGCAGTTCAACCAAAATGTCACACCGACAATGTTGCTTGATTGCCTGATCTTAGTGGAACTGCACAAGAGGAGATCTTACTTCCTATCCGTGTTGGCAAATTTGGTTCAGATCTTCTTCTTGTGAGTTGTTTGAATTCCGCATCATGAGAGGTCAGTACTAGCCTTCTTTCACATGATTCAGTAGTGTGCTTTCATATGTTGTGCTACTTGTACGGTAATGTTGCTTGATTTTAGTGAACTGAACAAATGGAGACAAGACTTCCAATCTGTATGTGCACCGTAATATCCCATTGAGGTAAGATAAGGATATTTCACAACTGTTGGCCTGTATTTTACCACTTTCATTAGAAAATTAATGTCATTGTTTAGTGCTATACTTGTGCTCCCTAATTTACATGCCAAATCTTACATTGAAGGCGAAGCTTGTCTGTTGTTGAACCAAGTGATGAAGGGGAAGAACAAGTGGAAGAAAAACAAAAATCAACTCCCGATGCTGTAATGAAGCACAGGAACTATGATGACACAAGTAATGATATAGTCTTGCATCTTAATTTATTGCTATGGCTGGAACGAGCAATTGTTTTGCCACTGATTTGATGCCACTCTTAATGTAATACATAATTATCTCTACTTGTGCAAATAGGGATCTTCTTTGAAGATACCATATATTTTAGTGGAAATGTGCAAGAAGATGTTGGAAACATTAAACTAATCGAGGAGTATATAGTAAGGATGGCCACCACAGTAGATAGCAACAGATGGTTTCGGAGAAGTGCTTCATCTGTATGCTCTACACAATAAGCCTCCTAACAAAGGTTGGTACTCGCCCACTGATTTCATCCATATGATTGAGCTTTGTCATCTCTATTGGTGTTGTGCTACTGTTTAGATACTGTCATGAAAAAGTGGTATTGTCCTTGAGAAGTGCTTCATCTGTGCTATTTTAAATATTTCCTTTCCTTTTTTTGAGCAAACAGAGATGCTAGCATTTAGTTGTCCTCTTGTCTTTGCACAACAGGATCATCTTACTCTAAAGAATAATATGGAGTACGTGAAGTGACTAGTTCCGATTATGCCAGGATGAAGAAGCCATGTCTATCTTCTCATCAGAATGAGCAGTTGAAGGATGGTTACATTACTCCCCACAAGACCAAACTAACTTTAGCTCAGAAGGACTGACAAATCTCCATTTTTTGGCTATGATGCGTGAGTACAATGTTGTTCTAGGATTCTTTCTGGTGAGTTCCATTTTTCTAAAAGTGTGCTCTACATGGACCATGTAGGTGCCTGTTTAAACTGTCAATTCATAGTACAGTTTGCTTTATACTAATCACTTTTTTGTATTTGTGCAAACAGGGGTGCTCCGCTTGATTTCAATGGGTACTGCATAAAATGTTTATGAATACATCGAATCATTCATTTCCACCACAAGAAAGGAGGTGCCGATAAGTTCAAGGCGTTGCAACATATAAGGGCAAAATCATACAAGCTACGCGCGAGTTTGGTTGATTTTGGTGGAACTGCACAAAAAGAACAGCTGGTTTATTTAGCACGAGGTGCCATGTCAATGTCCGAACTGATGGCAAACCCTGCCCATTCCACAATCGTAGGCATTTGATATTTTGGAATGGGACAACCTTTTCAAATTTTGCTCATTGATTTAGGCAAGACATGCATTTGATATTTTCGAATGGGACGCCCTTTGCTGTCAGCAGCGTCGATCAATTTTTCTTTATTCTTTAGTTGTGAAGTAAATATTGCCTCTGACATGTGAGTCACTGAGATGCATAATCATCGATTGTTTTGAATGCCATCAATGAATTGCGAGCCCCATGTGTTTGAATGCAATGTACAGAAACGCTAAAAAGTTGCTCAAACTCTTTGTACTCCGTCTGTTCCTTTTTACTTCACACATTGTGAAAGTGCATACTTTTTTCTATAAGATTGGTCAAAGTAGAGGTACTTTTACTGCAGACAAAACTTGTATGCGGACTAGAAAGGACCGGAGGGAGTACATGTGAAACTGCTGCAAACGAGGTGATCACCCTGGGAATAATGCTAGTACGTATTGTTTTGCATGTTCATCCAATGCCAGTGACACAGGAATTCAAACTAATCGAAATAAATTCATTCATACACGGTGGGACCTCATATAAACATGCCGAATTTCATTACATTTCATACATTCTTCAACTAAAAAGGGGTGCGCTGGAGGTATAATTAATTAACTGAAGCTACCCACCAGTGTCCCGCTGAGCCGAACAGAAGCTTCAGTGACTTAACTGCAGGTGCAGTTGCATAACTAACATGTGGTCTATTGGGCCCATGTGTCAGTCAGCCATCTGCACCAGCAGTTAAGCAGAAGCAGTGTTCTTCTCCAACATAGCTCTCCGACTCCACGTCGCCGCCAAGAAGCTAACCGGCCATCAACGGTCAACCCGCCTAGCTTGGCTTCAACCGGAGGGTAGCAGCGGTGGCCTTACTTTGACCCGAGCGGCGGCGACCTACCGTGTTCTACTCTTCCTTGTTTTCTGTGTGGCGCGGCCTTGTTGGCAGCGGGGTGGGGCCTCAGCGGAGCCGACGATGTCCTCTGTCTCGTTGCCGGCAGGCAGCGCCTCGGCGGAGCAGTGGAAATCCTCCCCCTCGTTGCCGGCAGGGTGGGGCCTTGGCTGAGCCAGTGATGTCCTCTGCCTTGTTGTTGGTGGGACGGGGCCTCGGCGGAGCCGGCGATGTCCTCTGCCTCGTTGTTGGCGTTGCGGGGCCTTAGCGGAGCAGGGCCTCATCGACGCCAGCGGACGGGCACTCGTCGGAGCCGGCATTGTCCTCTGCCTTGTCCTCGGTCTTGCCAAATAGCGCCTCGCCCGCTTCATCGCCCTCTTTGTAGGCAGCCACAGCCTCCGCCACCCACATGCGGTGCCACCAGCGCTCGAGGCGGCCCTCGCGGGCGGAGCGGTACGAGTCGAGCAGCGCCTCCTACTCCGCCCACTCCATGGCGATCTGCTCCTCCGCCTGCAGGTGCTCCTGGAGGAGATGGTGGTTGTAGGCGGCGTCAGCCTGTACCTCCCGGAACTGATCCTCACGCATCTGCCTCACCGTGTCCATATATTGGGCACGGGCCTTGCCGAGGGTCATGGTGCAATGCACCGGCAAGGATGGCACGAAGGAGGGGGTTGGCGCCGGATCGTCGAGTACCATGTTCTCCATTGGGACGTCGTCGTCCTCCGGCTGCCTGTCGGCCAGCCGGTCGGCAGCAATGGTTGCCATCTCCTTGTGATCCGTCGTCCACCCGTCCCGAAGAGCGCTGGAGCACGAGGAAGCCATGGTGGGCAGTAGTGGTGTGGATAGGAGAAAGGGAACAGATGCGGATGACTGCGGTTACTGCTGGCGCAGCAGTTTATATAGCAATGGTGGGCGACGGAGGACGGACGTGTGACGCCGGAGTAGCCGCCTCGGCAACCATGTATCATTAATGTGGGCGGCAGATGGATGGACGGACGACACTTGTGTCGTTTGAAGGCAGAGCAATCGCCTGCACCGGGAAGCGGGGCGGGCGGCGCTGACTGTTTCGGGCGGAAAGCACACGCGGGCGAGGAGATGACTTTACTTGGAGAGGATGACAATAGGGACCCACCAGGGCCATAGCCTCACATACGCAAGTGCCTCCTTATTATATATATAACTACAATTTTTTTTGCTTCCTCCTAGTTTCCTGACATCACGGTCCCACACCATTGTCAACCTATATAGTCAATAAACGAGAGAATTGCACAAGAAGCGGCCGACAACTAGAACCAAGCAGCTCGAGCAGTATTTGTGTTTTTGAGGTGTGAGCACTGCAGAGTTTTTCGATGTTTAGCCCAGATATTAATTTTTCTTCTCTGAACAACAACGAAAACATCGCTGCAGGTATTAACTGGGTGGTCTGTGGCCCGTCTAGCCCAGGCCAGATATCCAGCCCAGATATTAAATTTTTTCAAGCTGAAAATGGCTAGCCCAGCTATACTTTTTTTAGGAATACCGGCCTAGACAAGGTCAAGTTGTTATTCTCCGCCCCGCTGGGCTGCAAATCTTTCCTAGGAGGGATGCATTAGGCTTAACAAGAAAATGGGCTTTAAGAAATAATAACTGGGATGTAATTATAAAAACTGGGCAATAACTATAAAAAATGCACCAAACACGTAATTACTTTATGAAATATTATTTTTGGATATTGAAAATTTTAATTTCATTAATTGTTGCGAGCGCAATGGTTCGTTGGATTTTTACGTAATATAAATTTATATTGAAATTGTATTTAATCTGACTAGAAATTTTGGGATAAAAATATTTCGGATCCCATAGAAATGTGGGAAATTTTATTGAATTCTATTTTGAACGGTTGGTTGAAATGGGCTATACCTTTAACAAACTGTAAATGGGATGTAGTAAATTCCATTAGAATTCAAAAATGGGCTGCACATTCTTACAAATATCAAATGGGCTATAAGTTCTCTGCCACACACTTGTGGCCTTACTAAGTTGACGCGTCCCCTAAAAAAAGAGAGTTGACGCATATGCAAGGCTTTGTCAACTTATAGTCAACACACGGTTCTAGCAGCAGTGGCCGTTGGATGTCCATCCAACGGATGTCATGCTTCTTCTTCAATCTCGGATATTCTAGCTTCATCTGCCCAAAAAATGATTCCTCCCCCTGACATCTGGGGCGCACCGTTTTGGAAGCTAACCTGTGGGCCTACTATGTTGACGCGTACCAAGGGCTTTGTCAACTTAGTCAATATAAACGATTCTAGCTACAGTGACCGTACGATGTCCATCCAACGGTCGTCGTGCCTCTTCAACCTCTGGTCGTTTTGCTCCAGCCGCCCAAAGTAGCGTCGGTCGTGTCGCTTACTCCTGCCTCCTGTGGCCGGCTGTGCTACCGCAGAGACCTCACCACCCCCTACTACTCCCATCGCTGGCCAGGCCATCCCTCCACTCACCCACACCCCATGTTATTCTGCGGCGACGGCAGCCTCACACCGCAGCCGAACGAGTGAACCCTCATACTCCTCTACACGTGGGCATCCACTGCCACGTCTTCCCCGGCTCTGTGTCGTCCCCTTCCTTCCGAGGCCTCGCCGTCGTCCACCGCCCTGGTGCTCTTGGCGCGGCGTGGTCAACATGGTCAAGGAACGACTTCCATCGGAAGAGTACTGTACGTGGAGAGGCTGAAAGCTGGGTCCACGGCGGCCGCAAGGAAGTGCCTCCTTATTACACGCAAAATAATTATTCCTCTACCTGACAGAAGGGACCCACTGGACGTGCCACCTTATTTCGCGAAAAAACGTTTCCCCCCTGACTGCTGGGACCCACCGGACGTGCCACCTTATTTCGCGAAAAAAAACGTTTCCCCCTGACTGCTGGTACCCACCAGCTACACCTTCACATGCAAGGAAGTGCGTCCAGGCAAAAAACAAGAAAAAAACATTCGCCCCCCTGACTGCTGGGACCCACCATCTACATCTTCGCACGCAAGGAAGTGCCTGATAGTCAGGACCCACCTGGTCGAAGCGTACATAGTGTTGTCATTCTGGTCGCGAACGTGTACGTACATACTGGTGGATGTAGAGGCGCGCACGTGTCGTAGTAGAGGCGCGCACGTAGCATGTACACGTACGTATAGCGGCCAGTGTGCAAGAAAGAAAATACAGCCACATATGTGTACATACGGGCGGGGTCTCGAACGCCTACTTGCGCATACGTATGGCCAGGGCTCGTGTACATGGCTGGGTCAGAACAGAGAAGCAGCATTGTCGTCGTGTTCATGGGGAGCCAACCGGCTGGGCCGGAACCGAATGCGTCGTCGTGTTCATCGGGTGGGCTTGGATGGAACAGACGATGGAAACAAGGCCTGGCGTACCACAGAACAGAGGAAACGGCCTTGTGTTCAACCGGCCAAGTTCGAAACGGGATCGTGTTCAATGGGAGGGGTCTGGCATACCGCAAAATGGAGGAACGGACTTGTGTTAGACCTCCTATAGTCGAAACGGGGTCGTGTTGATCGGGGGTGTGCCTTACCGCAAAACAGACAAAACGGACTTGTGTTGGAGCGCTAGGTCGAAACGGGGGTCCTGTTCATCAGGAGGGGTGTGGCGTACCGCAAAATGGGACTCCACGGGATATTGTTCATCTCCACAGTTGACCTCTTCCAGCCTCCACGGGCTACTATTCATCCACCGTCGACCTCCTCCAGCCTCCACCACGCGCTACTCCATCGGCTACTGTTCAACCACCCCTCTCCACGGGCTCCTGTTCAACCACCCCTCCACGGGCTACTGTTCATCCACCCCTCCACCGTCTACTGTCCATCCAGCCCTCCACGGGGTCGTCCTATTCATCCAGCCCTCCACGGGGTCGTCCTGTTCATCCAGCCCTCCACGGGGTCCTGTTCATCCAGCCCCAACTAGCTCGATCAATCGGGGTCCTGTTCATCCAGAGGCAACGCCATGGGGTCCTATTCATCCACCCCCACCGCTCACTTTTCATCCAACCCCCTCCCCCCGCAACGCTCACTGTTCATCCAGAGGCAGCATCGATCGGCTTCAGTTAGCAGCAGTAGCGAAGGAATCGCTCGATCGCTCGGGTTCAGTAACACGTAGCCTGTAGTGCAATCGCTCGGGTTCAGTTAGGTGACGCCTCGCTCGGGTTTAGTCAGAGCCCAACGCCTCGCACACAGGCGCGCACGTGTACGAGAGAAACGCGCATCTCTCGGCCCCGACCACCCACCGTAACCGGGAATTCCCAGAAATTTTCCTCGCCCTTGCTTCTACCATGGTTTTTTCCACCATGGACGATCCAAAGAATGTCATGCAGCTGTGTCTCTGGCCCGCCCAGGACGAAAAGCCCATTTTCTGTCATGATTTTTTGTCATAGAAGTAGGAGCCCACCACATCTATGATGATACCGGGTTTTGTCACAATTATCGTCATAGAAGTGTCATAAGTATGACAAAAAAAATTTGTTCGGCCCAAAATGTCACGGATGTGTCTTTTTTGTAGTGTTGGTGCGGCACGGTTCAGTGATATAAAACCACTCTTGTTGCTACATCTTGACAGTTTTAATGAAGGCCCCCTTGGGCCATGTGGTGTTGGGCAGCTTGCTTATCATGGCCCCGCCACATTCCGCATGTTGCCCATCGACCACCTTCGGCTTCACATTGAAGATCTTCAGCCACAGGCAGAAGTGTGGGGGGATGCGGAGAAGAGCCTCACACACGATGATAAACGCCGAGATGTGGAGGAAGGAGTTCGGGGCTAGATCATGGAAATCTCGCTTGTAGTAGAACATGAGTCTGCGGACGAAGGGGTGGAGTGGAAAACCTAACCCTCTAAGGAAATGAGGGAGGCAGACGACCCTTTCACCGGGCTCCAGAGTGGGAATGATCTAACCCTTGGGGGGGGGGAGCCTATGTGCAATGGTTGCGGCGAGGTATCCCACACTCCGGAGATCCTTTATCTCCTTCGTTACGAAGGAGGCCTCCCACTTTCCCTTGGAACCGGATCCGACCATGGTCGGAGGAGGTGGTGGTGGTGGTGAGGAAGACAGAAACTTTTCGGGCGCTGAGAGCTTGGGAGATTGGAAGGCTGTGGAGACTAGAAGGCATGGGGAAAAAATGAGATATCCATTGCCCTCTTATAGGTGGTAAAAATGCCAACCGCCCCCCACTTGCACCTTGAAGTTCGCCTATTCACAATGAAAGCGTGCACCGTAAATGGTTGGATTACCCAACTTTTATTGATGAGCAATCCCGTATTAAGTGGGCACGAACTCTGTTTTGATAGGACATGCCAATGGGGCTTGACCTCGAAACACGGAATGCGGGATGTGAAAACGGTTCAAAACGAGAAAGGGTCAAGTCTGACGCTTCACCGAAAAAAGTTGTCAGTAAAAGACACTATTCTCATTTTTTATATATCCTGCCCTCGCAGCTATGGGTTGTATTAATAATGCAAAGCCGGATACAATTCTTGTATAGAGGAAAGCTGATGTGTATTATTCAAGGAACCCGCCTCGCAATGCCGAATATAATCTACACATCAAACACATCATCATTGAAGGCTGGTTCATGAGCTACTGAGGTAGTCCTGGACTAAGGGATCCTCGGGCATCCGGCCTATTGGATATGGGCCGGACTGATGGGTCGTCAAGCTACAAGACAGAAGACCACCTCTCATGTCCGGTAGGGACTCCCATATCCGTGGATGGCAAGTTTAGGTGTCCAGATATGCTATTTCCTTTCTGTTAAACCAACTTTGTACAACCCTAAGCCCCTCCGGTATCTATGTAAACCAGAGAGTTAGATCAAAGAAAGGATCATAACATTGACAGGCTAGCCAAGCTAGGGTTTAGCCATTACGATCTCAAGGTAGATCAACTCTTGTAACCCATATACTCATCGAATATAATCAAGCAGGAGTAGGATTTTACCTCCATTAAGAGGGCCCGAACCTGGGTAAACAATGTGTCCTTTTGATCATAGTTACCATTGATCCTCAGACATATAGCTTGCACCCCCTACCCGAGATCTGCCGATTTTGACACTAACAATATGATTAATTGAACTTAATTTATCATGAACTTATCCTGATATTTTTTGCATATCTATGTGGTAGATCAATGGCCCGTGCTACCGTTCCTTTGAATTTTGGGTTTTTTATTTCTGTGCCCCTGGTTCATTAGCTCCACTCATTCATCCCCACTCTGTTAAATTTTGCTCACTTTTCCCCACTCCCTTGCCCAAAACCCTCGGAACAGGTTACAACAGACATTGTCGTCGGGTCAATGCCTTTGACCATTAACTCTGACGAGTGGGGCCGCGTATACATGGGCGGGCGCATGCAACTGACCGCGGTCGTGGGGAAGCACATGTCCATGGGACATGCCCGAAATGTCCCACCGTATAAAGAGGGGCAACCACCTCCATCGCCCTACCATTTCTCCCCAAATCACCTCCCTGCCACATCGTCTTCCTCTCCCCCACCGGTGTCATATCGCTCTCCTCCATTGCTTCAACCGCACTGTCTTGCTCTCTCCCACCGCATCCTCTTCCTCACCTTCATCGCCTCCATCTGACCGATGGTCGAAGCTTGTGGTGACAACGGCGCAACGGTCGGAGATGTGGTGGAGCTGCAAGGCGCGGTGACCGTGGATGTCGGTGGTGTACACGGTGGTGTGGGGAAACTCGCAACCGCTGCAGATGTGGAGAAGGATGTGACGGGCTCCGCCTCAGTGCTGCAGAAGGTGATGGCGTCGAGCAGCGCAGTCCATCCCGATACCCCCGATGCGCAGCCTACCGTGGAGCAGCAGGTATTTGCACTTGCTTTAGGATATTAGCCTGTAGAGTTAGTTGCTCCCTAGTTGCATTGGTTAGATTGTGATTCATACGGTAGTTCAGATGGTTAGAGTAGTTGGTTTGATGGATGGGGCGGGGTTTTTTGTATTGGGGGGATGGGGGGTTTTGTACTAGGGTTTGTTGGATAAATTCGTTGCAAAAATGCTAGATAGATCTGTATGAGAGATAGGGTTCTTTGTGCTTCAATGCTACACAGATGTATGCTTATAAGATTTGTTTTTAATGCTCATAGATTGGGGGTTTTAATGCTACTCAGATTCGTTGCCTTAGATTGGGTCCCTATTAGATTTATTTTTGAATGCTACTCAGATTGGGGTTTTGAATGTCATATGCCCAAATGGAATCCATTGATTAAGAAGTTATTTGATTCATTAGTATATAAATTTGTCCACAATATGTAGTTATATTAGCTCTGTTGTTCAATGTGTGTGCATGACAACGGAAAATGCAAATAGGATCATAGTATATTGGGAGTATATTAGCCCTATGATCAATGTGTCATGTGTGCATATCTAAATTTTCAATTGGCTTCCGTATTTACTAGTGATGGATGTAATTGTATATTCAAGAGGATGATGGTTGGGGGTAGAAAGAGGAAGTTGGCCTAGTACAACCCGTACGATCTAGAGGAAAGCGACAACAAAGAATATGAGGTAAGCCTACTTGAAATTTAGATTGTTCATTTAGTTCCTTTGACATGATGTATCCATGAATTTATAATGTATTAATGTAACTCATTCATGTGTGCAATATGATTCTGGAGAAGAAGTGTATAAGGGCAACGTCGCGACCTTCACAGCCAAGGAGGAGGTGAAGATCAAGGCCAAGGGAGTTGCTTCCTTCTACAACTGCAAGACCAAGAAGTGGCACTGCCCGTACTGCACCACCAAGCCAAAGCCAAACGATGGCCACTTCGATCACCTTCTATCTTATGCAGAGGATGTAGCAATTCGCGGGGAGGACTACATGATCAGGGGGCAGCATGCCACCCTCGTTAAGGCCCTGACTCCGGTGTGAAGTGATGATGTGATGACCTGAATCTTTATCTTTAGGTTATCTTTATCTGTTGGGTAACTTTTGGTAAACTAAATCTGGTTGTTTATGGTTTGTTGAACTGAATCTATGGTGATGCTAGTAATGTATTCTGCTATCTATATTTGTCTGTCCTTAAATTTGCATGTGGTGTATGGTTAGTTATGTTTAGATGTTGTGAACTATGATTTTAGGTGTTGCAATGATCACACATGTTGTTTCGGTGTTGCTTCACTGATCACACATGTTGTTTCAGTGTTGCTTCATTGATCAGACATGTAGCTTTTTCACTGATCATAAAGGAGTATTATCCTAATTATTTGTCTCATGTTTATTAATCAAATCAAATGCATGCTTTTTCCCACCAGCAAGTTTCATTATCTGATGTTTTGAACTGACATTCGACTGGATAGTATAAATTCAAGAAAATGCAAAAACAAATAAAACCTTGGAAAACTATCTATGTTTGTGTAGGAGATCATGTGTGAAAAATTTGAGGTGATTTAGAGGATTTTGAATTTGACAAATGTGCTCAAAATGAGCTCCCAGGCTAGGGTAAACAACCGATTTGTAATCAAGTTTTTTTTGACCTACTCTAAATGAGCCAAATGTTTTTATTAACACCTATTCACTTTCCATAGTGTGGATTTGAAGTCTCACTATTTTTTGAATTAATCTTCATATTTTTACATTTTCTTTTGAAGAAATATGCTTTAATATAAAACTATTAAAACACATTTAAAATATGAAAATGGAAAACTAAGTTTAGATCCTTCTTATTCTCTTTGAAATAAAGCTTTGGTGATTTTTTTTTTAAATTTTTCGAAAACAAAAGGTAACCCTACCTCCTCTCCTTGAACTCTATGAAATCATGTACGTGATAGCTCATATTTGTGAAGGTTTTCTCATGAAAATGACCATAGACCAAGTTTATGATTTTTGGTTTGTAACATGTGACATAAGACAACATTGTGCGCAGGTTATATTTTTTTTTCATTTTTTAAATTAATGGTGCTCATTTGACCTCGATCGTGCTAGCTAGGTTTTTTTCATGAAAATGACCATAGACCAAGTTTAGTATTTTCCCTCGTCAGTGTGTCTTATAAAACGACGAACGATGAAAGTTTCATATTTTTTTCAATTTTTTATATTAGTTATGCTCACTCAAAGCCTTCGAAACCCCATTGACCAGCTCAAAACCCCTCTAAACCCCACAGGGTTTTGCCTAGCCCTAGCTCCGAACGTTAGCCATCAGATCATACCCTGGCGCCAAGCGACAACCCTCAGATGTGGTCTTCTAGAAGGAATTTGGCGAGCAGGCTGCATGCAGGCTCCGCATTGTTGGATCACAAGGATGGCTCCGCATCGTTGGATCATGGGGCGATCCACGAGAGGCGATCCTATTGGTTGTGCTCGGCTGCTCACCCACCACTGACTCCACGAAAAAACGTTGTTATTGGGCCCAAAAGGAAACCAAGCTTTGGTTGGGCCGTCGAATTGCGTCGTTTTGTACATCGTTTGCTTTGTTTTTTGTGAACGTGTTGGCTCTGTTTTTTTGTATCATTTGAAATTACACAACAATTGACATTGCGTAGCAAAATTTAGTTCTTTTTGTTCTATACAAATGAAAAATGACCAAATTTTTAAGGGCCAAATTTATTTTTATCATGCAAAATGGCCACAAATTATTCAAAAATTGTCTCTTTTTGTTCATATAATATATATGACCACGGATTCCCACGCGTGCAATTAGCTTCTTTTTCTTTTTCTTTTCAAACCACCATTTCCCCTGCGTGTACACTCCCGATGCTGCGGTGGGTTTGAAAACAGGCTATTTCACATTTGACCCCATTATTGCCACGACCAAATACCATGTAGCACTACTGCTATTTAAGCCACCCTCTGCCTCTGCCATCCCTTATCCATCTCCCATCCTCTGCCATCTGCCCTTCTTGCTCCTCGACCCTTTCTCCTTCTTCTGCACATCCCTCAACCATGCAGTACACCGGACCAACCTACCACTTCACACCCACCATGCCGGAGAGGCTCTACCCTACCGGCGTGTACGTTGATTGCACACTACATGTGTGGGTGATATCAAGGTTGAGGACTGCAAGGAACTTCACCGAGTTCTTCCTCGAGTCCGGCTACCACCACCTCCCACGGGGATCTCCAACAATGTTCCGCATCGAGGAGGTCATCCAAAATCAGGTGGTGGTTGCTCTCCTTGACCACTTCACCAACACATTCGACGCCTTCTACCTCCTCGGCCGGGTGTTTTGGTGTGGCTCCAAGTTCATCGCTTTCACCACCCACAACAGGTTCATGGAGTACATGCACCGCGACGCACATGCACACTCTTGCATACCCCATCAACAACGCCCCGGAGGAGCAGGTAAAAGGGCCCCCGGAGGAGGAGCGAGGTGGAGAAGGCGGCGGCTAGGGTTCTAAACCCTCTATCTTTTTTAGTCTATGTTATGTTAAGTTGTAATTGAACTATGTTGGAGTTGCTACGGGCTTGTTGGCCCTTGCTTAAGTTCTATTATTAAGTTTTTTATCTATTTTATTATTAAGTTCTTCCTAGTTTGAACTATGTGATCGTGCTATGGGCTTGTTGGCCCTATCTACATATTGGGACTACATATTTGTTGATTGTTTTCTTAGAGAGCTCGCTTTGTTAGTAGGGTTCCCTTGTTAGTAACCACCTAGTGCATGCAGCAAAAACGAACACTTCTCTTTTTTTACACAAGCCACAAATATGTAGCCACCTAGCTAGAAGAGAGGAACCAGTGGCAGTGACCATCGCTGCATCTATGGCGGCTGGCGTGCAAAAAAGCTGCCCGGTCAGTGCATCATGGCAGACGCATCGGCGCATGCAGGCTCAGTCGGTGCGTTGTGGCATCGTGGAATCAGCGCATGCAGGCTCGATCGATGCATGTAGGTAGGCTTTGCTGGGTCCATGTATAGCGGGCTTCTGTCCTGGCGGCGCGCGCAGGCGTTTAATGCAAGGGACGGCCCAATGAAACCACGACCCGACGGACGAACATCGACACCACCCAACGCGGACCCACTTCTCAGGTCTAATGGAAGACACAGTCTAGCGCGGCCCCACTAGTCAGAGTTAACGGTCAAGCCTTTGAACTGACGGCAACGTCCGTTGTGACTAGTTCCGAGGGTTTCTGGCAAGGGAGTGGGAAAAATTGAGCAAAAGTTAAGAGCACGGGGATGAATGAGTAGAGCTAAGGAACCAGGGGCACAGATGTAAAAAACCCTTGAATTTTAATGTGTTCCTAGAGAAAGCTAAGTTGAAAGATGATGGCAGCAACTATACAGACTTGGTCCATAACTTGAGGATTATCCTCATTGCTGCACAAAAGAATTATGTCCTTGATGCACCGTTAGGTGTACCACCTGCCCCAGCAACGGCAGATATTGTGAATGCCTGGCAGTCGCGTGTTGATGACTACTCATTAGTTAAGTGTGCCATGCTTTACGGCTTAGAATCGGTACTTCAAAGACGTTTTGAATGTCATGGACCATATGAGATGTTCTAGGAGTTGAAGTTAATATTTCAAGCAAATGCCCGAGTTGAGAGATAAGAAGTCTCCAACAAGTTCTATAGCTGCAAGATGGAGGAGAACGGTTCTGTTAGTGAGCACATACTCAGAATGTCCGGGTACCAAAATCACTTGACTCAGCTGGGAGTTAATCTTCCAGATGATTGTGTCATTGACAGACTTCTTCAATCACTGCCACCAAACTACAAAGGCTTGATGATGAACTACAATATGCAAGGGATGGAAAAGACTATTCCCGAGCTCTTCACACTGCTAAAGGCCGCGGATATAGAAATCAAGAAGGAGCATCAAGTGTTGATGGTTAACAAGACCACTAGTTTCAAGAAGAAGGGCAAGGGTAAAAAGAAGGGGAACTTAAAAAAGACTGACAAGCAAGTTGTCACTCCCGGGAAGAAACCTAAAAATGGACCCAAGCCTGAAACTGAGTGCTTCTTCTGCAAAGGGACTGGTCACTGGAAGCGGAACTTCCCCAAGTATTTGGCGGATAAGAAGGATGGCAAGGTGAACAAAGGTATATTTGATATACATGTTATTGATGTGTACCTTACTAATTCTCGTAGTAGTTCCTGGGTATTTGATACCGGTTCGGTTGTTCATATTTGTAACTCGAAGCAGGGACTACAAATTAAACAAAGATTGGCTAAGGACGAGGTGACAATGCGCGTCGGAAATGGTTCCAAGATTGATGTGATCGCCGTCGGCACGCTACCTCTACATCTACCTACGGGATTAGTTTTAGACCTGAATAATTGTTATTTGGTGCCAGCATTTAGCATGAACATTATATCTGGATCTTGTTTTGTGCGAGATGGTTATTAATTTAAATCAGAGAATAATGGTTGTTCTATTTATATGAGTAATATCTTTTATGGTCATGCACCCTTGAAGAGTGGTCTATTTCTGTCGAATCTTGATCATGATGATACACATATTCATAATATTGATGCCAAAAGATGCAAAGTCGATAATGATAGTGGAACTTATTTGTGGCACTGCCGTTTGGGTCATACCGGTGTAAAGTGCATGAAGAAACTCCATAAAGATGAACTTTTGGAATCACTTGATTATGAATCATTTGATACTTGCGAACCGTGCCTTGTGGGCAAGATGACTGAAACTCCGTTCTCTGGAACAATGGAACGAGGTAGTGACTTATTCGAAATAATACATACCAATGTATGCAGTCCAATGAGTGTTGATGCTCATGGCGGGTATCGTTATTTTTTGACCTTCACAGATGATTTGAGCAGATATGGGTACATCTACTTAATGAAACACAAGTGTGAAACGTTTGAAAAGTTCAAAGAATTTTAGAGTGAAGTGGAGAATCGTCATAATTAGAAAATAAAGTTTCTACGATCTGATCGTGGAGGAGAATATTTGAGTTACGAGTTTGGCCTTCATTTAAAATAATGTGGAATAGTTTCACAGCTCACACCACCTGGAACACCACAGCGTAATGGTGTGTCCGAATGTCGTAATCGCACTTTATTGGATACGGTGTGATCTATGATGTCTCTTACTGATTTAGCACTACTGTTTTGGGGTTATGCATTAGAGGCAGCGGCATTCACTTTAAACAGGGCACCATCAAAAACCGTTGAGACGACACCATATGAATTGTGGTTTGGCAACAAACCTAAGCTGTGGTTTCTTAAAGTTTGGGGATGCGATGCTTATGTCAAAAGGCTTCAACCTGATAAGCCCGAACCCAAATCGGAGAAATGTGTCTTCATAGGATACCCTAAGGAAACAATTGGGTACACCTTCTACCACAAGTCTGAAGGCAAGATTTTTCTTGCTAAGAACGGAATCTTTCTAGAGAAGGAGATTCTCTCGAAAGAAGTGAGTGGGAGGAAAGTAGAACTTGTTGAGGTACTTGTACCTGCTCTGCATTTGGAAAGTAGTTCATCCGAGATATCTGATCCTGTGATGCCTACACCAACTAGAGAGGAAGCTAATGATAAAGATCATGAAACTACAGATCAAGTTGCTACAGAACCTTGTAGGTCTGGCAGAGCATGATCCGCACCAGAGTGGTACGGTAATCCTGTTCTAGAGGTCATGTTACTTGACCATGACGAACCTACAAACTAGGAAGAAGCTATGATGAGCAAAGATTCTGATAAATGGCTTGAAGCCATGAAATCTGAGATAGGATCCATGTATGAGAACAAAGTGTGGACTTTGGTGGATCTGCCCGATGATCGGCAACCCATAGAGAATAAATGGATCTTCAGGAAGAAGGCTGACGCTGATGGTAATGTTACTGTCTATAAAACTCGACTTGTTGCAATTGGTTTTCGACAAGTTCAAGGAGTTGACCACGATGAGATGTTTTCACCCGTAGCAATGCTTAATTCTGTCCGAATCATGTTAGCAATTGCCGCATTTTATGATTATGAAATATGGCAAATGGATGTCAAAACTGCATTCCTTAATGGATTTCTTAAAGGAGATTTTTATATGATGCAAGCAAAAGGTTTTGTCGATCCTAAAGGTGCTAACAAGGTGTGCAAGCTACAATGATCCATTTACGAACTAGTGCAAGCATCTCAGAGTTGGAATATACGCTTTGATGAGGTGATCAAAGCATATGGTTTTATACAGACTTTTGGAGAAGCCTGTATTTACAAGAAAGTGAGTGGGAGCTCTATAGCATTTCTTATATTATATGTGGATGACATATTGTTGATTGGAAATGATGTAGAATTTCTGAATAGCACAAAAGGATACTTGAATAAGCATTTCTCAATGAAAGACCTTGCACTACAAAAAAAGAGACATCTGTGACATTTTGGGCCGAACGAATTTTTTTTGTCATACTTATGATACTTCTATGACGATAATTGTGACAAAACCCGGTATCATCATAGATGTGGCGGGCTCCTACTTCTATGACAAAAAATCATGACAGAAAATTGGCTTTTCGTCCTTGGTGGGCCGGAGAAGCAGCTGCATGACATTCTTTGGGCCGTCCATGACGGAAAAAACCATGGTACAAGCGAGGGCGGGGAAAATATCGGGGTGTTCCCGGTTACGGTGGGTGGTCAGGCCGAGCGATGCACAGAGGTTTGTGTGTTTCTCTCGTACACGCATGTGCGTAGGTGCGAGGCTTTGGGATCTAATTGAATAGCGAGGCATTCACCTACTGAACCCAGGCGATTGCACTGCAGGCTACGCGTTGCTGAACCTGAGCGATTGATCGATGGCTCTTAACTGAACCTGATCGAGCGATTCCTTCGCTACTGCTGCTAACTGAAGCCGATCGATGCTGCCTCTATATGAACAGTGAGCATTGTTGGCGGGTTTGGATGAACAGTTCCCGGTGGGGGTTGGATGAACAGGACCCCGTGGTGTTGCCGCTGGATGAACAGGACCCCGATCGATCGAGCCGGTTGGGCGTGGATGAACAGGACCTCGTGGAGGGCTAGATGAACAGGACTCCGTGGAGGGAAGGTTGAACAGGACCCCGTAGAGGGCTGGTTGAACAGTAGCCGGTGGAGGGCTGGATGAATAGTAGCCTGTGGAGGGGTGGTTCAATAGGACCCCGTGGAGAGGGCTGGTTGAACGGTAGCCGGTGGAGTAGCATGTGGTGGAGGTTGGATGAACAGGAGCCCATGGATGAACAGTCGCAGGTGGAGGCTGGAGGAGGTCGACGGTGGATGAACAGTAGCCTGCAGAGGCTGGAGGAGGTCGACGGTGGAGATGAACAGTATCCCCTGGAGTCCCGTTTTGCGGTACGCCACACCCCTCCCTATGAACAAGACCCCCATTTCATCCGTAGCGCTCCAACACAAGTCCGTTTCCTCTGTTATGCGGTACGCCACACCCCTCCCGATCAACAGGACCCCGTTTCGACCGTAGGAGGTCCAACACAAGTCCGTTTCCTCCATTTTGCGGTACGCCAGACCCCTCCCGATGAACAGGATCCCGTTTCCAATGTGGCCAGTCGAACACAAGGCCATTTCCTCCGTTGTGCGGTATGCCAGGCCTCGTTTCCATTGGCTGTTCCGTCCAAGCCGATTGGTTCCCACGCATTCCGTTGCCTCCCCATGAACACGACGCATTCCGTTGCCTCCCCATGAACACGACGACGACGCAGTTTCTCCGTTCCGACCCAGCCATGTACACGAGCCCTGACCGTACGTATGCGCGAGTAGGCGTTCGAGACCCCACTCGTATGTACGTATGTGGACGTATTTTCTTTCTTGCACACTTTCCGTTGCACGCATGTGTACATGCTACGTGCGCGCCTATACTACGACACGTGCGCGCCTCAACATCGACCAGTATGTACATACATGTTCGCGACCAGAATGACAACGCTACGTACGCTTCGACCAGGTGGGTCCCGACTGTTATGCACTTCCTTGCGTGCGAACATGTTGACCACATTGACCACGCCGCGGCGAGAGAACCATGGCGGTGGACGAGGTGAGGCCTAGGAAGGGGACGACGCGGAGCCGGGGAAGATGCAGCAGTGGATGCCCACACGGAGAGGAGTACGAGGGTTCACTGGTTCGGCTGCGGTGTGAGACTGCCGTCGCCGCAGAATAAGAGGGGGTGTGGGTGAGTGGAGAGATGGCCTGGCCAGCGGTGGGAGTAGTAGGGGGTGTTGGGGAACGTAGTAATTTCAAAAAAATTCCTACACACACGCAAGATCACGGTGATGCATAGCAACCAGAGGGGAGAGTGTTGTCCACGTACCCTCGAAGACCGAAAGCGGAAGCGTTAGCACAACGTGGTTGATGTAGTCGTACGTCTTCACGATCTGACCGATCCAAGTACAGAACGTACGGCACCTTCGAGTTCAGCACACGTTCAGCTCGATGACGTCACGCGAACTCCGATCCAGCAGAGCTTCATGGGAGAGTTCCGTCAGCGCGATGGCGTGATGATGGTGATGATGTTGCTACCGAGGCAGAGCTTCGCCTAAGCACCGCTATGATATGATCGAGGTGGAATATGGTGGAGGGGGGCACTGCACACGGCCGGGAGAGATCAACAGATCAACTTGTGTGTCTCGAGGTGCCCCCTGCCCCCATATATAAAGGAGCCAGGGGGGAGGCTGGCCGGCCCTTGTAGGGCGCGCCAGGAGGAGGAGTCCTCCTCCTAGTAGGACTAGGATTCCCCTTTCCTACTCCTAGTAGGAGGAGAAAAGGAAGGAGGAGAAGGAGAAGGAAGGAGAGGGAGGAAAAGGAGGAAAGAGGGGCCGGCTCCTTGTCCAATTCGGTTTGAGCTAGGGGGGCCGCGCGCCCTGCCTCCTCTCTTCCACCACTTGGCCCATGAGGCCCATTACTTCTTCCTCGTATTCCCGTAACTCCCCGGTACCCCGAAAAATACCCGAATCACTCAGAACCTTTCCGATGTCTGAATATAGTCATTTAATATATCGATCTTTACGTCTCGACCATTTCGAGACTCCTCGTTATGTCGCCGATCTCATCTGGGACTCCGAACTACGTTCGTTACATCAAATCACATAAACTCATAATACTGATCGTCACCAAACTTTTAGCGTGCGGACCCTACGGGTTCGAGAACTATGTAGACATGACCGAGACACGTCTCCGGTCAATAACCAATAGCGGAACCTGGATGCTCATATTGGCTCCCACATATTCTACAAAGATCTTTATCAGTTAAACCGCATAACAACATATGTTGTTCCCTTTGTCATCGGTATGTTACTTGCCCGAGATTCGATCATCGGTATCTGAATACCTAGTTCAATCTCGTTATCGGCAAGTCTCTTTACTCGTTATGTAATGCATCATCCCGCAACTAACTCATTAGTCACATTACTTGCAAGGCTTATAGTGATGTGCATTGCGAGAGGGCCCAGAGATACCTATCCGACAATCGGAGTGACAAATCCTAATCTCGAAATATGCCAACTCAACAAGTACCTTCGGAGACACCTGTAGAGCACATTTATAATCACCCGGTTATGTTGTGACGTTTGGTAGCACACAAAGTGTTCCTCCGGTAAACGGGAGTTGCATAATCTCATAGTCATAGGAACATGTATAAGCCATGAAGAAAGCAATAACAACATACTAAAAGATCAAGTGCTAAGCTAACGGAATGGGTCAAGTTAATCACATCATTCTCTAATGATGTGATCCCGTTAATCAAATGACAACTCATGTCTATGGCTAGGAAACTTAACCATCTTTGATTCAACGAGCTAGTCATGTAGAGGCATACTAGTGACAATTTGTTTGTCTATGTATTCACACATGTACTAATTTTTGTGTGAACACAATTCTAGCATGAATAATAAACATTTATCATGAAATAAGGAAATAATTAATAACTTTATTATTGCCTCTAGGGCATATTTCCTTCAGGGGGCGGTGAGGCCTCCGCGGCATCACAGCCGACCACGGGAGGCAGGAGCAGGCGGCACAACCGGCGCTGCTTTGGGCGGCTGGAGCAAGAAGACTAGAGGTTGAAGAAGCACTATGGCCGTTGGATGGACCTCATACGGTCACTGGAGGTAGAATCGTTCAAATTCACTAAGTTGACAAAGCCCTCCGTCCCCGTCAACTTAGTTGGCCCACAAGTCAGCCTCCCACTATGGTGGGTCCCAGCTAGCAGGGGCATTCATTTTTTGTGCGTAATAAGGAGGCACTTCCTTGCATGCGAAGATATAGCTGGTGGGTCTGACCTGTCAGTGGGGGGATGTTTCTTTTGCGAAATACAGAGGCCCTTCCGGTGGGTCCTAGTTGTCAGCCTCTCCACGTATAGTCCACTTCCGATGGATGTCGTTCATTGACCACGTTGACCAGGCTGCACCGAGAGCACCAGGGCGGTGGACGACGACGAGGCCTAGGAAGGGAATGACACGGAGCCAGGGAAGACTCGGCAGTTGTTTCCCATGCGGAGGGGAGTACGAGGGTTTACTGGTTTGTGTGCTGTCCCTAGAGAATAACAGCGGGTATGGGTGAGTAGAGGGATGGCTAGGCCAGTGATGGGAGTACGATGGGGCGGTGAGGCCTGCCGGCAGCATAGCCGGCCGCGGGAGGAGGGAGCAGGCAGTCCCACCAACGCTTCTTTGAGCGGCTGGAGCAGGAAGAGCTGAGATTGAAGAAGCACGACAGCCGTTGGATGGACATCCAACAGTCACTGCTCTCGCGGGTTGACTAAGTTGACACGGCATTGCGTGTGTGTCAACCTTTTTTTGGGAAGGCATATGCGTCAACCTGTAGTAGGCGCACAAGTCAGCCTCAAAATCTGTGGAAAATAGCATACAACCCATCTGCCATTATTTCTAATAATGTACAACCCATTTGCTAATTCTTAAGAATTTTTTTGGAGCCCATCTTCTTTTTGTTAGCGTTACACCCCATATTGTGGCCACGGTTAAAAAGTATATGAAATTTTGCATATTTCGATGCGGTCAGCTGTTTTTAATCCCGAAATATCGATTCACATTCAAACTATTTTGAAAAATAATTTATATAAATATAAAAACCAAATAATTGTCCATGCATAAAAATCAATGGAATTTAAAATCTTGTAATGAAAAAAAAATTGAAACTAATTCCCGGTTTGATGTGTTTTAAAAATGTACAGCCCATTTCTGGGCAAACCGAATGAAACTCTCCTCGTCTTGAAAGATTTGCAGCCCAGCAGGGCTGATAAAGCAAGTAGGCCTCGTTAGGGTATTTCTTAAAAAATAGAACTGGGCTAGCCATTTTCAGCAAGAAAAAAACACAACTGGGCTCATGATGTGGTAAACATAAATAAAACCCTGGCTTGACGGGCCACAGCCCCCGCACAGCCTCGTTGTTACCCTGGTCCGTCGCTAAAACTAGTATAAATAACAATTGCTTGTTCCTAAAAAAATTGCGCGACCTGCTGGTTCCCTGGTGTCAGCCGCTCGTAGTGTAATTCTCTCGTTTATTGACTACGCTGACAATGGCGTGAGCCCCAGATGTCCAACCATTAGGAGGAGCCATATTTTTGGGTTTGTAATATAGAGGCACCTGCTTGCGTACTGCCATGACGCTGGTGGGTCCCTACTGTCATCCTCTCCACATACAGTCATCTCCTTGTTCCTCTCGGTTGTTGACGACATTGACAACGCAAGAGGGCGGCGCACCACGCACGGCAAGTGAACCAAGGCGGAGGACAACAGTGAGGCCTCGGATGGAACGAACGTGAGCCATGGAAGATGCGCCGGTCCATTCGCAGGTGAAGGGGAGTACGAGGGTTGACTCGTTCGAGTGCGGGTGCGTGTTGGGGTGACGTCGCTGGAGAATAACTGGACGTGTGGGGGAATAGAGGGAGGGACTGGCCAACGTTGGAGGGTACGGTAGGGCGGCGGAGGCGCAACCAGCCATGGGAGGCGAGAGCAGGCGGAGCCAACGGGGTGGTTTGGTTTGGGTGGCTGGAGGAAGAAGAAGACAAGAGATAGAAGATACACGACAGATGTTGGATGTCAATCCAACGGCTAGTAGGCAGAATCGTTTGTTGACTGGCTAGCAAGTCGACATCACCTTGGATAGGCTATTTCCTCGCGGGTCCCAAATGTTAGAATCCAAATCTGTTACAGTCATGCAACCTTTCCAATGAAAATTTACAGCCCATTTGATGTGCTAGTTCGAAATAAGTTTGTGGGTGCTGGTGGGGGCTAATCACTTGGCTTCTGTAATGCACAGTGAGCTCAAGCAGCCGACGAGAGTGATGTTATTTCCCTTGGTTGGGATTTGTTACAATATTTCACTCTAAATTAAACGAATGGCAAGCCATTTTCCTTGTTTCAAAGAAAATATGACAGTCACAGTCGAGTTGAAAAGGGGAAGAATGTCTAACTCCAGCTTACAAACTATACAAAAGCACGAGGGCTAATAGTTCATCAGGTTTACACAAAACCCAGGTTGAAAAGGGCAACAACATCTAACTCCAGCACTGTTTTTGACAGTCACAGTCAAATGGATCGGTCAGGTCCATAGAATGAACATCCTGGGTCATAAAATTTATTGGATTATGACCACAATATGTCGTGAATAGAAGACCAACATGTTCAGAAGCTCTTTTGTCCACCTGAAACTCCTTTTTTTGCTCTTAGACATACCCATCTGTGAAAACCATGCTGCTGATAAACTTAAGCATGATGGACAATAGTAACCTCGCATTCAGCAGGAAGAATGTGACAAATCTAGTCTTTGCACGGTTGGCTCCATATCGTTCTAGCGTTATTGTCTTCAATCGAATCTCATGAGAAGTGAGAAAATCCCAATGGTTACAAATCCACCGATTGGTTATAACTTTCTTACCCCATCTTGTTGCCTAAATAGACATGAAGATTGGAAATAGTTAAGGTCTAAAAAAAGAGTGTCGAAAGAGCAACAACTGAACGATTAATTCTAGTACAGTATATGCGGGCTTCTAATGTGCGTGAAATTATCACCTTTATATACAACTTCTCCAAACATGGAAAGCATTACAGCATGCCAATAATCTTGTTCAGATTAAAACTATTCATTTGGATATATAAGATCTTGATAGAATCCAGCACCATTGATAGGCCATCCATGGAGAAACTCTTCATTGAGCATAGAACATAATATTAGTACAAAATGTGTACTCCCAAGATGATATATAACTTATGCACAGAAATTTAAAATGCAGCTTATGTTACAAGTGTAGATGATAATATAAAGTACCTGAAGAACTGTGGAGCCAAACACCATACTGAAATGAGCACAGAGATCATGCATTACACCCAAGGTCTCCAGTTTATGCGCAGAGAGGATGGTTATTTGCAACGGTTAATAACTAGAATCAAGGATCAACCTTTGAAGTGAAGGCGCATCTTGGATGATGAGCCGCCTTTCATCAAAAGAAATTCCAATTCTTACAAGGTTAGGCGACTTTATTTGGAGACACTACAAAAAAAGAGACATCCATGACATTTTGGGCCGAACGAATTTTTTTGTCATACTTATGAAACTTCTATGACGATAATTGTGACAAAGCCCGGTATCATCATAGATGTGGTGGGCTCCTTCTTCTATGACATAAAATAATGATAGAAAATGGGCTTCTCATCCTGGGCGGGCCGGAGACGCAGCTGCATGGCATTCTTTGGGCCGTCCATGACGGAAAAAAATCATGGTAGAAGCGAGGGTGGGGAAAATTTCGGGGAGTTTCCGGTTACGGTGGGTGGTCGGGGCCGAGCGATGCACGTTTCTCTCTTACACGTACACGCCTGTGTGCGAGGCGTTGGTCTCTAACTGAACCTGAGCGAGGCGTCACCTAACTGAACCCGAGAGATTGCACTGCAGGCTACGCGTTACTGAACCCGAGCGATCGAGCAATTCCTTCGCTACTGCTGCTAACTGAAGCTGATCGATGCTGCCTCTGGATGAACAGTGAGTGTTGCAGGGGGGTTTGGATGAACAATGAGCATTGCGGGGGGTTTGGATGAACAGTGAGCGGTGGGGGTGGATGAACAGGACCCCGTGGCGTTGCCTCTGGATGAACAGGACCCCGATCGATTGAGCCAGTTGGGGCTGGATGAACAGGACCCTGTGGAGGGCTAGATGAACAGGATGACCCTGTGGAGGGCTGGATGAATAGTAGATGGTGGAGGGGTGGATGAACAGTAGCCCGTGGAGGGGTGGTTGAACAGGAGCCCGTGGAGAGGGGTGGTTGAACAGTAGCCGGTGGAGTAGCACGCGGTGGAGGCTGGATAAACAGGAGCCCGTGGAGGCTTGAGGAGGTCGATGGTGGATGAACAGTAGCCCGTGGAGGCTGGAGGAGGTCGACGGTGGAGATGAAAAGTATCCCATGGAGTCCCGTTTTGGGGTACGCCACACCCCTCCTGATGAACAGGACCCCCCTTTCGACCGTAGCGCTCCAACACAAGTCTATTTTGCGGTATGCCACACCCCTCCCAATCAACAGGACCCGTTTCGACCGTAGAAGGTCCAACACAAGTCTGTTTCCTCCGTTTTGCGGTACGCCAGACCCCTCCCAATGAACAGGATCCCGTTTCGAACATGGCCGGTCGAACACAAGGCCGTTTCCTCCGTTCTGCGGTACGCCAGGCCTCGTTTCCATCGCCTGTTCCATCCAAGCCCTCCTGATGAACACGACGACGCATTCCGTTCTGACCCAGCCGGTTGGCTCCCCGTGAACACGATGGCGACGCTGTTTCTCCGTTCCGACCTAGCCATGTACATGGGCCCTGGTCATACGTATATATGCGCGAGTAGGCGTTCGAGACCCCACCCGTATGTACGTACATGGCCGTATTTTCTTACTTGCACACTGGCTGTTGTACGTAACACGCTACGTGCGCGCCTCTACTATGACACGTGTGCGCCTCTAAATCCACCAGCATGTATGTACATGTTCGCAACCAGAATGACAACGCTACGTACGCTTCGACCATGTGGGTCCCGACTGTTAGGCACTTCCTTGCGTGGGAAGATCTTGCTGGTGGGTCCCAGCAGTCAGGGGGCGAATCATTTTTTTGCCCGGACGCACTTCCTTGCGTGCGAAGGTGTAGCTGGTGGGTCCCAGCAGTCAGGGGGGAAATGTTTTTTTTCGCCAAATAAGGTGGCACATCCGGTGGGTCCCTGCTGTCAGGTGGAGGAATAATTATTTTGCGCGTAATAAGGAGGCACTTCCTTGCGGCCGCCGTGGACCCAGCTGTCAGCCTCTCCATGTACAGTACTCTTCCGATGGAAGTCGTTCCTTGACCACATTGACCATGCCGCACTGAGAGCACTAGGGCGGTGGACGACGGTGAGGCCTAGGAAGGAAGGGGACGACGCGGAGCCGGGGAAGACACGGTAGTGAATGCCCACGTGTAGAGGAGTATAAGGGTTCACTCGCTCGACTGCGATGTGAGGCTGCCGTCACCGCAAAATAATAGGGGTGTGGGTGAGTGGAGGGATAGCCTGGCCAGCGGTGGGAGAAGTAGGGGGCGGTGAGGCCTCCGCGGAAGCATAGCCGGCCACGGGAGGCAGGAGCAGGCGGCACGACCGGCGCTGCTTTGGGCGGGTGGAGCAAAAAGACCAGAGGTTGACGAAGCACTTTGGCCGTTGGATGGACACCATACGGTCACTGGAGTATTGACTAAGTTGACAAAGCCCTCCGTACCCGTCAACTTAGTAGGCCCACAAGTTAGCCCAACAATATGGTGGGTCCCAGCTAGTAGGGGGGTATTCATTTTTTTTGGGCGTAATAAGGAGGCACTTCCTTGCGTGCGAAGATATAGCTGGTGGGTCTGACCTGTCAGCGGGGGGAACGTTTTTTTCGCGAAATACAGGGGCCCTTCCTATGGGTCCTAGCTGTCAGGTGGAGGAATCATTATTTTGCACGTAATAAGGCGGCATTTCCTTGCGTGCGGCCATGGACCCAGCTGTCAGCCTCTCCACGTACAGTCCACTTCCGATGGATGTCGTTCGTTGACCATGTTGACCAGGCCGCGCCGAGAGCACCAGGGCGGTGGACAATGGCGAGGCCTAGGAAGGGAACGACACGCAGCCAGGGAATACTCGGCAGTTGTTTCCCACGCGGAGGAGTATGAGGGTTTACTGGTTCGTCTGCCGTCCCCGGAGAATAACAACAGGTGTGGGTGAGTAGAGGGATGGCTAGGCCAGCGATGGGACTACGGTGGGGCCGTGAGGCTTGCGCGGCAGCATAGCCAGCCACAGGAGGAGGGAGCAGGCAGTCGCGCCGGCACTTGTTTGAGCGGCTGGAGCATGAAGATTAAAGATTGAAGAAGCACGACAGCCATTGGATGGACATCCAACAGTCACTGCTCTCGTGTGTTGACTAAGTTGACAGGGCGTTGCGTGTGCGTCAACCTTTTTTATTATGAAAGCATGCGCGTCAACCTGTAGTAGGCGCACAAGTTAGCCTCAAATCTATGGAAAACAGCATACAACCCATCTGTCATTATTTCTAATAATGTACAACCCGTTTGCTAATTCTTAAGAATTTTTTTGGAGCCCATCTTCTTTTTGTTAGAATTACACCCCATATTGTGGCCACTGTTAAAAAGTATACGAAATTTTGCATATTTCGGTGCCGTCAACCATTTTTAATCCAGAAATATCGATTCACATTCAAACTATTTTGAAAAATCATTTATATAAATATAAAATCCAAATAATTGTCCACGCGTAAAAATCAATGGAATTTAAAATCTTGTAATGAAAAAAATTGAAAGTAGTTCCCGGTTTGATGTGTTTTAAAAATGTACTGCCCATTTCTGGGCAAACCGAATGAAACTCTCCTCGTCTTGAAAGATTTGCAACCCAGCAAGGCCGATAAAGCAAGTTGGCCTTGTTTGGGTATTTCTTTAAAAAAATAGAACTGGATAGCCATTTTTAGCAAGAAAAAAACACAACTGGGCTCATGATGTGGTAAACATAAATAATACCCTGGCTAGATGGGCCATAGCCCCCGCACAGCCCTGTTGTTACCATGATCCATCGCTAAAACTAGTATAAATAATAACTGCTTGTTCCTCAAAAAAAACGCGCGACCTGCTGGGTCCCTGGTGTCAGCCGCTCGTAGTGTAATTCTCTCATTTATTGACTACGTTGACAATGGCGTGAGCCCCAGATGTCCAACCATTAGGAGGAACCATATTTTTGGGCTTGTAATATAGAGGCACTTGCTTGCGTACTGCCATGACGCTGGTGGGTCCCTACTGTCATCCTCTCCACGTACAGTCATCTTCTTGTTCCTCTCGGTTGTTGACGATGTTGACAACACAAGAGGGTGGCGCACCACGCATGGCGAGCGAACCAAGGCCGCAAGGCGGAGGACGATGACGAGGCCTCGGACGGAACGAACAGGAGCCGTGGAAGATGCACCGGTCCAGTCGCAGGCGGAGGAGAGTACGAGGGTTGACTGGTTCGGGTGCGGGTTCGTATTGGGGCTAACTTCACAGGAGAATAACAGGACGTGTGGGGGAATAGAGGGAGGGACTGGCCAATCTTGGAGGGTATGTATGGTAGGGTGGCGGAGGCGCAGCCAGCCATGGGATGCGGGAGCAGGCGGAGCCGACGGGGTGGTTTGGTTTGGGCGGCTGGAGGAAGAAGAAGACAAGAGATAGAAGATACATGGCAGATGTTGGATGTCAATCCAACGGCTGGTAGGCAGAATCGTTTGTTGACTGGCTAGTAAGTCGACACCACCTTGGATAGGCCATTTCCTCACGGGTCCCAAGTGTCAGAATCTAAATCTGTCACAGTCATGCAACCTTTCCTATGAAAATTTACAGCCCATTTGATGTGCTAGTTCGAAATAAGTTTGTGGGTGCTGGTGGGGGCTAATCACTTGGCTTCTGTAATGCACAGTGAGCTCAAGCAGCAGGCGAGAGTGATGTTATTTCCCTTGGTTGGGATTTGTTACAATATTTCACTCTAAATTAAATGAATGGCAAACCATTTGCCTTGTTTCAAAGAAAATATGACAGTCACAGCCGAGTTGAAAAGGGCAGGAACATCTAACTCCAGCTTACAAACTATACAAAAGCACGAGGGTTAATTGTTCATCAGGTTTGCAAAAAAACCCACGTTGAAAAGGGCAAACATCTAACTCCAGCACTATTTTTGGCAGTCAGAGTCAAATGGATCGGTCAGGTCCATAGAATGAACATCCTGGGTCATAAAATTTACTGGATTATAACCACAATACATTGTAAATAGAAGCCCGGCACCTTCAGAAGCTCTTTTGCCCACCTGAAACTCCTTTTTTTCTCTTCAACATACCCATCCGTCAAAGCCATGCTGCTGATAAACTTAAGCCTGGTGGACAATAGTAACCTCGCATTCAACAGGAAGAATGTGACAAATCTAGTGTTTGCACGGTTGGCTACATATCGTTCTAGCGTTATTGTCTTCAATAGAATATCATGAGAAGTGAGAAAATCCTGCTGCTTACGAATCCACCGATTGGTTATAACTTTCTTACCCCGTCCTGTTGCCTAAATAGACATGAAGATTGAAAATAGTTAAGGTCATAAAAAGAGTGTCGAAAGAGCAATAACTGAACGGTTAATTCTAGTACACTATATGCGGGCTTCTAATGTGCGTGAAATTATCACCTTTATATACAACTTCTCCAAACATGGAAAGCATTACAGCATGCCAATAATCTTGTTCAGATTAAAACTATTCATTTGGATATATAAGATCTTGATAGAATCCAGCACCATTGATAGGCCATCCATGGAGAAACTCTTCATTGAGCATAGAACATAATATTAGTACAAAATGTGTACTCCAAGATGAATATAACTTATGCGCAGAAATTTAAAATGCAGCTTATGGTTACAGGTGTAGATGATAATATAAAGTACATGAAGAACTGTGGAGCCAAACACCATATTGAAATGAGCACAGAGATCATGTATTACACCCAAGGTCTTCAGTTTAGGCGCAGAGTGGACGGTTATTTGCAACGGTGAATAACTAGAATCAAGGATCAACCATTGAAGTGAAGGGGTATCTTGGATGATGAGCTACCTTCCGTGAAAAGAAATTCCAATTCTTACAAGGTTAGGCGACTTTATTTGGAGACAACCGATTCTAGCTGTGAGAACAAGCACCAAGCACTCCAGGGCAGGGCAACTGGAGTGGATGACCCTGTGCAATGAGGCCTCCCATATACGAACCCGCACAAGTGAAAGTTTCTTGAGAAATGGGAGTCGCAGGTTTAGTATCAGATTGTCTGGTAGGTAGCACAGTGCAAAGGTGGTGGTGTGGAGAGAGGAGGAAAACTACGAGATGGACATCTGTGCTGAGGGCACAAGTTCATGGCGTTCGGTATGTGGTATGTGATTTCCAGGGGAATAGTAGAACTCAAGCAGCTGTAGTTCTATGAATTCAGGGGATTTCAGCCAGGCGTCCACCATGCAGGGCATGGTATGCTTGATCAGGTAGCATGACGGGATGCAGAGGCTTTGAACAGAGCCCAGGTGGGAGGAGATGATGGCTCTGGGGATTTCAAAATCATTGAAGAGAGATAGCTGACAACAGTCAAGATTAAGGGGCACGGTGCGCCATAGAGGGCGCCACCGAATTGAGAGGACTTGGGTGCGACAGCAATCCTTGGTGGGGAGAAGCGCGATGATCTCCCCAAGGACGGTGTCCAGGAGATCGCTGATGCGGTCCACCCGAGATTCTACGGGTTCCTGAAATCCGGTGGGGGCGGGGTCACCGCTTCTCCCCGCGCTGCCGGGTGCGGGATCTACAACAGGCGTCGCCGCTGGCGGGAGCCTCATCTTCTTGGCGCTGGGGTCAGCCGACTCAATTTTCCTCCAGGGCGTCGCGTCGCGCTCACGGATTTGAGCAGAGTAATGAATGATGATCCTAGTTGTAGTGCGAGTGAAGAAGAAGGGGAGCTGGGGTTTTTCTGTAGTAGTGAGGAAGAAGGAGAGCTGGGGTTTTCTGTAGGAGTGAGGTGAGGAATTTGGGGGTACGAGTGGAGCGAGCTGACGTGAGGTGGGTGGGAGCAAGGAGGAAGAAGAGCAACCACGTTTTTTGGGGGGCTGTGTGCTGGGTGTGGGTAGTGCCTCTCATTCAATAAATATAGGGCTTTTGAATTGATTTTACTATTTACTAGTGTGGATGGGCTGTTTCGTCTTGGGCCCAGAGAAACAATTACTACTAGTACAGTGGAGACACTCTACAACTACCCAGAAATATAATTACTACTAGTACAGTGGAGACACTCCACCACTTCTGCCTCCTCCTAGGACATTGAAATGTCTCCCTCTATTGAATGTTGTTATATTTTTGTTCACCGACATGCGGGCCATGCAGCATGCGGGCCCAAATGCCATCCACCAAATGAGAAGGCAGTATGCTGGCGGAGGGTCACCCCGGTCGTAGCGCCGCAGCAATGAGCCATCATATCACAAAACCCCACCTCCTCGCAGTCTAAGTTTGATGGACGAAGCAACCATCATTTCACTCTTCGCTGAATCCCCTTCTCCCTCATCGTCTTCAAGAAAGGCAACACTCGCATCTGCCACTGTTCTTTTGTCCCAAGGAAGGGAAGGTAAGAGGATCCATGATGTTGGTATATTTTCGTTCAGAAAAAAAAGAATTTTTGCAAAGCAGTAACCGATCCTCACTCTCTTTTTTGTTTCATTGTCATTGTGATTGTGTTTTCCTTTCAGTGGTCTCCTAGTATTCGTCAGTTTCGTGATGGACCAAGGAGAACCAGGCAAAGATCTGCCGATATTTGAGCAGACGCGGGAAGCTGATCCCCACGAGACAGAGAGCTCCAAGAATATGGAGGCAGCCACCGAGCCAACCCCAGATACGCTCTCGGCCACTACTGAGATGGTCAACGCCCCGTTTGAGGTTACAGTCCCCATCGCACTGCAGGAGCAGTTTTCACCCTTCGAGGATGTGCCCCCCCCCCCCCGCTGAGCTGCCCAAGGTGATTTTCTTCTTTGCCGATCTCGATTGTGGTTTTTCATCTAAGTATGTGGTGATTAATAATGCAAAATTTTATTAGCTTCGATGCCCCGCTATACATAGTCGTTTAAATAACTTGTGTTTCTTATACTGAAAAGTAATTCAGAATTTGTTTCTGTTTCAATTAGAGCCCTGATGCAGACAAGGATTGTGTGGTTGTACATGTCACTCGCTATGAGGCACATGACCTGAATATACGCACTGAGAAAACAGAGTTCTTAGGCTGTTGGATCCTGGAAGCCATTTGCGGTTATACCAATGAAGAGTTGTATTCCAGCCTCACTGTTGTCAGGCGTGTTGTCCAGGGTGTACTAAAGCACAAGAAGTTCAAATATACTCCTTCATTTGTGAAGCATGCTGTTCTTGTCAAGATTACGCAGGAAGATGACATGGCATGCCTCCACAAACAAGTTTATCAGTGGCAAGGCCACAAGGTTGTCTTCATGAAGGTTCATAGGATTGAGCTGCTGCGGGACGTCCTCGATGATGTTCAAGGCATGGTCCGTCTTGTGTCTAGCCCAAATTAGATCGAGGAATGAAATAGTTGCCATACCTAGTGTCTAATAATAGTTTAGATTGTGTCTAATTATCTAAACCTTGCCTATTATCGACCCCTTTGTGGCTAGTACTCTGTTTGAATCCATTTATGGGAACTACTGCTACTTTTGTGTGCCCGTGAATCATGTGAGAACCATCGTAATTGTTGTCAAAACAGATGCGTCCTCACTAGTTTTTTCATGAATATGGCATGGTAAGACATAAGTTGTCACGGTTTATCATACAAGCAGTGTGTGTTTTGATGAAATGGAGCACTCGTTCGAGAACTGTGCGCCGATGTATACATAAGTACTTGTAAACACTGTTGGTGCTACTCCACTTGTAAGCAGTTGTGCAAAACACGACACATTGGCTCAACTCGCTTCAACACTAGGCTATCGACCAACTAACAATCAACAATCTGATGTCTGACATATAAGCAACTATGTATCTTGTTACAGTGGTTCATGCAGTTAACTGAGGCCACAATGTAAATTCCAAACGTTCACACACTAGTCCAGCGATCATGTGGAACACTCACATTAAACTCGTCTTCATCATAAACTTGAAAAGCATAAGTTAAGCAATTTTATACATCTCAATAATTCATAGAACATAACAAACATATACTAGTTCACAACAAAAGGCAAAGTTGTGAGAAGGTTTACAAATCAGGAAAAAACAAGCAAGGCTTCTCTGAGCAAAGGGCCTCCCAGCAGGCTTAAATTTCCTGGAGTTCACTCTGGTTTTTTCTTGTTGCCACCATCCAGGGTTAGGTTCTCTCATTCCACAATAACAATTATAATTATGGTCTCAGATGGAATGTTGAACTGAACCATGTAGTGTACTGACCAGGTGAAATTCTTGTGCATTCCACTAAATTTAAGCACCACTATTTGCAGAAATAAGCAGACAACAATGCCTCTTGTCCATGCACCTGTCCAAAAAACCGCCGTGCAGCCGTGCCAGCTAGTCCTCGGTCCATGGATGAACTGGTAGAAAGTGCATTCTGGACTAGGATGCAGTTGTTTTCGGTCGTCCCTGCACTACAATCAGGAAGTAAAACGTATGAATCAGCTTCTTTTAGACTGCGTTGGTCATTCTACCTTAGTTACTACCAATGTAGGAATACCTTGAAGACTGGAGGTTAGACGACGGCAACGAGGATAGCCATCTCATTTTGCACAGTTCTACTAAAACTGAGGTGTGAGCTTTTGATTGCGCGGATAGAAACGATACGAAGACAGACATCCCGAAACGATATGGAGACATACATCCCTGTTTGCGCAAATACGAAATACGGTTATTCAAACAGTGACAGATATTTGCAATGGCGTATGATTAACAGCAGCATCTATTGTGTTATAATTGGCACTAGATTGATAGTATGAAGACTCCTTGAGTAAGTAGCATCACATCACATCAACAATGCCACTAGATTACCATGCAGAACAATAGCATTAGTATTACTGTCATGAGAGTAGCACATGGTCAGTAAATGTGCAATCAAATTTGTGCAGTTCCACTGGGATGAAGCAATGTTAGCGGTGTGAGATTTAAGTGTAACTGCAAAAACACAATTCATGGGAAATAAAGACAGACGGAAGCACTTCATAAAATGGTGGTGGCATTGCTTCAATTTATCGACAGCACTAGACCATCACTTATAGTGACATTAGGTGGCATTGCTTAATGCTTCATGTGATTTTACATTAACGGTAGCGATATGGGCGTAGGGACAGCAGGGGCATAAAGTGGTGAGGCAGATGTGGCTACCGAGACCGGTGAACACTCAGGCAGCATGCCTGCATTTGTCCCATTTTTTATCTCCTCGGCGACATTTTCCTATGTGAGCACGAGAAATCTAGACCTGCTCATTCTCATTTGCGTTGTCCCCCAACACCCGTCACTTTCTTTCCTTTTCAACCAAGAGATAGGTCCACTTCCCCCCATCCTTCGCCATCCACCATGCTTTCTTCGTCTTTTCAACCAAGAGACCGGTTGGGTAGCCAGTATCTACTACTTTCCCCCGTTTCCTCTTAGAACCAAATCCTAGATTCATGCTATAGCTTTCCCACTGTCTTCCCTATTTGAACCAACTCTTAGAGTCGACTGTATGAACTAGCTTTACCTCTAATAATAGCAAAAGTCAGGTGGCTTTGGAACAGCAGACGGAAGTAGAAAAAGATCCACACGAAGGGAGCTGGGGCAGTAGAGCATGGCAGGTTTCGAAGGAATATATACCTGAGGGTCGCGGCATGTGGCAAAGACGGCGGCGGGAGGCCGCATCTTGGCCACAATACCGCAGGGAGGAAGAAGGGGTCGGAGGCCCTCCCGAGCCGGCGCTCTCTCGGAGAGAACGGCACGGCCACCGATCGGGACACACGGGCAGCCGTTGGTCTCCTCGCTCGCTGCCGCCGACAGCGTGAATGATGCACCTACACCCCTGCCCCGGTCGAGGTTTTTCGGCCGGATTTGTGACCAGCCATGAGATGTGAGAGAGTGTGGCCACCTATGTCTTGCTTAGATCTGGAGAGCATGAGAGAGTGAACGAGAGGAACCATAGTAAAGCAAGCACTAAGGCTCCTGCTTATATATATAGTGGAGTGATTTTGTTGTACCAGCTTCAAAAAAATGCGCTCCTACGTGTACCAGCGAATGGGTGTGAAAGAACTAGTGCGTGCATCGCTTCTCTTCGTGAGCGTACAATATACTATGCCCAAAGAACGTTTGCCGCAAGAGTAATAGTATAAGTGTGTGACGGGTGAGCTAAAATAAAATGTGCATGACGTCTTTTGTTTTTTAGAAGTTCTGAGGGTAGGGTGTGAAGAGCACATATGTGCGTGACGTCTACCTGCAGATAGACGGTGGGTGTGACGTGCGAGTCTGCGAGAGGACTCGGGAGAGTCGTGACTCGTGAGGGTGCGTGTGCGTGAGAGAGAGAGGGTCACGTATCAATGCAATGCATGTGTCCGTAAATCATTATCCGACAAACATTCGCCACAAGCCTTTTCCTGACGAACGCCATAAGAACCGTTAGATCGGCATCCGACAGTGTCAATTTTGCCATGTCATTTAACAGAACAGCCACTCCTCCTACACACAAATCTTCCACGTGAGTTTTAGCAACTGCCGTATGCTCCCTCCGTTCCAAAATGTAGTGCATATAGCTTTATTGAAAATTCGAACCTTGCAAACTTTGACCGAGTTTTCGTGTACCAAATTGCACATGTAGAATACCCTGTATATATCATTTCATTCATCTTCGAGAGGTAACTATAAAGATGGGGGAGGAGTCTACAAACAAAGACCATCGTATCACCCACAGCAATTTCAACCATCCTTTGGTGTCGAGGAATATCATAGGAACTCTATATGATATGATTTTTATAGGATTTTTTCCTTTAGAGCCAATTGGTTCATAGGAATAGATTCATATACTCCACATTTCAAAGGAAATAAACATGATATCATTTCTATAGCTTTAGAGCCACTTGGTTCATATGAATGGATTCCTATACTCCCTTAATTTCAAAGGAAAATAAACATTAGTGTATATTCAATAGAAAAGTTCCTATGATTTGAACCAAATTACATCCCTTTTCTAATCCCTCCTCATAGGAATTGAGATACATGTCATCTCTAGATTCAATAGAAAAGCTCCTATGATGTGAACCAAATGACATCTCTTTTCCAATCCCTACTCATTGGAATTAAGATGCCCCATGTCATCTCTTTCCCTACAACTTCCATGTATACATCTTCTATTCCTAAATAGATAGTACAACCCACTAGTAGCTTTTTTCCAAAATATGCAACTATGGCACAAGAACTATATGGTGTGCCAATAACTTTGAAAGATGGTCGCTGGATGAAGCTAATTCGACAGTGCAGATATGGCAAATCCGAGCACTACTAGCCGTTGGATATCATCAACATTCCACCAGATCTGCCACATGTACAATTTAGAAGACTCCATGGTTGAACTTAAGCATAATGCACAAACCTCAAAACACAAGCACTTCTCCTTTGTTCTAGAATCTTCTGTATCATAATAGATTTTTTTTCTAAATGAATTGCCATTATTTGTTTTTTACTTTATGCTTTACAATGCACAACCCCATGAATCTTAACATTTTTATAAAACTAATTGATTTTGAATGAGATGAACTATAAGAACTAAACGAACATCTACATCATGCATATATGACTCAAAGCTTTACATGCTATAGTGTGTATTTATTTATAATTTGGTTTCAAAATCTCATGTGTTCAATGCACTGCCTTTCGATCGAACCTACGTCCACAATTTTTTGTACGTACTATATCTCCACTGGTCCCCAAACCCAAAATGCTGCCTCATTCCCGTAAAACCAAGCGGCCCACACATGCGTCAACTCGAACCCGTTTACTACGATGTGGCCCCGCATGCCGTAGTACTCCTACAAACCCTACAGGCGCACTCATCATCAGTTTTCTTCAAGAGGACGAGGGAGAAGTCGATTTGTAGTGGAGGTGCTTTAAAAAAAGGATCTGTAGTGGAGACACCTACCCTAGGGTGCCCTAGGTAGCTGCTGCACGCATCATTGTTTTCTCTTTTCTTTATGCTCTTGCGCCCTAGAGTGAAATGATGGTTGCTTCCTCCGTCCAACTTAATGCGGAAAAGGTGGGGCTTTGTGATTTGACCCCTCATCGCTTAGTTTCTACTACTGCGGCGCTACGACCGGGGTACCTCCAATTCCAACCGCTGCTCCGAAATGTAATTTGGTGCATCGCATGTGGAACAAGATGGTGGATGAGCCAATGTCAGCCAAAAGGGTCTTGTTAAGTGTCTCGCCATTTCGTGTGCGGACTGACCCTGCTTGAGTTGCTACGCCAACACGACAGGAGCAGCCTACCACTTGGTTTTGCTCCTTGGTGAATCCTGACTATATTGACCTAAAAAGATACATGCTGAACTACCCTCTCCGTCTCGGTTTTTTATTTTTAGGCATCTCGGTTTATAGGGCATGCACGTAGTTCTAGGTCATTCATTTGACTAATTAAATATGACTTACTATGTCACAAAAGGTATATCATTGGATTCTTAAGCGGATGTAGTTGTATTTAAAAGTCGAGGGCGGGGCTTTTCCTGCACGGTAGGCGGGGCAGTTCCGCCTAGTCGGTTCGACAGAGACGCGAGAAGATGAGGGAGTAGGCTGCTGCAAACGTAGGGCTATGTGATTTGACAGCGAGTTATTGCTGGACAGGTGGGGGCCCGTGATTTGACTTGCCATTATCATTTTAACTGTGGCGCTACGACCGGCGTGAGTCTCCCGATTCCTGACCACCTCCATACAGGTGTCTGTCCCAATGCTGCACCATGTAGTTGAGGCTGGCTCTTGCATGAGAGCCCACTTCTCCACTTTTTCCTTGCCTCTTTCCTCCACATATGCAAAAATGCCATGTAAAGCGGGCTTATAGCCCACTATTGTAGTACTTACTTGCTCCTACAGGTGATAAGCTTGCCACATAGGCATAAAGTCTGATGTGGCAAGTTTGGTGACCCAAGGAAGAAACGGTGCTAAGCGTGTGTACCTAGGTGAAAAGACAATTTTGAGTCTATAGCTAATTAAATAAAGCAAACTTAGCAACAAAAAACTAATAAGCACACCATTTCATTGGAAGAGGTCACTCCTTGGCAAATGCAATAAATACTACTCCCTCTGTCCCAGAATATAAGAACGTTTTTGGCACTACACTAGTGTCAAAAACGTTCTTATATTATGGGATGGAGGGAGTACGAAGAAAGAGATAGAGAGAAGTAAAAAAATACACTTATAGCCAACCTTATAGCTAACCTTGTTGTAGTATAAGTGACTAAGTGATCACTATGTATGACATGCCAACATCAGATAGCCTAACACACCGTGTTAAATCAAGGGCGCGACCGCGTGAGCGACACGACAGTCGTTGTAGGCGCGACCATGATACGGGCTGCTGGCAGCCCTTGGATCTGAGATCAAATGATCGCATGCTAAGTTGCTAAAAATTTGCAGAATAACACTCCAGGATAGGATATTCACCCATAGGTCTAGAATCACGCCATGCAACCGTTCGATCTCAGGTCCAAGGGCTCTTGGAAGCCTGTATCATGGGAGAATGAAAAGTCACTACCCTGCCGTTTGCACGCTGGCAGTTCGCTCCTACTCGTCCCCGCACGTCCTTTAATATTACAGCGGTTCACTCCTAGTCGTTCCATCCTTTCACATTATGGCAGTTCCACTAATCCTAACCCTCCTCCCAAATCCATGGCATCCCAAATCTCCATGATCAGCGGTGAGTACAAGGTTAGAACCATCACCGACGATGAGTTCGACGTCATCTACACCCGTTCTTCCGTGACGGTGAAAGGATGCCTTTCTCGCTTCAGACGCATTTTCAAAAACTCACGTGATGAGTGGGTCGCTGGGCTAGATGTTGACTACACCACTGTCTTGGGACGAGAGAAGGATCTAAAGGATGAAGAGAGGAAGAAGCCCGCCATGATCCAGGTTTGCGTGCATGACTTATGCTTGGTCTACTACATATGCCATGCTGACGTTGAATGCCTGGATTTTAAGAACTTCCTCGAGAGCAACCTAGTCAAATTCATTACTGTAGACTTTACGAACGACAAAGAAGTCCTAGGTCGGATAGGCCTCGTTGTAGGCAACCCCTTCAACCTCCAGAAGAATCGGCTACTGCCCTCCGGTGGCTAGCCTTCAATGCTGACCCTGGCAGGAGCCATGGTTCATACTTTGTACGGTAAACTGAAGAAACCTCATTACACGTTTGATTGTCATGCATGGCAGCGGAACATACTAGATATAGAACACATCCACTACACTGCAATGGATGGCTACCTTTGTTTCAATATCTACAAGGGTTGGATGAAGAGCAAGAGCCAAGTGTGCGGTTCAAGCAAAGAAGTATCAGCCAAGAGGAATAGGGACAAGGACGAAGTCGAGGACGTGGACGAGGACTCCGAGTGAGTAAGGTGTCAGTATCGTTGCTCATGGTGGTTCCAATGCAGTGTCTACCAGATTAGTTGCATAGTTTAATTTCAGGTGTGCTTAGTTTAATTTGAGGGGTGTGTTGTGTTGAGCCCCCAGCAGAACTATGTTATGTTTCTTCTTGTTACTTTAACTCCTCAGTATGTACACACTACTAGTATTTCTTTAATAGAATTTAGCACCCCAATTAAGCACGTACTAGTTTTTTTAATAGTACTATATGCATAATTTGGCGACGAGCGCTCTGTATATGTACCACCTTTTTTTAATTTCAATTTTTGCTCCATGGCGCAATCCATAGATACTACTACTGTACAAAAGTATACATTTTTTGAAAAGCTAGAACTGTTCATCACATATATAGTAGTTAAATTCTCAACCTAGAATGACATGCATGCCAAGTAAACCAATACGGAGGAACTATGGTAAAAATGAGGTGATTTTAGCGAGCGATCAGCGGGGGAGCATGGCCTGTCATGTGTTCCCGCGTGTCATGATGTACCAAGGCGATGCGCGTGTCCCTCTTGAGGCAGAAGCAATACTACGTGGTTTGAGATGATGGCGAACCGAAGTGTGAAATAATGGTTGCTTCGTCCATCTGGGAAGGTGCGGCATTGTGATTTGACGTCTCATTGCTCATTACTACTACTGGGCCGGTATGAGTGGGGTGCGTCCCCCTACTGTTCTGCACTGTTATTTGGTGCTTGACATGTTGACCCGGTTGCTATATGTCCCACATGTCGGCGACAGGAAGTACATAATTCATGAAAGGGAGCGTCGACGGAGGAGTATACTACAGAATTCATGAAAGGGAGCGACTTAGTTTTGGAAAATTTTGTTTTTATGGAGTACGTACCCACTAGGGTTTATAGGGATCATCTAAAAAACATTCGTTTTTCCGTTTGATAAGTTTCAATTCTACTACTAGTAGTAGTACCATTACATGTTGGATTTCGAGGTGCGTTAGATCACCCGATGCAAGCAGTGTCAAGAGGAAATTCACCAATGCATGTAGAAGTTCATGGAAATTTAGTGGTCATTCATGCATTCATTCTAATTAATGCCTCGGTAAACATAACTTCTTGAGAAAAAAGAGCGTACTAATTACTAGTGCAAACTACGAAATTAATTCGACAACTCACCGTCTAACTTGGAGAGATTTTGAAAGTGAGACATAAACTGGAAAGGAGGGAGTAGTAACTTTTGTCTCGATTACTATTTGTGGCCTTGTATAGATGCAAAATGTATTTTTTATAGTGGCATTGTATAAGTAAATGGAGGGAGTACTAAAGGACATATATATTCCAAACAATATGATAATCTCTCTAACCAAGGTACGTAGCAGGGACGAGGAGTAAACAGGGGGTGTAGTAAAATTTTCTCCTCGTCCTGCGAGCCACCGCACGCGTGGGCGAGGGAGCGGGCGTAAGGTGTATAGTAGTAGTACTGCCACTACTCGTAAGCAAGCTTCACCTTATCCTGTGAGCCACCACGCCCATGGGCGAGGGAGATAGTGTACTAAGAAAGCTTCTTCTCGTTCTGCAAGTTGACAGGACACATCAAAAGTACTCCAGTGTATAGAGCCTTGCCTCTAAGGTAGGCCCCACATGGTTTTCCTCTTTTTTAACATAACACGTCAAGTTGCAATTTGTTTCTTCACCCGTGGTAGACGACCCTCCCTCCACCAAGTGGACAACTAGTACACGTGTCAAATTACCACGTGGGCTGCCTTTTCGTACAGAAATGAGCTCCACCGCATACCCGCGCGGGTGTGGTTGGGAAAGAGACAGGAGTACGTGCGCCGTGCGTGCACCTCTTCTCTTCGTGCACGTCCCCCACCTACACGTGTGAGAGAGAGAGAGAGACAAACCTAGACATAATGCGTTGTCCATCCCCATGCCTCCGCCCAGTCCGACCACCAGTCACCACCACGCCCTACTCCGCCTCACCTTATCTCTCGTCTTTCTCCCTCCATTTTTATATACAAGGGGCCACTATCAAAATTACAATTGTAGATATACAAGGCCATTAACACTAATTGATGCAATATTAAGGGTGTTTGCCTCGTGGTACTAGCAAAGGAGGACATTAATTATCCCTTGCATGCATGCGGGAGTTTGTAAAAAATGCATCTTGATGTTCCGTGCAATGCACAGGCATCTTGCTAGTCCATCAAAACAACACATGGCAAAATTCGACGGCAAACAAGGGATTTGAATCTGTTGGGAGGGGTTGTTTGGATCTTGCCCGAAGTAGCCAAAACATTGGCGACCCTTTTGTCCACCGGTGCCTTTGCCACCAATGAACGAGGAATGGCTCGGGTGCTCATGCATCCTCCATCGCGCACATTGGAGATGAGCTCGCACGAGCTGTGTTTTTTATCCTACGACACCGCCCGAGCCGCCCGCAGACCGACCAATGACCCACAAATTACGCCATCCAACCGTAGCCGCACACATTATGATAGCAACTCAACCAACCAGACAAAATTCACGCAAACACGTAGACAAATTGATATTTCATATAAACAACGATGGAAATCATATAAAATACCGGATTTTCATACAAACATGATGGATTTCACTACATTCAAATGAACTACGTGGTGCTAGTTCTGGACAGCACAGGTATATAATACCTGGCCTAAATGGTGGCCCGCCGATCGATTTGTGTTCCTCATGTCCGGCAGCACGATCATCGGACTACCGGGAGCCCCGGATGTATATGCTTCAGCGCAAAGGACAGCTCGCTTCCCCACTGTCCAACAGATATCATTGGCTGATGCCAAAGATGATGGTGGCTGACACCAGTTCGAGTTCATCACCGACCTCTACTTCGCCATGGCCGGCACCGGCTCGAGTTCATCCTAACATTCCCCTCTTCCGTGGAGCCATGCGGGGTCGGCGAAGGTCCTCGCAACAAAAGGATCCAGCAAGACACCTGCTGTGTACGCCGGCGTCGCCTCCGCGGTGGCCTTCATGGTACCCAAGCGGCGGCGGTCTCCTGTGTTCTACTTCTCCTCGATGATGGATGCGGACGCAGAGGCGCTGGCCACCGACTCGTCGCTCTCCGCGCACCCAGCTTCTGTCGCTGCTTGCATGGCGCGGCCACCGGCATGGGAGTCTCGGCCACAAAAACAGGAGACGTGGTACGAGGCGGCGGCGTGGATGACAGCAACGACGCCCATGCGCCGCTCCTCGTTGAGCTGGCCTGGAGCGGCGAGTTGCTGAACCACGCGCCGGCTTGGGGCAGCAACTGGCTTCGTCGGGTGAGGGGAGGGAGGTGGATCAGCGAGTTACATAGCTCGTATCCGGCGGGGTACCCAGCCGGCTTGGATGTGGAATAACTACTCTTCGTAAGCCATTGTAAGGGTGGACAAAATGGTGAAGGAGGAGATAGGGGAGCGGTGGAGGTGTGCGATTCTTGGCCGGTGTTTGGCCTCGTTTAAATAGGAGATTAAATATACGGCGGACGGGAGGAGCTCGGCCCGCGTTGCGTTTAATGCCAGCCCGGTCATGAACGGACATGTGTCCAGAGTGGATTTCTCGGCTTCCACACAGGCGAGTTTCATGTAGGCGTTTGAATGCGGCAAGGAGGCGTGTTCAGCTAGGCGTGTAGCGAGTGGCACCCTCGACTCTGACCTAGGACACCGCGCTGTTCTTCGACTGATGTGTGGGCTCTTCGGGTACATGGCCTGCATGTCAGTGACCCAGCGCAGGCAGCACACAACAGAGGAACCGTTGGTGGGCCAGGGTGGTCAGAAGCGGGCATTTCATAAACCGATGATTGTTCATTGAGTGTGACGTCATCTTTTTCATGTAGATAAGCCTACTATGTTGATAGCCCGTTCGATACGTTGTGATTCATAAAGACCGCAGCAAACATCAATGTTCTGCTTATCACAGATAAGATTGATTAATACCAGTAACAATCCATGTCCTTAACAAAGGGTGCATGCACGTATAGGTTGAGCGTGTGTCTTGCGTCGTGTGCTGTGTGCATGCAGGCGTGCGAGTGTTGCGTGCGTGCAAGGGTATGTTTTAGTGTTGCAAGCATGGGTGCTCACGTGCGTGTGTTCATGAGTGCATGTGTACGTGTCAGTGTTGCATGCCTGCATGCGTGTGTGTGTATGTTATGTGTACGTGTCAGTGTTGCACGCTTGCATGCGTGTGTGTCTTGCGTGCATGCATGTGTACGTGCGGGGTGAGGCTACACGTCAGTTGATAGACTTTTTAATCTCTGGTCATTAGATTTTCCAACCGTTGGATACGAAATCAAGGGCCTCCTTATCATCAAATTCCACCCCCCTGAGCCGCAAGCCACCACCGGACGAACCGCCGGCCCCCGCCACCTGCGGCCGGCCCGCGCCACCACGCCGCCCCGCCCTCCCCGAAACCACTCCCCACCGCCGGTCCGCCGCCGCACCGGCCATCCCTCTAG
>NC_041389.1:400524065-400541411 GCF_002162155.2 Triticum dicoccoides
CATCGATCCCCACCCCACCGCCCAATCAACGCTCCCCCCAACCGCCGGTGACTGTCAACCAGAGGTCTCACGACTTTGAATACCCACCGACCACTAATTTATTACCATTTCTGTCCTTCATATACGTGCTGACGGGTGGGCCCTATGGTAATGTGCGCTGCTGAATGTGGACTGTTTGACTGGTCAATTGATCGTGTTATCAACAAATTACGGAGCTGTATGGTGAGCTAGTGACCGTATGATGACCCTAAAATGTCCTCCTATTTTATTAACATAGTACAGACTCAAACTACCATTTCTTTCTTTCATATACGGGCTGACAGGTGTGCCCCACGGTTATGCGCCCCAATGGTGCAACACTAGTTGCACCGCGTGGAACATTTGACTGGTCAATTGATTGTGTCATCAACGAAATATGGAGTTGTATGGGTGAGCCAGTGACCGTATAATCATGACATGTATTTGTTTAACACGGTACAGATGCAAGGGCTCATATATACGCACAAGCACTCACCTCTATAAGCGCACACACGCGGACCCTACCCCTATGAGCACCTTCGAGAGAGTGGGCCAGCATATATGATCTTGAGATCTTACAAGTCACCATAGGTGCCTCGTAGTCGAGTGGAACGTCTCCTCCCACTGAACGCGCATCGCCGGAAAATACTAAAATTGACACAAGATAAATGCAAGCATCGGGACTTTAACCTTGGTGGGCTCGAGAAACCACTATCCTCCTAACCATCCAACCACATGTTGGTTAACACGAAAAGATTTATGTGGTGACCGTGATGAGCTTATTCTGAAGTCCAGTGACCATATCGTGCTTTCGCTTCAAATACAATGACCGTAAGTTTCGTCAACAAAATACGGAGAACGCATCAAATGCAAAGTCCGTCAGTCTCATCAATAAAATATGGAGACGTATCGTGAGCTAGATACCGTTGTACTATTGTATATGCTTATTTTCTTAGTGGCCGATTGCGTGTGTGGTGTGGTGGGCACATCATTTCTAGTTGTGGTGGGTCAACATGAAGACTCATGGGTCGGTTCCATCCTACGCCACATATAGGTTGGACCGAGACGCGTTATACGAAGACAAATGTGGAGGACTCGGCGTACAACACGAAGCTACCAGAGTTGCGGAGGACTCTATCCCCGCTGGTGATAAGCCGACTATATATGATTTGTAACCCTAGGACCCAGTATGTTATAGAAGCTTGGGGGCTAGTTCGTCGATAGTATACACACATGCACAATGCCTGGTATTCACGTGTACTTTGTACACACCCCTATCACTAATATATAGTACCGGGAGTAGGCTCTTTCTTCAACTGCAATGGTCCGAACTAGGGTAAAAGTTTGCCCCGTATTACCATCCAGCCTAACAGTCAGGGATATCCTACTGAATGATATGATGAAATCATATCTACCAACTACTAAGAGAGAGGTGTGTTGGGGGGGGGGGGCAATGTGTGCGAGAGAGGCCTAAAGATAATGTGCGTGCGGGAGACACGTAGGCACATATATGTGCGTATAGAGGGCTAGTAGAGACCGTGCATGTGTATATATGCATGTGAGAGAAATAGTGTTTTCCAACTGAGATTAGTGAAAAGAGTGGTACATAGTAGTCAGAAAGAGAGAGAGAAACAGAGAGAGCATGTGCGTGAGACACCCCGACACCCTTAGAGAGATTGTGAGCATGTGTGAAAGAGAAATGCCGATGCATATAAAGTGTGTGCACTTATGCGTTAGATAGAGAGATATATAACACGTTTGTGAGAACGAGCCGAGGCATAGTGCATCTACGTGTAAAAGGCGGTTCTACGCATTAAAATAAAATATAAATGGCATTATTATTTTTTGATGAGATCATGAATTTTGCAAATTGCGTATGGACGAAAATTGGTCTAACTGACACCCATACTCTATTGAATTCTAGCATGTGCATGTGTTTATTTCATATTATCGATCCATAAAGTGAGAGCGGTTTGAAATACAGGCAATGGATGCTTTTGCAATTCATATATAAACATTAATTAGTGCAATCCATGTTGTTAGTGTGAAGCACTTTATACATTTGTCACTTGCATGGATACATTCCAAATTACTAGCTATGAAATAGAATCCATGTCGAATTCAACATAAAGGGGGTTTCGAAGATTCGAATTCATAGGAAGTGCATTCATCTATTTGAACCCAAGATAATGGCATTTTATAAATCAGATGTAAAAGGGGGCATCAATCTTTGTTGTGAGTTTGAACATGCTATATATATTCATACGCATATCTAACTTTTTTTGCAACCAAGGAGATTATATCTGGAACCATGCATGAACTGAGGTAAGTTGCATATTTTTTTAATATATACTCATGTACAATGTATATTCAAATGTACCCCCTCCATTCCAAAATAATTGTAGCTTTAGGATTTTCAAGAGTAAAGATTTGTGAAGTTTGACAAATCATGAAAGTTCAATTCAAGAGAACCAAAAACGTTAATGCTTCTGCTCCCAAATATTGAACGAAGCGCCAAATAGGCCTGTGGTCACTCGAAACCGCGCGAGACTAATGTTTGGTGGTAGGAAATTAATGTCCTGACTTTGGCCCATGTAGCCTATCGGCCCGATGTCCAAAGGTCTAAACCAGGGTAGGTTTGTAACTTCACCAAGACTCCAGTCTCAACCGCCTCCGAGAAGCATTCATACGCCGTGGGCGCCTAAACACCCATGCGCTCGGCCGAAATCTATCCCGCCCACATTTGGGACACCTGAGATTACTGTCCTACCCCCAACCCGCAATATGTCTGAAATTTTAGATGGGGGCAAAGTTTGTAACTTTCCCCAAATTTCAAACAAGTGCGTCTCAAACCGAAATATTGTTCCCCCTTAGTTCCCCGCCTCCCTTCGTTTCCCCATTCATACACCATGGGCGCCAAAACGCCCTATCCACCAGCCGCGAAACCCCAGCCTCCTCCGTCCTCCACCCCATAGCGGCCAATCCACCACCGCCCTCCTCCATCACGCTGGAGCCGGTACCCCGAAGTCGTCGTCCAACACAACCGCAACCGCAACGCCCTCAAGGACTTAGCAGATGAACCGAGGCAGAGCTGCCTCCACGATGCAGACACCGACGTGCGCCGTACCAGAACCACTCCGACCATGCCGTCCTGCGCCTCACTGCCGCCGCTCCACTGTCGCAACCTTCCACCGCACCGGAGCTGTTCCCGCTACGCCGTTCTTCGCCGCCTCGGATTTGGTTCCCCGCCGCCGACAGAAGGCCATCGCACCACACTCAACAACTTGGCCATGGGTTTGTCCAAGGCTCCACCGTCCTCCACAACTTATCATTTCCAGCGAACCACAAGAAGATTGTTGGAAAAACAGAAGGAGGACACAACACTGCCACCAGAAAGAGGTACTCCTCTTCCCTTATTCGTGCAAATCTTACATCTCTGCTCACACCATATTCATCCCACGAAAGAAACTAGTTGAGCGCTTCTTACTTCATCTTCTTCGTGATACTAAATGCACAAGGTTTCCTCCCTTTACTATTTCACATTTGCTAGAGGTTAGTAGCCCGCCTGGATTTCAATTCAGGGTCAATCGAACCGCAATTAAAAGAAGCAGCACCCGCTTAGGCGTGCGGAGCACCTAGTCTGCCTATTCCCCAGGGAAGCGGCGCATCGGTGTCTATCATAGGGGTGTGGGGTGCAGGAGCTTCTTGCGCCTGATCTGGAGGTTGGCGGGGCTTGAAAGGATGGCCGGGGGGCAGTGCCAAGCACGGTGGTGCGGTGAGGTCGAGGGGAGGGCACAGGTAGGGGAGGAATACTGGGCCAGTCGTTGCTAGCGTTTCGAGGAAGATCGTCAACACTGACTGGCTGGAGGTAGATGAAGGCAATCTTCCCGTTCTTTGTACATTGGACGGTGCAGAAAAAATGGACTGACCTATTTGTTTTCAGTCGACTGTTATTTTCACATAATCCTGTAGTAATTTAGTGTGCCATGCATGTTGTAGAGCTATCATATGTCTCCTGTCATTTATTTCTCACTGACCTGCTATCTGCTACCTTTACACTGTACTAATTGTGCACACACTTCACCCATACTCACACTATTGTTTTTTTATGCATGGGTATTTCAGACTCTAACGCAGTGTTGATGAATGAAGAAAAGAAAAAACAGAAGTCGCTCTAGTGTAATTCGAAGATAAGCACTAAGCGTTTCAGCGCTCTAATGGGTGCAGTGTCAGCAGTTGGAGATAGTAAATGTAGCTCTGCAGTTCATGATCTCAATTGCCAAACACAACCATCCCAGGTGCTTGCGTTAACTTCGCGCTGTCAAATGTGGTTGCATGTTGCATATGATGTCTAGCTTGTATTGCTTCCAATTTGGTTAAATTGCATCTGCTTACTTTACACATTATACCTTTGATAATGACATGCCTTCGTGTTTTTGATACATACTACATATGTCTATTAACCATGTTCGTACATCAAACTAATGCTCTTTTGTATCCCTCGTCAATCACTTATGATGAGACAGTCACCGGAGTGGGTTACTATGAGACGCCCTACTCGTTTAAAGAGTGCAGTGTCATCCTCCCCACATGATTCTCAACAAACAGCAAGGCTAAATGAAGATAGTCAACGTAGCTCTCTAGTTGATCGCCGCAATTCCCCCACACTACCATCGCATGTGCTTGCTCTTACTTGGCAGTGTGATATATGGTTGCATGTTGCATACGGTGTCTAACTTGTAATGCTTCTAATTAGGGTAAATTGCATCTGCTTAGTTAACACATTATACCTATGAATATGACATGCCTTCCTATTTTTGGTACATACTACGTCTTTCTATTAACCATGTTCTTACATCAAACTACTTTTCTTGTGTATCCCTCATCAATCACTTCTGACGATACACCTTCAAGTTAATAGTGTAATATTGGTTGCATCTTGCATATCATTTCAAACAGGTATTGCCTCTAATTTGTTGAAGTGCCACTTATAATGAGACACATCTAACTTGGTATACTGATTTTGGTTGGATCTTTCATATGGTGTCTAGACTGCATTGCTTCCAATTTGTTGAAATGCCTTCTGCTTAGCGTTTTTCATACATATTCCATCCTCCTACAATGTGGTTGCCATACATAAAAGTTGTGTTCGTCAGTATCATGCATCAACGAATTTGAAAGTGCGAATTTCATTCCTTTTTCTTGTGTGTTTACTTGACACGGCAAAATATGAAAGGACAAAGTAACAGAATGATGGTGGTCCTCTGGAGCAACCAAAACAAATGATCTCTGTAGATTCTCCTACTACTCGTACTGCAGTGCAAGTTCCAAATCTCATCTCCCCTACTCCACAACCCAAGGTGCTTGCTATAACATGGCAGTGTGATATCTGGTTGCATGTTGCATATGGTGCCTAGCTTTTATTGCTCCTAATTAGTTAAATTGCATCTCCTTAGCTTACACATTGTACATGTGAATATGACATGCCTTCCTGTTTTTGGTACATACTACATCTGCCTATCACACCATGTTCTTACATCAAACTACTGTTCTTGTGTATCCTGTGTCTATCGCTTATGATGAGACAGTCACGCACGTGGGTTAATATGAGACGCACTACTCTTATACAGAATGCAATTTCATCCACTCCACATGATTCTCAAGAAACAGCAAGCCTAAATGAAGATATTGAACATAGCTCTGTACTTGAAGACCGCACTTCCCCTACACCACCATCACAGGTGCTTGCTCTAACTTCGCAGTGTGATATGTGGTTGCATGTTGCATACAGTGTCTAGCTTGTAATGCTTCTAATTAGGGTAAATTGCATCTGCTTAGTTTACACACTATACCTGTGAATATGACATGCCTTCCTATTTTTGGTACATACTACATCTATGTGTTAACCTTGTTCTTACATGAAACTACCTCTCTTCTGTATCCTGCATCAATCACTTACGATGAGTCACTTTTATTAGTTGCATATTGCATATTATTTTAGCTTGTTGCCATGTATTGCTTCTAATTTGGTCAAATACATTTGATAGGGCACCCTTTTAATTTGGCAGAGTGTTATTGGTTTCATCTTTCATATGGTTTCTAGCTTGCATTGATTATAACAAGTTCAAGCACCTTGTGCTTAGTTTACACTTTATACATCATACATGTCAATAGGTCACGCCGTCCTGTTTTTCATACGTATTCCAGACTCCTATCATACGGCTGCCTTGCATCAAAGTAGTGTTCGTCAGTAGCATGCATCAATGAGTTATGAAAAGAAAATTTTATTCCTTTTTCTTGTGAGTTTGACTTGACAAGGCAAAATCAAGAAAGAGGAAGGAAAATAGTAAGGAAGGCGATGATGGTGGTCCTCTGCAGCAACGTAAACGGATCATCTATACCGATTCTCCTTGTACTGATAGTGCATTACAAGGTCCAAGTCTCCGCTCCCCTACTCCACCATCCAAGGTGCTTGCTCTAACTTGGCAGTGTGATATCTGGTTGCATGTTGCATATGGTGTCTAGCTTGTATTGCTCCTAATTAGTGTAAACTGCATCTGCTTAGCTTACACATGATACATGTGAATATGACACGCTTTCCTGTTTTGGGTACATACTATATCTATCTATCACACCATGTGTTACATGAAACTACTCTTCTTGTGTATCCTGCATCGGTCACTTATGATGGGACACCTTTAAGTTGGCAGTGTGATATTGGTTTGCGTCTTGAATATGATTTCTAGCATGTATTGCTTCTAGTTTGATGAACACCACCTATGACGAGACAGTTTTAACTTGGCAGAGTGATATTGATTGCACCTTCCATATGGTGTCTAGTTTGCAGTGCTTCTAATTTGTTGAAGTGTCTTTTGCTTAGTTACCACATCATAGTTGTGAATATGTCAAGCCGTCCATTTTTTGTACATATTCCTTCCTCGTATCATGACTTTGCCTTTCATCAGAGTAGTGTTCGTCAGTATCATGCATGAATGAGTTCTGAAGAGCGAATTATATTCCTTTTTCTTGTCGGTATCACCTCACAATGCAAAATCAATAAAGATGAAGGAAATTGGCAAGGCATTTGATGATGGTGGTCCTTCCGAGCAACTGAAATGGAGGTTCTCTACATATTCTACTCCGCCATCCTCCCAACAAGATTCGCAAGACAATGCAAGACTAGATAGTCAACGTAGCTGTGTAGATGATGAGCACATCTCCCCTACTCCACCATCACAGGTGCTTTGCTCTAACTTCTCACTATTATATGTGGTTGCATATTGCGTATGATGTCTAGCATGTATTGCTTTTAACTTTGTTGAATTGCATATGCTTACTTTACACATAATGCCTGTGAATATGACATGTGTTTCTGTTTCTACATCAGAGTACTGTTCTTGCATATCCCGCATCAGTCACTTATGATAAGGCACATTTAAGTCGCCACTGTGATATTGGTGTTGACACCAGATTTTGGCACGGTCAAGAACTTATTTAAGATGGCCTCAAATGGGGAAGTGATCTACATGAAAGAGTTCCATATTGTTGATATGAACATCTTTGAAGTTTAGGTCATCGCCGTCCGATTTCATCACGAAGGCCGAAACTATGCTCAAAGTACTAAGATCTTATATTCAGAGTACACTTTGGCCGATTTAGCCCCCAAGACGACCTCAAATGGAAAAATGATCTACACGGGTTGTCTTCGTCTCGTCGAATCGATCGATTTTGATATAAAAAATGTCCAAATCCGAGTTTGTATGCGAAAGTTAAAGCAATCGGAGTGCAGCCCTGTCACGAGGCGAGATGTGGCGCGCCCCACCAGACACATGTCTGATGGGTAGTGCGAGAGAATAACCTATTTTGCACGACCGATTTGACCCTCAAGATGACCTCTGATCAAAAAAAGTTCAACATGAAAGTTGTTCGCCTCATTGAAACTGTCAAGATTGCTTTTGGGCTCGTTTCCATTTGAGATCGTTTACCACCACAAAAAAGACCCGCAAGATGCAGTCAGTTTAAACCGAACAGTTTTGAAAAGTTCGGACAAAACCATTCCGAACTTGACTAGGGTTTTGGACGTGAATCCAATCATTTTCCTTGCATGGGAAGTCCGGCCACCTCTTATACATCTAAGGGGTGACGGGCGATTGAACAACACACAATCGCAAAACCCATATACTTTTTACCCTAGCTTTACATCTCTCCCTGGTTATTTCTCTCTCGTTCTTCGTTCGTTGTTCGTGTTGAAGGGCAGCGATCCTCGAGGCTCTAGGCGCAGGCGAACCGACATAGGGCAGCCCTAGCCGCCGCGCGTCCAGACGGGGTCCCTCCCGGACGCATGGGGTTTCGGGTCCTAAAAAGTATCCGCCGGATTGCTTGCGTACCGCGCTTCCGAACGGGTCTCCTTCGACGTGAGCTGCGGTGCATCACCCTCGGCGTTGGAGGTACACGGTGAGGTGCTCGTATGAGAACACACTTTTTGGCGACTCCGCTGGAGACAAAACTTTGAACGGTCTCCGGCCTGTTCTTGCTACGAAGAGATCGTCATCTAGGGATTGTGATCTACAAAGGTAATATGAATACCCGATTTACTTCTGTAGATTCAAATAATGCATATGTTGTTGCTAGATCATCTAATGAACATAATGTATCGGCTAGCCCTAGTTTTATCAATCATGCATCTAATTATGTGCAACAACCGATTCAGAATAATCTGCATGCTTCAACTTTATATAATTTTAGCAACATGCAACATATGTATCCCAACTCCCATGCATCGGCAAGCCCACAAATCTATATGTCGATGAACAACATGATGAGTTCGGTTAATCAAGTTGAAACACCCCATGTAGGAACTTTCAATGTCATGCAACGTAGTGTTTCATCTTTTTATTCATCGGCAACTAATTTGCAACATGTTAATCCAAACATGCCAATGGATAGGGGAATTGTCCATGCTACTACTAGTTATCCGGCCAATTACCCTCAAACATCATATGCTACACCTAATGCTACTATTTTTTGGCACCATACACAACTGTTGATGTCCATAATTCGGCTTTGCACCTTCATGGTCATGGCAGAATAAGTAAAACTTCTACAGGAGCACAAATGCATTCACCTGCTACCATGGCATATCATGTCCCCCCCTACACAATTACAGAATTTCGGTAACATTTCATTGCCGAAAGAGTCTAAAAGCATTGGTGGCGAACCATATCCAGACTTGGTAATTGAGAACAAGCTTACATTCTCTTGGGATTTGTGCAACTCTATTCGCCAGGAACTAATAGAAGGTGGGAAGCCTCATGATTTTGCTGCTGTAAAAGCTAGAGTTGTGCAAATGATGCAGTCACCCAGTGTTGTACCATCTAGTGTACCACCTAAACAATCGCAATGTTTCGGCACCTGATTGCCGAAAGAGTCTCAAAGTATTGGGGGGCAATCTCATGACGAGTGGATGTAAATTGAGATGAAAAAGTTTAAAGCTCGCCAAGCTGAGATGTGGTCTAAAATTAGACGAGAACGAGAAGCCTTCAATTGAAAAAGATAATGTTATTGATTCAGGTAACAAAGAAAATTTGGTTATTAGAAAGGCCGAATCAAGTAGTATATATTCTGAGTCCATCAAATCCAAAGAGGTAAGCATTATTGATAAAGGGCATGGAAAGCATAGAAAAACAGCCATACTTGATTTTTCCAAAGTCAATGGAACCTACTTCCTGCCCTATGAGTTCCGTGCCATAGAAATTGACAAGCCTCAAGGACAAGAACAAGTAGCTGAACAAAGTTCGGCTGACATGGATCTTAAAGCAATGATGCACGGAATCAAGAAAAAGATGATGACCAGGTGTTGGGGAGCCATCCAAAGACAGAGCAAGATGTTCTTCAAGTGGCACCACCATCATGCTCTCCCAACATATTTGAAGAGGTATGGTTGTCAAGTAATTTACCTGTTTTCAGATTTGGTCACAACTTTATTGTTGATGCATCTATTAGACAAATCCTCACAAGTAATTTTGAAAGACCAATGAAGAAGGGTAATTTACTTGTTAGCAATAAAATTGTTATTGAGCATATCGGTCAACCCATTGCGCCATTTATAAAGACCGATAATGACTTGTTGTTGCAGCCAGGGCTTTCCTCATTACTTTATTTAGAGTTCATATCTAATTGGGTGGCTTTGCTAATTTATTACTTGGCTTTCATTTGGTCTCAATTGAGACATGTATGCTCTAACTATTATTGTTTCAGAAATTTAAAGCCAAGATTAAATTCTTTTGAGAAAACCGATGCTATTATGGTATCTTATCGAAAGACATTGGATATAGAGTGCAAAACATATTGCATAGCCGAATGGGAAGAATCCAAATCTGAACCATTCGTTTGCTTACCTCCAAAGCCATTCGCACGCCAAGATCGGCTAGAAAACAAAAAGTATACTATCAATTCAAACATGTGTGATCAAATCTTTGATTTCTTGTTGAAAATAATTACATTATAATTCTTGATCACCATGTCGAGCCATCTATCCAAGGACGAATGTATTGTAGGTTGCATGATTCGTCCAAGCATAATTTTGAGGATTACAACATGTTTCGTCAAATAGTTAAATGGGCCATTGATAAAGGATGATTGAAATTTGTTGAGACACCAAGAGATGACCAGTCTATTCCGATCGGTCCCGATGGCAGAAAGTTTTTGCATCAGCTTCTTCAAGCCGGTCCATTTAAAGAGAAGGTAAAAACTGCAGGTGATGGGATCAAGCTTTCAAGTAAAGAAGTTGTTGAAGAGCATAATGAACATAATCTCGAGGGCAAAAAATTCCATCGAAGTTACAATGGAGACGCCAAGGACTGGGGGGCAGCAAGCAAATCCAATGATTGATGAAAGCAAACCAAAAGAAAACAAAGGCCGAAATAAGCGCAAGTGTAATAGATCAAAAATCACCTTCGCTGAACTATTGGATAAATATCAAAAGAAGAGTGAAGAGAAGAATGCTTATCGGTCAAATCATGCAAAGAAACCAAGATCACCCCCAAGGCGCAAATATGAGGATCGGTATAGGCAAAGTGATAATTTTAATGCAAGATATCCATATCCTTATTTTGGGCCGCCAATGCCAATGCCGTGGATGCCTCCCTATGCTCATGTTGATTCATATCCATCATGGGACAAGTATGATACAAGGGCACATTCTCCATCTTATTTTAGACCATCTCACCAATATTATGCAGCTCCGAGAAGATCAACATTTGAACAGTCGCATATTAAAGACCGTTTCAATCATAGGGAATTGGTCAAGAGCTCAAGGAAGAATAAAGAGGTGGTAAAGCAAGTTTACCGCGTTAAAAGAGATGGTCGGAAGAGTGCTACTTCAGATTTGATCTTAAATGAAAAGGAGCCAATTAAAGTATTAACATTGGGTACTAAAGGCAATGAGGTAAGTCAATCAAGTGCCAAATCTGAAGATAAGAAGTTGAGAGTGCACCAGAAGGAATTACAAAAGCTTAGTGCACGAGAGCTGAAAAAGAAGAACATGGCATGGGTTCCCAAGAGGAGTAGTCAAAATAAAAATGATGTGCAACCTTCTATTACAACAAGGGTTACAAAAGTGAAGGAAGAGAAGGATGGAAGCGAAAAACAATTAAGCCGAAGTGTGCATCATCCCATCAAAATCTTCGGTTAACACGTCATCCATATTCGTCAAACATGCCATCGATGCCTTTGCCATGGAATTCATCCCCAGGTATGAATGGTTATGTTCCATGGGCTTATTTTGATCTGTGGATGCAATATAATTTCTTATATCATGAAAGGGTATTACCAAATCACTATATATTTGATTAGTTATAAGTTGTTACTGATCCAGAGGGCTGAAAGACTTGATTTGTTATTTCATTTGTTTATTTCGGCTATACATGCTTTGGTGGATGAAGTTTACATTGACCTTATGTTAACGGATGATATTTACCTATCGCCCTAAGAGTATGTCAAAGTATGGTCGGTGTAGTATTCTAACATCGTCCTTAGTTCGATTGGAGAGCGAGACAAGTACTATGGAGATTTTGTTTTGATAGTTGAATTCATAACAATGGCCACGGTGTTGGTGTTGTTTATATATCTCCATAAAGTGCTCTTCTATGAAGCCTCATGCCTCTTAAAATATTTATTGCACAATAATCAAAGCCGAATATGCAATCTTATTCCGTTTGGAACTTTTGCCATATGTGCTAAACATATTGAGGCTTTTGGTGATTTGTTATTAGTAGTGCAACTAATATCCAAAGTTTTTCAATGTTTTGATGAATCACTTCATGTTTATCTTGATAAATGTCTAGATATAATTTCCACTTTAGATTATTTTAGCATTGCTCATATATCTAGACATGATAATTGGAGATAGTTGGCTTAGTAAGCATACGGCTACCACGTTCGTCATTGTGTATTGCACATCTATCAATAGCCGATGCTTATTCTTGCCAATATAGATAAGGCCGAATTGGAGCTCACCACCACGGCCACTAATGAAACTTTTATGCAAAGAAAGTAAGGATTCGAGAAAGTTCATTGTTGATTATCTGCAAGATCCTAGCAAAAGGGTGGACAATATGGTTGATGGATGGTCTTGACATGCATACCTATGGAACTTTATAGTCGGATTAATGAAGTTGGGAAAGTGTCACCCAAGCTTGCATCAAAATATTCAGACAAGTAATGACCGATATAAACTTATCGCCCTAAGCATTTGCAAAATGGCCGATGGAGTGTTGTCATCGTCCTTCGAGCAAGCTATGTGCAAGTTATTTTTCGGCACACAAGCTTTGCCGAAAAACAGGGGGGCATGTGTTGACACCAGATTTTGGCATGGTCAAGAACTTATTTAAGATGGCCTCAAATGGAGAAGTGATCTACATAAAAGAGTTCCATATTGTTGATATGAACATCTTTAAAGTTTGTTTCATTGCCGTCTGATTTCATCTCGAAGGCCGAAACTATGCTCAAAGTACTAAGATCTTATATTCAGAGTACACTTTGTCCAATTAAGCCCCCAAGACGACCTCAAATGGAAAAATGATCTACACGGATTATCTTCGTCTCGTCGAAACAATCAATTTTGATACAAAAATCATCCAAATCCGAGTTCATATGCAAAAGTTAGAGCAATTGGAGTGCAGCCCTGTCACGAGGCGAGATGTGGTGCGCCCCACCAGACACATGTCTGATGGGTAGCGCGAGAGAATAGCCTGTTTTGCGCGACCGATTTGACCCTCAAGATGTCCTCTGATCAAAAAACGTTAACCATGAAAGTTGTTCGTCTCGTTGAAACTGTCAAGATTGCTTTTTGGCTCGTTTCCATACGAGATCGTTTACCACCACAAAAAAGACCCGCAAGATGCAGCCAGTTTAAACCAAACAGTTTTGGAAAGTTCGGACAAAACCAATCCGAATTTGACTAGGGTTTTGGACGTGAATCCAAGCCTTTTCCCTGCATGGGAAGTCCAGCCGCCTCTTATATATCTAAGGGGTGATGGTCGATTGAACAACACACAATCGCAAAACCCATCTACTTTTTACCCTAGTTTTACATCTCTCCCTCGTTATTTCTCTCTCGTTCTTCGTTCATTCTTCGTGTTGAAGGGCAGCGATCCTCGAGGCTCTAGGGGCGGGCGAACCGGCCTAGGGAAAACGGGGTCCCTCCTAGATGCGTGGGGTTTCGGGTCCTGAAAAGTACCCGCCGGATTGCTTGCGTACCGCGCTTCCGGACGGGTCTCCTTCGACGTGAGCTGTGGTGCATCACCCTCGGAGTTCGAGGTACACGGTGACGTGCTTGTGTGCGAACAATTGGTTGTGTCTTACATATGATTTCTAGCATGTACTGCTTCTAATTTGTTGAAACGCCATACAGTTTGAACTTGGTAGAGTGATATTGGTTGCATCTTTCATATGGTGTCTAGCTTGCAGTGCTTTTAATTTGTTGAAATGCCTTCTGCTTAGTTACCACATCATAGGTGTGAATATGTCATGCTATCCTATTTTTCATACATATTCCATCCTCGCATCACGTGTTTGCCTTTCAGCCGAGTAGTGTTCGTCAGTATCATGCATGAATGAGTTTTGAAGAGCGGATTTTATTCCTTTTTCTTATCGGTTTGACTTCACAATGCAAAATCATTACAGCTGAAGGAAATTAGTCCGGCAGTGGATGATGGTGGTCCTTCGAAGCAACTCAAACAGGGGGCCAAATAACCCACTGGTCTTAGCAGGCCGAAATGGTGGCTTATTTATGATGCGGATCTTTGACAGGCCGAAATTCGGATGGGCCGTAAATGCGCCGACCTAATACACGGGCCTTTAACAGGCCGGAACTTCGGTCGAGCTAGATTATTGTCAGTTTTATATGGGCCGTTAATGGGCCCGATATGACGTTGGGCCACATATGGCCCATGGTTTTCGTCCGGTGTTAACAGGCCGAAAATGACAACATGCTGAAAGTGGCCCAAATCTATAGTGGGCCTCTGATAGGCCGAATGTCAGACATGGTCGAATATGACCCAAATCCTTCATGGTCGTTTATGGGCTGAAAGTTTTGATGGCCTGTAAATGGGCCCAAATGAAGGAGGACCTTTAACAGACCGGAAATACACCGGGCCATAATTCTGCCCAATTACTTAGCGGACTGTTAACGGGCCAGAAGTGACCATGGGTCACGTTGATGACAAGTTTAGGACAGGCCGTTGACGGTCTGATTTGACAGAGAATGTTGGGACTTTAGCTGGGCCGGCCCATTATGGTCTGCAAAATCTTGTGGGCCTTTAGCTGGGCCGGCCCATTGTGGTCCGCTAAATCTTGTGGGCCCTTAGCTGGGCCGGCCCATTATGGTGTGCAAAATCTTGTGGGCTTTTAGCTGGGTCGGCCCATTATGGTCCACTAAATTTTGTGGGCCTTTAGCTGGGCCAGCCCATTATGGTCTGCAAAAGCTTGTGGGCCTTTAGCTGGGCCAGCCCATTATGGTCCGCTAAATCTTATGGGTCGGCCCATTTAAACTTTATGGGCCAGTTTTGGGTCGGTCCACGTGTCAACATATCATAGGCCCATCTCGACCGTTGGATGAGTTACACCTGTGCCAACGCGGAGCTGACGCATGGATCCGTCAGCCAACGAGAATTTTACACATGGAAAGTCGGCATTGGTCATGGCTGTTAGTGGGTTATTGGATCCAAAAACCGGACCCGATAGGTTAACGGCGGTTAACGGCGTCCCGTTATGGTGGATGCCACGTGTCGGTCACCCTTGACGAAAGCACTTCTATGATGCGCGATTTATCGTCATGGAAGTGGACACTTCCGTGATGATAATTTTGGTAATGTCATGGAACACTTTTACGACAGCACAAGTATGGCTATCTTGATTTTGTCATAAAATCGTCATGGATGTACATGCATGACAGAAAACGTGACCTACTGTGACAAACACGTATCATCATGGAAGTGTATTTTTTTGTAGTGAGACAACCAATTCTAACTGTGAAAACAAGCACCAAGCACTCCAGGTCAGGGAAACTAGAGTGGATGATGCTGTGCAATGAGGCCTCCAATGTACGAACTCGCACAAGTGAAAGTTTCTTGAGAAATGGGAGTTGAAGGTTTAGTACCAGATTGTCTGGTAGGTAGCACAGTGCAAAGGTGGCGATGTAGAGAGAGGAGGAAAACCGCGAGATAGACATCGGTGCTGAGGGCACAAGTACATGGCGTTCGGTATGTGGTATGTGATTTCTAGGGGAATAGTAGAACTCAAGCAGCTGTAGTTCTGTGAATTCAGGAGATTTCAGCTAGGCGTCCACCATGCAGAGCATGGTATGCTTGCTCAGGTAGCATGACGAGATGTAGAGGCTTTGAACAGAGCCTTGGTGGGAGGAGATGATGGCTTTGGGGATTTCAAAATCATTGAAGAGAGATAGCCACGACAGTCGAGATTAAGGGGCACGGCGCGCCATAGAGGGCGCCACCGAATTGAGAGGACTTGGGTGCGGCAGCAATCCTTGGTGAGGAGAAGCGAGATGATCTCCCCAAGGACGGCGTCCGGGAGATCGCTGATGCGGTCCACCCGAGATTCTATGGGTTCCTGGGATCCGGTGGGGGCGGGGTTGCCGCTTCTCCCCGCGCTACCGGGTGCAGGATCTACAATAGGCATCACCGCTGGCGGGAGCCTTATCTTCTTGGCATTGGGGTCAGCCGACTCCATTTTCCTCTAGGACGTCGCTTCGCGCTCACGGATTTGAGCAGAGTAACGAATGACGAGCCTAGTGGTAGTGCGACTGAAGAAGAAGGGGAGCTGGGGTTTTTCTGTAGTAGTGAGGAAGAAGGGAGCTGGGGCTTTCTATAGGAGTGAGGTGAGGAATTTGGGGGTACAAGTGGAGCGAGCTGACGTGAGGTGGGTGGGAGTGAGGAGGAAGAAGAGCACCCAGGTTTTTTGGGGGGCGGTGTGATGGGTGTGGGTAGCGCCTCTCATTCAGTAAATATATGAGCTTTTGAAATGATTTTACTATTTACTAGGGTGGATGGGCTGTTTTCTCTTGGGCCCAGAGAAACAATTACTACTAGTACAGTGGAGACACTCTACAGCTAACCCAAAAAACAATTACTACTAGTACAGTGGATACAATACCGCTTCTGGCTCCTCCTAGGTCATCGAAATGTCTCCCTCTACTGAATGTCGTTACTTTGTTCACCGACATGCAGGCCATGCAGTGCGCGGGCCCAAATGCCATCCACCAACTTAGAAGGCAGTATGTAGGCGGAGATTCACCCCGGTCGTAGCGCGGTAGTAACGAGCCGTCGTATCACAAAACCCCACCTCCCCGTAGTCTAAGTTTGACGGACGAAGCAACCATCATTTCACTCTTCGCTGAATCCCCTTCTCCCTCACCGTCTTCAAGAAAGGCAACACTCGCATCTGCCACTGTACTTCTCTCCCAGCGAAGGTAAGGTAAGCGGATCCGTGATGTTGGTATATTTTCATTCAGAGAAAAAAAGAATGTTTGCAAAGCAGTAACCGGTCCTCACTCTCTTTTTTGTTTCATTGTCATTGCGATTGTGTTTTCCTTTCAGTGGTCTCCTAATATTCATCAGTTTCATGATGGACCAAGGAGAACCAGGCAAAGATCTGCCGATATCGAAGCAGACGCGGGAGGCTGATCCCCACAAGACAGAGAGCTCGAAGAAGATGGAGGCATCCACCGAGCCGACCCCAGATACGCTCATGGCCACTACTGAGATGGTCAACGCCCCATTTGAGGTTACAACCCCCGTGGCACTGCAGGAG
>NC_041389.1:400541617-400563175 GCF_002162155.2 Triticum dicoccoides
GATCTCGATTGTGGTTTTTCATCAAAGTATGTGGTGATGAATAATGCAAAATTTTATTAACTTCGATGCCATGCTATACATAGTGGTTTAAATAACTTGTGTTTCTTATACTGGAAAGTGATTTAGAATTTGTTTCTGTTTCAATTAGAGCCCTGATGCAGACAAGGATTGTGTGGTTGTACATGTCACTCGCTATGAGGCGGATGACCTGAATATACGCACTGGGAAAACAGAGTTCTTAGGCTGTTGGATCCTGGAAGCCATTTGCGCTTATACCAATGTCGAGTTGTATTCCAGCCTCACTGTTGTCAGGCGTGTTGTCCATGGTGTACTCAAGCACACGAAGTTCAAAGCAACTCCTTTGTTTGTGAGGCATACTGTTCTTGTCAAGCTTACGCAGGAAGATGACGTGGCATGCCTCCACAAACAAGTTTATGAGTGGCAAGGCCACAAGGTTGTCTTCATGAAGGTTCACAGGATTGAGCTGCTGCCGGACGTCCTCGATGATGTTCATGGCAAGGTCCGTCTTGTGTCCATCCCAAATTAGATCGAGGCATGAAATAGTTGCCCCAGCTAGTGTTTAATAGCAGTTTGGATTGTGTCTAATTATCAGAACCTTGCCTTATCGAGCCCTCTAGGGCTAGCACTCTGTTTGAATCCGTCTATGGGAACTGCTACTACTTTTGTGTGCCCGTGAATCATGTGAGAACCATCATAATTGTTGCCGAAACAGATGCGTCCTCACTAGTTTTTTCATGAATATGGCATGGTAAGACATAAGTTGTCACAGTTTATCATGCGAGCAGTGTGTGTTTGATGAAATAGAGTACTTGTTCAAGAAGTGTGCGTTGACGTATACATAAGTACTTGTAAACACTGTTGGTGCTACTCCACTTGTAAGCAGTTATGAAAAACACGACACATTGGCTCAGCTTGCTTCAACACTATGCTATCGACCAGCTAACAATCAACAATCTGATGTCTGACATATAAGCAACTATGTATCTTGTTACAGTGGTTCATGCAGTTAACTGAGGCCACAAGGTAAATTCCAAACATTCACACGCTAGTCCAGCGTTCATGTGGAACACTCACATTAAACTCGGCTTCATAAAAAACTTGAAAAGCATAACTTAAGCAATTTTATACATCTCAATGATTCATAGAATATACCAAACATATACTACTTCATAGCAAAAGACAAAGTTGTGAGAAGGTTTAAAAATCAGGAAAAAACAAGCAAGGCTTCTCTGAGCAAAGGGCCTCCCGGCAGTCTTAAATTTCCTGGAGTTCACTCTGCTTTTTCCTTGTTGCCACCATCCAGGGTTAGGTTCTCTCATTCCATAATAACCAATTATAATTGTGGTCTCAGCTGGAATGCTGAACTGAACCATGCAGTGTACTGACCAGTTGAAATTCTTGTGCATTCCACTAAATTTAAGCACCGCTATTTGCATAAATAAGCAGACCACAATGCCTCTTGTCTGCGCATCTGTCCAAAAAACCGTCGTACAGCCGTGCCAGCTAGTCCTCGTTCCATGGACAAACTGGTAGAAAGTGCATTCCAGACTAGGATGCAGTTGTTTTCACTCGTCCCTACACTGCAATCAGGAAGTAAAACATATGAATCAACTTCTTTTAGATTGCGTTGGTCATTCTACCTAGTTACTACCAATGTAGGAATACCTGGAAGACGGGTGGTTAGATGACGGCAACGAGGTATAGCCATCTCATTTTGCACAGTTCTACTAAAACTGAGGTGTGTGCTTTTGATTGCGCGGATAGAAACGATACGGAGACAGACATCCCGAAACAATATGGAGAAAGACATCCCTGTTTGCACAAATATGAAATACGATTATTTAAACAGTGACAGATATTTGTAGTGGCGTATGATTAACAGCAACATCTATTGTGTTATAATTGGCACTAGATTGATAGTATGAAAGTGCCCTTAAGTAAGTAGCATCACATCACATCAACACTGCCACTAGATTAACATGCAGAATAATAGCATTAGTATTGCTGTCATGAGAGTAGCACATGGTCAGTAAATGTGGAATCAAATTTGTGCAGTTCCACTGGGATGAAGCAATGTTAGCGGTGTGAGATTTAAGTGTAACTGCAAAAACACAATTCATGGGAAATAAAGCAAGACGGAAGCATTTCATAAAATGGTGGTGTTGACGCTCAAAAATGGCATGATCGGAAAGAGTGACTTGAGTCTATAATGGAATGAGGTTAAAATTATGAGTTTATGTCACCGTTTGATGGCCTTCGTCAAGATAATCGAAATAAATATGAAGATGGACCAAAAAGGAGCTCAAGTGCAAAAGATATGACAATTTCGGAGATACCTGTGTTGACACCTGATTAAAGAATGGCATGAAACCTAATTAAGAAGACCTTGGATGGAAAAAGTTACAACTGCAAAGTTCTTTGACTCGTCGAGACGGACGATTTTGATATAAAGATCGTCCCCATCCGAGTTTGTATGCAAAAGTTACAGCCAAAACTGTGCGTTGCAGCACTGTATGGCCGGATCATCCGGACCGGGGTCCAGATCATCCGGCCGAGGGCCGAAAAATTGACCAAAACAACAGAAGCTAAAAGTTGAAGCCGGATGATCTGGATCAATTCCCGGATGATCCGGGTAAAGGCCGGACAATCCGGGTAATTGTCCGGGTGTCCGGACACGTTTTTCTGCTGCAGACTTTAGAAAACGGCCCGAAACACCCTTGAGATGGCCTCATATGAAAAAGCGTTCAACATGAAAGTTGTGTGTCTCGTCGAGACGGTTGATTTGGATATAAAAAACGTCCAAATCCAAGGTCGTATAAGGATTCTAGAGCCAAAACAGCGAGCTGCTGTCAAAAAACTGGGCTAGGCCGGATCATCGGGGCCTTGAGCCGGACATCCGGGCCGAGGGTCGTGAATAATCCGTGTTTTATTAGATTTTGATGATTTGGACGGCTAGGCAAGTCCTTTTCTTGTACGGAAAGTCCATCCGCCTCTTATATAGACAAGAGGTGACGGCCGATTGAACAACACACAATCGAACAAATCTATCTACATCTTTTACCTTTACTTTTCCTTCTCCCTAGTTCTTCTTCTTCCTCGTTCTTCGTTCTTTCTTCTTTTGCAGGGCGGCGAACCTCGAGGCCCTAGGGGCGGTCAGGCCGACCTAGGGCAGCCCATAGCCGCCGCGCGCCCTGACGGGGTCCCTCCCGGGCGTGTGGGGTTTCGGGTGTACAAAAGCGCCCGCCGGATTGTCTTGCGTACCGCGCTTCCGGCGGGTCTCCTTCGACGTGAGCTGCGGTGCATCACCCCTGGCGTCGAGGGTACACGGTGACGTGTTCGTGTGCGAACAGGTGGTAGCATTGCTTCAATTTATCGACAGCACTAGACCATTACTTATAGTGACATTAGGTGGCATTTCTTAATGCTTCATGTGATTTTACATTAACAGTAGCGATATGGGCGTAGGGACAGCAGGGGCATAAAGCGGTGAGGAAGATGTGGTTGCCGAGAGCGGCAAACACTCAGGCAGCATGTCTGCATTTGTCCCATTTTTATCTCATCGACAACATTTTCCTATGTGAGCACAGGAAATCTAGACCTGCTCATTCTCATTTGTGTTGTCCCCCAACACCCGTCACTTTCTTTCCTTTTTCAACCAAGAGAGAGGCCCACTTCCCCCCACCCTTCGCATCCACCATGCTTTCTTTGTCTTTTGAACCGAGAGACCGGTTGGGTAGCCAGTATCTACTACTTTCCCCCATTTCCTCTTAGAACCAAGTCCTAGATTTATGCTACAGTTTTCCCACCTTCTTCCCTGTTTGAACCAACTCTTAGAGTCGACTGTATGAACTATCTTTACCACTAATAATAGTAAAAGTCTAGGTAGCTTTGGAACAGCGGACGAAAGTAGAAAAATATCCACACGAAGCCAAGTGGGGAGCTGGGGCAGTAGAGCAAGGCAGGTTTCGAAGGAATATATTACCTGAGGGTCGTTGACATGTGGAAAAGACAGCGTCGGGAGGCCGCATCTTGGCCACAATACCGCAGGGAGGAAGAAGGGGGTCAGAGGCCCTCCCGAGCCGGCGCTCTCTCGGAGAGAACGGCAGGCTGCCGATCGGGACGTGCAGGCAGCCGTTGGTCTCCTCCCTCGCCGCCGACGACAGCATGAACAATGCACCTACACCCCTGCCCCAGTCAAGGTTGTCCGGCCGGATTTGTGACCAGCCGTGAGCAGAGAGAGTGTGGCCACCTATGTCTTGCTTAGATCTGGAGAGCGTGAGAGAGTGAACGAGAGGAACACTAGTAAAGCAGGCGTTAAGGCTCCTACTTATATATATAGTGGAGTGATTTTGTTGTACCAACTTCAAAAAAAATGTGCTCCTACGCGTGCCCGCGAGTGGGTGTGAGAGAACTAGTGTGTGCGTGCACCGCTTCTCCTCATGAGAGTACAATCGAACAAATCTATCTACATCTTTTACCTTTACTTTTCCTTCTCCCTAGTTCTTCTTCTTCCTCGTTCTTCGTTCGTTCTTTTTTTGCAGGGCGGCGAACCTCGAGGCCCTAGGGGCGGTCAGGCCGACCTAGGGCAGCCCATAGCCGCCGCGCGCCCTGACGGGGTTCCTCCCGGGCGTGTGGGGTTTCGGGTGTACAAAAGCGCCCGCCGGATTGTCTTGCGTACCGCGCTTCCGGCGGGTCTCCTTCGACATGACCTGCGGTGCATCACCCCCGGCGTCGAGGGTACACGGTGACGTGTTCGTGTGCGAACTCACTTTTTGGCGACTCCGCTGGGGACGAAAAGATCGGTCTCCGGCCCGTTCTTGCTACGAAGAGATCGTCATCAGGTTGCTGCAATCTACAAAGGTAATATGAATACCCAATCCCCCTTTGTAGATGCAAATAATCCATATGTTGTTGCTAGATCACCTAATAAGCATAATGTATCGGCTAGCCCTAGTTTTATCAATCATGCATCTATTTATGCGCAAGGGCCGATGCAAAACAATTTTCGTGCTTCAAATTCTCATGATTTTAGCAACATACGACATATGTATCCAAACTCTCATGCATCAGCAACCTCACAAATCCATATGCCGATGAACAACATGATGGGTTTGGTTAATCAATTTGAAACACTTCATGTTAAAATTTCCAATAGCATACAAGAAAGTGTTCACCTTTTTATTCATCGGCAACTAATTTGCAATATGTGAATCCAACCATGCCGATGAATGAGAGAATTGGCCATGCTACTACTAGCTATTCGGCCAGTTACTCTCAACCGTCATATGATACACCTCATGTTACTAATTCTTCGGCACCATACACAACTGTAGATGTTCATAATTCGGCTTCACACCTTCCTGGTTATAGCCGAATGAATGTAAATTTTACTGGAGCGGTTGTGCCCAACATTGTAGAAGATGAGGTAGTGGCGGCTGCATTGAAGAGTTTAGCCCAAAATAAGAGAATTAGTGCTATTTGCCTTGAACAACATGAAAAGGGGCTATTTCCTGATTATGCTGCAATAAAAGCTAGAGTTTTGCAAGAAGATGAATCTTTGCCAATTGATAAAATTGGCGAGCAAAAGTATGGTCTTACAACAATGCATATGCCTTCACCTAGTACTACATCCTATTATACACCCCCTACACAATTGCAAAATTTCATCAACACCCGTGTGTCATTGCCGAAAGAATCTAAAAGCATTGGGGGGCAATCATATCCGGAGTGGGCTGAAATTGAGAAAAAGCTTAAAGCTAATTTTGCCGCTCGCCGTCAGAAACAAATAGAAAAAGAATTGGCTCAGATAAAAGAAGCATTGCCAATTGGTAGTATCAATGAAAAGAAGGATGATTCGGAACATGAAAGTGCTTCGGTTGAAAAGGCCGAATCAAGTAGTATATATTCTGAATCCATCAAATCCAACGAGGCAAGCATTATTGAGAAAGGGCATGGCAAGCATAGGAAAACAACGGTGCTTGATTTTTCTGAAGTTAATGGAACCTACTTCATGCCCTATGAGTTCCGTGCCGTAGAAATTGACAAGCTTCAAGGACAAGAACAAGTAGCCGAACAAAGTTCGGCCGACAAAAATCTTCAAAGCAATGATGCACAGATTCAAGAAAAAGATGATGACAAGGTGTTGGGGAGCCATCCAAAGATGGAGCGAGATGTTCTTCAAATGGCACCACTATCATGCTCTCCCAACATATTTGAAGAGGTATGCATAGCGAGTAATTTACCTATTTTCAGACTTGGTCGCAACTTCATTATTGATGCATTTATAAGAAATATTCTCATAAGTAATTTTGAAAGACCAATGAAGAAGGGTAATTTACTTGTTAGTAGTAAAATTGTTATGGAACATATCGGTCAACCCATTGCGCCATTTATAAAGACCGATAATGACTTATTGTTACAACCAAAGCTTTTCCCGTTGCTTTCTCTAAAGTTCATATCTAGTTGGGTAGCTTTGCTTATTTCTTACTTGGCTTACACTTGGTCTCAACTGAGACATGTATGTTCTAAATATCTTCGTTTCAGAAATTTAAAGCCAAGGTTAAATTCTATTGAGAAAACCGATGCTAATATAATATCTTATCCAAAGACATCGGAGATAGAGTGGAAAACACAATGCATAGCCGAATGGGGAGATTCCAAATCTGAACCATTCGTTTGCTTAACTCCAAAGCCGTTCTCACAACAAGATCGGCTAGAAAACAAAAGGTATACCTTTGATTCAAACATGTGTGATCAAATCTTTGATTTGTTGTTGAAAAATAATTACATTAGAATTCTTGATCACCATGTCAAGCCATCAATTCAAGGACGAATGTATTGTAGGTTGCATCATTCGTTCAAACATAATTTTGAGGATTGCAATATGTTTCGTCAAATAGTTAAATCGGCCATTGATAAAGGACGATTGAAATTTGTTGAGACACCAAGAGATGACCAGTCTATTCCTATTGGTCCCGATGGCACAAAGTTTTTGCATCGGCTGCTTCAACCCGATCCATTTAAAGAGAAGGTAAAAATTGCAGGTGATGGGATCGAGCTTTCAAGTAAAGAATTTGTTGAAGAGCATAATGAACATAACCTTGAGGGCAAAAATTCCATCAAAGCTACAATGGAGACGCCAAGGACTGGGGGGCAGCAAGCAAATCCAATGATCGATGGAAGCAAACCAAAAGAAAACAAAAGCCAAAATAAGCGCAAGTGTAAGAGATCAAAAATCACCTTCGCTGAACTATTGGATAAATATCAAAAGAAGAGTGAAGAGAAGAATGCTTATCGGCCAAATCATGCAAAGAAAGCAAGATCACCCCCAAGGCGCAAATATGAGGATTGGTATTGGCAAAGTAATAATTTTAATGCAACATATTCATATCCTTATTTTGGGCCGCCAATGCCAATGCCGTGGATGCCTCCCTATGCTCATATAGATACATATTCATCATGGGACAGGTATGATACAAGGGCACATTCTCCATCTTATTCTAGACCATCTCACCAATACTATGCAGCTCCAAGGAGATCAACATTTGAACAACCACGCGTCAAAGACCGTTTCAATCATAAGGAATCGGTCAAGAGCTCAAGGAAGAAGAAAGAGGTGGTCAAACAAGTTTACCGCGTTAAAAAAGATGGTCGTAAAAGTGCTACTTCAGATTTGATCTCAAATGAAAAAGAGCCAATGAAAGTGTTGACATTGGCTACTAAAAGCAATGAGATGAAGCAACCAATTATTGAGAGTCAAAGTGCCAAATCTGAAGAAAAGAAGTTGAGAGTGCACAAGGCCAAGAAAGAATTGTCATTGGTCAAAACAGAATCACAGCCGAGATGCCCACTCGGCTTATCGTATTGGCAAAAGAAGGAATTACAAAATCTTAGTGCACAAGAGCTGAGAAAGAGGAACATGGCATGGGTTCCCAAGAAGATCAATCAAGACAAAAATGATGTGCATGCTTCTGTTGCAACAAGTACAATGAAAGTGAAGAAGGAAAATAATGAAAGACACAAACAATTAAGCCGAAGGTGCGCATCACAACATCAAAATCTTCGGTTAGCACATCATCCATTTTCTTCAACAATTCCATTGATGCCTTTGCCATGGAATTCATCCACAGGTATGATCAGTTACCCTCCATGGACTTATTTTGATCCATGGATGCAACATAATTTTCCATATCATGACAGAGTATTACCAAATCACTATACATTTGGTTAGTTACATTTTTGTTGCTAAGACAAAGGGGCCGAAATATTTTATTGCTATTTTATTTGTTTATTTCGGCTATACATGCTTTAATGGATGAATTCTACATGGACCTCATGATAATGACCGATAATTAACTATCGTCCTAAGAAACTATCCGATCATGGCCGGTGTGAAATTCTAACATCGTCCTTAGTTCAATTGGAACCGAGACAAAGTACATGTTAAGTGATATTAACCTTGTCTCTCTGGTGCTATGGAGATTATGTTTCTACGGTTGAATTCATAACAATGGCCATGGTGTTGGTTTGGTTTATATATCTCCATATGGTGCTGTTATGTGAAGCCTCATGCCTCTTAAAATATTTATTGCACAATAATCAAAGCCGAATATGCAATGTTATTCGGTTTGGAACTTTCGCCATATGTGCTAAACATATTAAGGCTTTTGATGATTCGTTATGAGTAGTGCAACAAATATCCAAGGGTTATGAATGTTTTGACGAATCACTTGTAGTTTATCTTGAGGTATGCCTAGATGCAAATTTTACCTTGGTTGCTTTAAAACTGTTCATATTTCTAGGCATGACAATTCAAAAGAGTTGGCACAGCAAGCATCCGGCTACTATGTTAATCATGGTGTATTGTATTTCATTCAATAGCCGATGCTTAGTCTCGTCAACATAGCTAAGGCTGAATCGAAGTCCATCGCTTCGGCCACTAATGATTTTTTATGCAGGCAAAAAGTAAGGATTGAAGAAAGTTTATTGTTGATTATTTGCAAAATCCTAGCAAAAGGGTGAGCAATATGGTTTGGAGGATGACCTTGAGATACATATCTATGGGATTGTTAATGAAGTTGAGAAGGTTTCACCCAAGTTTGCATCAAGAATCCGCCTCAAATAAATGGCCGGTATATATTTATCGCTCTAAGCACATGCGATGTGGCCGATGGAGTGTTGACATCGTCCTTAGAACCAACACGGTACAAGTTATTTTTCGGCATACTACTTTTGCCGAAAAACAGGGGGGCATGTGGACGCTCAAAAATGGCATGATCGGAAAGAGTGACTTGAGTCTATAATGGAATGAGGTTAAAATTATGAGTTTATGTCACCGTTTGATGGCCTTCGTCAAGATGATCGAAATAAATATGAAGATGGACCAAAAAGGAGCTCAAGTGCAAAAGATATGACAATTTCGGAGATACCTGTGTTGACACCTGATTAAAGAATGGCATGAAACCTAATTAAGAAGACCTCGGATGGAAAAAGTTACAACTGCAAAGTTCTTTGACTCGTCGAGACGGACGATTTTGATATAAAGATCGTCCCCATCCGAGTTTGTATGCAAAAGTTACAGCCAAAACTATGCGTTGCAGCACTGTATGGCCGGATCATCCGGACCGGGGTCCAGATCATCCGGCCGAGGGCCGAAAAATTGACCAAAACAACAGAAGCTAAAAGTTGAAGGCGGATGATCTGGATCAATTCCCGGATGATCCGGGTAAAGGCCGGACAATCCGGGTAATTGTCCGGGTGTCCGGACACGTTTTTCTGCTGCAGACTTTAGAAAACGGCCCGAAACACCCTTGAGATGGCCTCATATGAAAAAGTGTTCAACATGAAAGTTGTGTGTCTCGTCGAGGCGGTTGATTTGGATATAAAAAACGTCCAAATCCAAGGTCGTATAAGGATTCTAGAGCCAAAACAGCGAGCTGCTGTCAAAAAACTGGGCTAGGCCGGATCATCCGGGCCTTGAGCCGGACATCCGGGCCGAGGGTCGTGAATAATCCGTGTTTTATTAGATTTTGATGATTTGGACGGCTAGGCAAGTCCTTTTCTTGTACGGGAAGTCCATCCGCCTCTTATATAGACAAGAGGTGACGGCCGATTGAACAACACACAATCGAACAAATCTATCTACATCTTTTACCTTTACTTTTCCTTCTCCCTAGTTCTTCTTCTTCCTCGTTCTTCGTTCTTTCTTCTTTTGCAGGGCGGCGAACCTCGAGGCCCTAGGGGCGGTCAGGCCGACCTAGGGCAGCCCATAGCCGCCGCGCGCCCTGACGGGGTCCCTTCCGGGCGTGTGGGGTTTCGGGTGTACAAAAGCGCCCGCCGGATTGTCTTGCGTACCGCGCTTCCGGCGGGTCTCCTTCGACGTGAGCTGCGGTGCATCACCCCTGGCGTCGAGGGTACACGGTGACGTGTTCGTGTGCGAACAGGTGGTAGCATTGCTTCAATTTATCGACAGCACTAGACCATTACTTATAGTGACATTAGGTGGCATTTCTTAATGCTTCATGTGATTTTACATTAACAGTAGCGATATGGGCGTAGGGACAGCAGGGGCATAAAGCGGTGAGGAAGATGTGGTTGCCGAGAGCGGCAAACACTCAGGCAGCAGGTCTGCATTTGTCCCATTTTTATCTCATCGACAACATTTTCCTATGTGAGCACAGGAAATCTAGACGTGCTCATTCTCATTTGTGTTGTCCCCCAACACCCGTCACTTTCTTTCCTTTTTCAACCAAGAGAGAGGCCCACTTCCCCCCACCCTTCGCATCCACCATGCTTTCTTCGTCTTTTGAACCGAGAGACCGGTTGGGTAGCCAGTATCTACTACTTTCCCCCGTTTCCTCTTAGAACCAAGTCCTAGATTTATGCTACAGCTTTTCCACTTTCTTCCCTGTTTGAACCAACTCTTAGAGTCGACTGTATGAACTATCTTTACCACTAATAATAGTAAAAGTCTAGGTAGCTTTGGAACAGCGGACGAAAGTAGAAAAATATCCACACGAAGCCAAGTGGGGAGCTGGGGCAGTAGAGCAAGGCAGGTTTCGAAGGAATATATTACCTGAGGGTCGTTGACATGTGGAAAAGACAGCGTCGGGAGGCCGCATCTTGGCCACAATACCGCAGGGAGGAAGAAGGGGGTCAGAGGCCCTCCCGAGCCGGCGCTCTCTCGGAGAGAACGGCAGGCTGCCGATCGGGACGTGCAGGCAGCCGTTGGTCTCCTCCCTCGCCGCCGACGACAGCATGAACAATGCACCTACACCCCTGCCCCGGTCAAGGTTGTCCGGCCGGATTTGTGACCAGCCGTGAGCAGAGAGAGTGTGGCCACCTATGTCTTGCTTAGATCTGGAGAGCGTGAGAGAGTGAACGAGAGGAACACTAGTAAAGCAAGCGCTAAGGCTCCTACTTATATATATAGTGGAGTGATTTTGTTGTACCAGCTTCAAAAAAATGTGCTCCTACGCGTGCCCGCGAGTGGGTGTGAGAGAACTAGTGTGTGCGTGCACCGCTTCTCCTCATGAGAGTATAGTATACTATGCCCAAAGAACGATCGCCACAAGAGTAATAGTATAAATGTGTGACGTGCGAGCTAAAATAAAATGTGCATGATGTCTTTTGTTTTTTAGAAGTTCTAAGGGTAGGGTGTGAAGAGCACATATGTGTGTGACGTCTACCTACGATAGACGGTGGGTGCGAGAGGACTCAGGAGAGTCGTGACTCGTGAGGGTGCATGTGCATGAGAGAGAGGGGGGCACGTATCAATGCAATGCATGTGTCCGTACATCATTATTCAAAAAATGTTCGCCACAAGCCTTTTCCTGACGAACGCCGTAAGTACCGTTAGATCAGCATCCGACAGTGTCAGTTTTGCCATGTCATTTAACAGAACAACGACTCCTCCTACACACAAATCTTCCACGTAAGTGTTAGAAAATGCTATATGCTCCCTCCGTTCCAAAATGCAGTGCATATAGCTTTATTGAAAATTCGAACCTCGCAAACTTTTACCGAGTTTTCGTGTACCAAATTGCACATGTAGAATACCCAGTATATATCATTTTATTCATCTTCGAGAGGTAACTATAAAGATGGGGGAGGAGTCTACAAAGAAAGACCATCATATCACCTGCAGCAATTTCAAACATCGTTTGGTGTGGAGGAATATCATAGGAACTCTATATGATATGATTTTTATAGCATTTTTTTCCTTTAGAGCCAATTGGTTCAGAGGAATAGATAAACATGATATCATTTTTATACCTTTAGAGCCACTTGGTTCATATGAATGGATTCCTATACTCCCATAATTTCAAAGGAAAATAAACATTAGTGCATATTCAATAGAAAAGTTCATATGATATGAACCAAATTACATCTCTTTTCTAATCCCTCCTTATAGGAATTGAGATACATGGTATCTCTAGATTCAATAGAAAAGTTCCTATGATGTGAACCAAATGGCATCTCTTTTCCAATCCCTACTCATAGAAATTGAGATACTCTATGTCATCTCTTTCCCTACAACTTTCATGTATACATCTTCTATTCCTAAATAGCTAGTACAACCCACTAGTAGCTTTTTTCCAAGACATGCAACTATGGCACAAGAACTATATAGTGTGTGAATAATTTGAAAGATGGTCACTGGATGAAGCTAATCCAACAGTGCAGAGATGGCAAATCCGAGCTCTACTGGCCATTGGATATCATCAACATTCCACCAGATCTGCCACATGTACAATTTAGAAGACTCCATGGTTGAACTTAAGCATAATGCACAAACCTCAAAACACAAGCACTTCTCCTTTGTTCTAGAATCTTCCGTATCATAATTGATTTATTTTTCTAAATGAATTGCCATTATTTGTTTTTTACTTTATGCTTTACAATGCACAACCCCATGAATCTTAACATTTTTATAAAACTAATTGATTTTGAATGAGATGAACTATAAGAACTAAACGAACATCTACATCATGCACATATGACTCAAAGCTTTACATGCTATAGTGTGTATTTATTCATAGTTTGGTTTCCAAATCTCATGCGTTCAATGCATGTGTACCTTACTAGTTTTGAGTAGAGTAACAAATTTCACGCGGCCCCAGGTATATCAAAATGCGGGACCATGCATCATTGCCTTTCGGTCGAACCTACGTCCACAATTTTTTGTACGTACTATATCTCCACTGGTCCTTGAGCCCAAAATGGTGCCTCGTTCCCGTAAAACCAAGAGGCCCACACATATTTAAGGCGTCGACTCGAACTCAATCCCTCTCCCTTTTACTATGACATGTCCCCGCACGTCGTAGTACTCCTACAAACCCTACCACCGCACGCATCATCAGTTTTCTTCAAGAGGACGAGGGAGAAGCCGATTTATAGTGGAGGCGCTTTAAAAAAAGGATCTGTAGTGGAGACACCTACCCTAGGGTGCCCTAGGTAGTTGCCGCACGCATCATTGGTTTTCTCTTTTCTTTATGCTCTTGCGCCCTAGAATGAAATGATGGTTGCTTCGTCCGTCCAGCTTAATGCGGGAAAGGTGGGGCTTTGTGATTTGACCCCTCATCGCTCATTTTCTACTACTGCGGCGCTACGACCGGGGTGCCTCCAATTCCAACCGCTGCTCCGAACTGTAATTTGGTACATCACATGTGGAGCAAGATGGTGGATGAGCCACATGTCGGCGAAAGGGGTCCTGTTAAGTGTGTCGCCTTTTCGTGTGTGGACTGACCCTGCTTGAGTTGCTACGCCAACATGACAGGAGCAGCCTACCACTTGGTTTTGCTCCTTGGTGAATCCCGACTATATTGATCTAAAAAGATATGCACTGAACTACCCTCTCCGTCTCGTTTTTTTAGGCACCTCAGTTTATAGGGCGTGCACGTAGTTCTAGGTCATCCATTTGACTAACTAAATATGAGTTACTATGTCACAAAAAGTAGATCATTGGATTCTTAAGCGGATGTAGTTTCTGAACATATACTGTTCATCACATATATAGCCAGTTAAATTCTCAACCTAGAATGACGTGCATGCCATGCAAACCGATACGGAGGATGTGGTGAAAATGAGGTGATTTTACCGAGCGATCGGCGGGGGACCATGGCCTGTCATGCAGTCCCACGTGTCATGATGTACCAAGGCAATGCGCGTGTCCCTCTTGAGGCAGAAGCAATACTACGTGGTTTGAAATGATGGCGAACTAAAGTGTGAAATAATGGTTGCTTCGTCCGTCTGGGAAGGTGCGACATTGTGATTTGACGTCTCATTGCTCATTACTACTACTGGGGCGGTACGACTGGGGTGCGTCCCCCCTGCTGTTCTGCATTGTTATTTGGTGCTTGACACGTCGACCCGGTTGCTATATGTCCCACATGTCGGTGAGAGGAAGAACGGAATTCATGAAAGCGAGCGTCGACGGAGGAGTATAAGACACGGCTTGGTTTTTGCTGCTTCGCACGATCCATCAATACAAACTCAGACTTAAAAAAGGTGAGGGTGGGTCTTTTCCCGCACGACATGCAGGAGAATTTGGCATAGTCTGTTCAAGGCAAGCAGGCAGGAAGGGAAACAAGCAAATAAAGGTTGAGTGACTTAATTTTGGGAAAATCTGATTTTACAGAGTAAGTACCCACTAGAGTTTATTGGGCTCATCTAAAAAACATTCCTTTTTCCATTTTATAAGTCTCTATTCTACTACTAGTAGTAGTACCATCACATGTTGGATTTCGAGGTGCGTTAGATCACCCGATGCAAGCAGTGTCAAGAGAAAATTCACCAATGCATGTAGAAGTTCATGGAAATTAGTGGTCATTCATGTATTCATTGTAATTAATGCCTCAGTAAACATAACTTCTTGACAAAAACGAGCATACTAATTACTTGTGCAAACTATGAAATTAATTCCACCACTCACCGTCTACCTTGGTTGGAGAGATTTTGAAATTGAGCCATAAACTGGAAAGGAGGGAGTAGTAAATTTTGTCTCAATTACTATTTTTGGCCTTGTATAGATGCAAGATGTATTTTTTTATAGTGGCCTTGTATAAGTAAATGGAGGGAGTACTAAAGGACATATATATTCCAAACAATATGATAATCTCTCTAACCAAGGTAGGGACGAGGAGTAAACGGAGGGAGTAGTAAAAGTTTCTCCTCGTCATGCGAGCCACCGCGCGCGTGGGCGAGGGAGCGGGCGTAAGGCCTACAGTACTACTACTAGTAAGCAAGCTTCACCTCATCCTGCGAGCCACCGCGCCCGTGGGCGGGGGAGACGGTGTACTAAGCAAGCTTCTCCTCATTCTGCGAGTTGACAGGACACATCAAAAGTACTCCAGTGTATAGAGCCTTGCCTCTAAGGTAGGCCCCACATGGTTTGCCTCTTTTTTAACATAACGCGTCAAGTCGCAATTTGTTCGTTCACCCGTGGTAGACGACCCTCCCTCCATCAAGTGGACAACCAGTACACGTGTCGAATTACGACGTGGGCTACCTTTTCGTACAGAAATGAGCTCCACCGTGTACCCGCGTGGGTGTGGTTGGGAAAGAGACGGGAGTACGTGAGCCGTGTGTGCACCTCCTCTCTTCGTGCACGTCCCCCACCTACGTGGGTGTGTGTGTGGGAGAGATACAAACCTAGACATAATGCGCCGTCCATCCCCATGCCTCTGCCCAGTCCGACCACCAGTAACCACCACGCCCACTCCTCCTCACCTTATCTCTCATCTTTCTCCCTCCATTTTTATATACAAGGCCACTATCAAAATTACAATTTGCAGATATACAAGGCCACTAACACTAATCAATGTAATATTAATGGTGTTTGCCTCGTAGTACTAGCAAAGGAGGACATTAATTATCCCTTGCATGCATGCGGGAGTGTGAGCATTGGCTTGATGTGCATGAAAGAGAAGAATACACATTAATTTACAAGGAAAACAAGGAAACAAGGTGGTTTGCAACATTGACTTAGAAGACATTAATTTTTGCCTTGGTACCCGTAATATGGGTTTGTGGCCTTGTATACAAAAATGGGGTCCGATAAAATTCTTGAGATACCATTTTTTCGATAAAATTCTCGAGATATCATTAGTTTTTACAAATGGGATTACTTGGGTCAATCACAACATGTGTTTTGTAAAAAAATGCATCTTGATGTTCCGTGCAATGCACATGCATCTTGCTAGTCCATGAAAACAACACATGGAAAAATTCCACGGCGAATGAGGGATTTGTATCTGCTGGGAGGGGCCGTTTGGATCTTGCCTGGGGTAGCCAAAATATTGGCGACCCTTTTGTCCACCGGTGCCTTTGCCACCGATGAATGAGGAATGGCTCGGGTGATCATGCATCCTCTAGCGCGCATGTTGGAGACGAGCTCGCACGAGCTATGTTTTTTTGTCCCACCATGCCGCCCGAGCCGCCCGCAGAGCGACCGGCGACCCGCAAATTACGCCATCCAACCGTAGCCGCACACATTATGACAAAACTCAACCACCCAGACGAAATTCATGCAAACATGGAAATATTTCATATAAACAACGACGGAAATCATATAAAATACTGGATTTTCATACAAACAGGATGGATTTCATTATATTCAAATGAACTACGGGGTGCTAGTTCTGGACAGCACAGATATACAATACCTGGCCTAAATGGTCGCCCGCCGATCCGTTTGTGTTGCTCATGTCTGGCTGCACGATCACTGGACTGCCGGGAGCCCCGGAGATATATGCTTCAGCGCAAAGGACGGCTCGCTTCCCCACTATCCAGCTGATATCATTGGCTGATGTTGAAGATGAAGGTGGAAGGGGGCTTCCCCGCTTCCGTGGAGCCCATGCGGGGTCGACGAAGGTCCTCGTAACAAAAGGATCCGGCAAGACACCTGTTGTGTATGTCGGTGTCGCCTCCGCGGTGGCCTTCATGGGACCCAAGCGGCAGAGGCCTCCCGTGCTCTACTTCTCCTCGATGATGACGGCGGACGCGGAGGCGCTGGCCACTGACTCGTCGCTCTCCGCGCACCCGGCTTCTGTCGCTGCTTGCATGGCGCGGCCGCCGGCATGGGAGTCTCGGCCACAGAAAAGGGAGACGCGGTACGAGGTGGCAGCATGGACGGCAGTAACGATGCCTGTGCGCTGCTCCTCGTCGAGCTGGCTTGGAGCGGTGAGTTGCTGAACCGCGCGCTAGCTTGGGGCGGCAACTAGCTCCGTCGGGCGAGGGGAGGGAGGTGGATCAGCGAGCTGCATAGCTCGTATCCGGCGGGCTCGGTGGGCCACCCAGCCGGCTTGGATGCGGGACAACTACTCTTCGTAAGCCATTGTAAGAGTGGACAAAATGGTGGAGCAAATAGGGGAGCGGCGGAGGTGTGCGATTCTGGGCCGGTGTTTGGCCTCATTTAAATAGGAGATTAAATAGACGGCGGACGGGAGGAGCTCAGCCGGCGTTGCGTTTAATGTCGGCCCGGTCATGAACGGACGTGTGTCCAGAGTGGGTTTCTCGGCTTCCACACGGGCGGGTTTCATGGAGGCGTTTGAATGCGGCAAGGAGGCGTGTTCAGCCGGGCGTGCAGCAAGTGGCACCCTTGACTCTGACGTACGACACCGCGTTGTTCTTCCAATGACGTGTGGGCTCTTTGGGTAGATGGCCTGCATGTCAGTGACCCAACACAGGCAGCGCACAGCAGAGGAACTTTTGTTGGGCCAGGGCCAGCCAAGAAGAAACAATTGTTCACCCAAGACAAGGCGGAGACCAAGAAGATACCCGTCGATGAGGACAGGTCCACCAGCGCCACTTTCACCATAGGCGCCCACCTCGGGCCCGAGCACGAGGAAGCCCTGGTCAAGTTCTTGCGTGCAAACAAGAAGGTGTTCGCTTGGGAGCCTGATCAGCTGGCAGGGATCCCACAGGGCGTGATCGAGCACCACCTCAATGTGTGCCCCAACGTGCGCCCCGTAAAGCAGAAAGCAAGGCGGCAGTCCACCGAAAAGCAGGCCTTCATCGTCTAGGAGACCCGCAAGCTAGAAGCCGCGGGGGTCATTCGCGAGGTTCGATATCCAGATTGGTTGGCCAACCCTGTGGTGGTACCAAAGAAGGGAGGGAAGGAACGCATGTGCGTTGACTTCACCAACCTCAACAAAGCATGCCCGCAAGATCATTTCTCGCTCCCACGCATCGATCAAATCGTCGACTCCACCGCTGAGTGTGACCTGTTATGCTTCTTGGACGCCTTCTCCGGGTATCATCAGATCAAGATGGCAGTGGAAGACGTGGAGATGACGGCCTTCCTGACCCCGTGTGGGGTATACTGCTATACATGCATGCCCTTCGGACTGCGCAATGCGGGAGCAACCTTTCAGCGGCTCATGCACATCACCTTGGGCCCGCAACTCAGGAAGAACGTGGAGGCGTACGTCGACGACATTGTGGTAAAGTCTCGCGAGGCCAAGACCCTGATACAAGACCTGGAGGAAACCTTTGCAAGCCTCAACACAGTGAGCCCGAGGCTCAACCCGGAGAAGTGTGTGTTTGGAATCCCCTCGGGCAAGCTCTTGGGTTTCCTCGTATCCCACCGAGGCATCGAGGCCAACCCAGAAAAGGTCAAGGCGGTCGAGGACATGAGCCCGCCAAAGACGCTCAGAGAGATGCAGAAACTCACTGGGCGCGTGACTGCACTGGGGCGCTTCATATCCAGGTTGGGGGAGCGGGCGCTGCCTCTCTTCTAGTTAATGAAGAAAAAGGGGGCCTTTGAATGGACTGAAGAGGCCGACAAGGCATTCCAAGACCTCAAGAGATACCTGACCAGCCCACCGGTGATGGTGGCCCCACGCCCACGAGAGCCCTTGGTACTCTACCTCGCCTCCACTCCCTACTCAGCCAGCGCGGCCCTGGTGGCAGTTAGGGAGGAGCGTCGGACCAAAGCTGCGGCAACTGCCCACGCCAAGGAAAAACAGGACGAAAATGGACTCGCAGAGATCACCACCACGATTGAGGAAGATCAGCCGCCGCAGGGGGACGCACCAGGAGCGGGAAAGGCCCTTCCCCTAGGCAACCAGCTTCTGAGGGCTCCGCCGCCTCAGGAGGCACCACGGTTTCCGGAGGACGCCACCAGCACCGACGCTCCAAGCCTCGTCGAGCACCCGGTGTACTTCGTCAGCACGGTGTTGCGAGATGCGAGGGCACGGTACCCCATGCCTCAGAAACTTCTCCTCGCGCTACTGGTGGCCTCACGCAAGCTGCGACACTACTTTCAGGGTCACCCTATCAAGGTTGTCTCCGCGTACCCCTTGGAAAGAGTGCTTCGGAGCCCTAACTCAGTCAGAAGGGTCACCGAGTGGAACATTGAGCTGCAAGCATTTCAGCTCGAATTCAGCACGACCCGAGTCATCAAGGGGGCCACCTTGGCAGATTTCGTGGCAGAATGGACAGAGGCGCCGAGCCTAAAGGCTGGTGAGGATCGGTCCCTCTCCCCGGGAAGTGAGGCGCCGGACGGTTGGGTCATGTACTTCGACGAGGAGTTCTCCAGGCACGGCGCGGGGGCTGGCGCGGTACTTATATCTCCTACCCAAGACAAGCTCTACTACGCCGTGCAGCTCTGTTTCCAACACGGAGAAAAGGTCTCCAACAATATAGCAGAATATGAAGGCCTGATAGCGGGCCTGAAGGCCGCGGCCGCCCTCGGAGTAAAGCGCCTTACCATCAAAGGTGATTCACAAATCCTCGTCAACTTCTCCAACAAAGTATACGAGCCAAGGGATGAGCACATGGAAGCCTACCTTGCGGAGGTCCGCAGGATGGAGAAGCAGTTCTGGGGGCTGGAGTTATAGCACGTGCCCCGCGGCACCAATCAGGAGGCCGACAACATCGCCAAACGAGCGTCCAGACAGCTGCCTCAGGAGCCTGGCGTCTTCGAGGAGCGGCTCTTCAAGCCCTCGGCCACACTGTCACTATCAAGCACGGTGTAGCCTCGGGAGGAGCTCCCCCAGCCGCCAGCCTCGGGAGCCCCGATCTGCGGGCCAGCCTCGGGGGCGTGTTTGCTCTTGACAGTGGAGCCTCAGGAGGAATGCTGGGTCACGGAGCTCCGGAGCTCCGGAGCTATCTGACACAAGGGATCTTGCCAGAGAAAGAGGAGGAAGCGGAGCGCGTGGCGCGGCAGGCCACAGCATACTACATCAAGGATGGGGAACTCTACCGGAGGCGACCAAAAGATGTATCCCTACGCTGCATCTCCAGGGAACAAGGGAAAGAGCTGCTGGCAGACATACACGGTGGAGACTGCGGGCACCACTCGTCATCGCGAACCCTTGTGGGCAAGGCATTCCGAAGCGGTTTCTATTGGCCTACCGCGCTCAATGACGTTGTCGAACTGGTAAAGGCCTGTGAAGCCTGTCAATTCCATGCAAAGCAGATCCATCAGCAGGCGGGGGGGTCTGCAGACCATACCCCTCACGTGGCTATTCGCAGTTTGGGGGCTTGATATCCTGGGTCCGTTTCCCCGGGCGCCAGGTGTCTATCGCTACCTCTACGTCGTCATGGACAAATTCACCAAGTGGGCCGAGGTGGAAGCCGTCTGTACCATCCCCGCGGGTTCAGCGGTCAAGTTCATCAAGGGCATCGTGCACCGGTTCGGGGTGCCGAACCGCATTATCACCGACAATGGTTCGCAGTTCACCAGCAACCTCTTCAAAACATACTGTGCTAACCTTGGAACGCAGATATGCTACGCTTCAGTGGCTCACCCCCAAAGCAACGGCCAGGCCGAGCAGGCCAACGTGGAGGTCCTGAGGGGCCTCAAGACCAGAACATTCAAGAAGAAGCTGGAGGCTTGCGGCAGGGGCTGGTACGACGAGCTCCAATCCGTGCTATGGTCCATCCGCACGACCGCAACCAAGCCGACCGGAGAGACCCCTTTCTTCTTGGTCTATGGAGCCGAAGTGGTCCTCCCTCACGAGGTCAGACTTCGGTCCGCGCGGGTCCTGGCGTTTGACGAAGCGCAGCAGGACGCCATGCGGGCGATGGACCTCGTGCTGGGGGAGGAGCGTCGCCGAGAAGCCGCACTACGAGCGGCAAGATATCAACAAGCATTGCGGCGATAGCACTACCGCAACATCCGCCCCAGGACTCTCGAGGTAGGGGACCTCGTGCTCAGGTGGGTTCTCTCCAGGGAGGGACTTCATAAGCTCTCTCCCATGTGGGAGGGCCCGTTCAAGGTTGTTCATGTTTCCAGGCCCGGCTCCGCGCGCTTGGTGACTCAGGAGGGGGTGCCAGTCCAGAATGCGTGGAACACCCAGCACCTCTGGAGGTTTTACCCCTGAAAAGGCCCGGAGCCTATGAAGAAGGCGAGCGCCTATGAAGACCATCTTTTTTTGAAAAGGCCCGAAGCCTGTGAAGAAGGCGAACGCCTGTGAAGACCATCTTTATTGGAAAATGCCCGGAGCCTGTAAAGAAGGCGAACGCCTGTGAAGACCATCTTTTTTGGAAAAGGCCCGGAGCCTGTGAAGAAGGCGAATGCCTGTGAAGACC
>NC_041389.1:400563380-400581432 GCF_002162155.2 Triticum dicoccoides
CCTGTGAAGAAGGCGAACGCCTGTGAAGACCATCTTTTTTGGAAAAGGCCCGGAGCCTGTGAAGAAGGCGAATGCATGTGAAGACCATCTTTTTTGGAAAAGGCCCGGAGCCTGTGAAGAAGGCGAACTCCTGTGAAGCTATCGCGTTTTTGGGAAAGGCCCGGATCCTGTGAAGAGGGCCAATGCCCGTGAAGCTTGCTTCCCTGAAGAAAGGCCCGGAGCCTGTGAAGAAGGCCAACGCCTGTGAAGCTCGCCGCCCGTGACACTCTCACGTAATAATGAGTTGGGGTTGTACACGCCCCGGAGTCTCAGGAGCGCCGGCCTCAGGCCCTGGGGCTCCCTCCCACGCCCAGTGGCAGCACTTAGCTCCGCGCTGGTGAGAAGACGTCGAAGACTAGACTAGGTGCTGGACGCGGATTTTTCATTTGCTTTCCGCAGTTGGCTAGTTCATTCTCATTTGAAGTTTTATTGAAACTGTCATTGTCTTTTGACTTTTGGCTCTTCGGTTTTTCGCCCTCCGACCCCGATTTCTCGTGCGCAAGGTCTCGCGAGGGGACGACCCTGGCGCCCTCACGAGTGTTTTGATCCTTTCGGTCAAGACCTCACGACCCGGGCCCACTAACAGGAGCGTTCCTCCAGTCCGTGCCTCACGGGCACCGCGACACGAATACAGGACCCGGGTCGGTCGCCCCATGGCCAAGGCTGGAGATTACCTATGAGCGGGCATTCAGCAAAAAGTAACAATACTAGAACTACGGAAACATTACGATGATTGACAACGGTAACGCAAACACGCCCCCACGGGGCCCCCACATAGCTGTCTTTTTGCGCAGGAGAAAGGAGAAGGGGGAACAAATCAGGCAAAGCTCGCCAGGCGCCGGGCCCGAGCTGCCTCTGGAGCTCACGCGGACTCCCTCTCGTGCTTCACCAGGGTGCGACGGTGGGCGGACCTGCTACCGCCCTCCAAGCAGGCACGACGGCGCGGAGGCAGACCGCGGCCGCTGCTAGAAGAGTCGCTACCCGAAGAGGAACCAGAGAAGCTTGAGGAATCCTGGGCGCCACCAGCCATGCGCTCGCTGCACTCTCCATCCTCGCCGAGGCTGGGTCCCCGGCCGTGGTCGTCATCTTCAGGGCAGCACCCAGCGCGGCGACCATCTTCCCCAAACACCCTCACGTAGAGGGTGGCGTCGCCGTCGAACTTGAAGTGCAGGGTGCACCGGCGGCTCAGGCCTCGCGCGCGGGCAAACATCTGCCAGGCTCCCGGACGCGAAGACCTCCAGCGAAGCCCACGAGGCCCGGCTGCAGCAGCCGTCTGCCTGGAGCAAGAGGCCGCCCGGGGCGCCAGCCGGGAGCTCACCTAGGAGGAAGCGAGGGAGTTGAAGCCGGGCACTGGCCGGCTCCACTGCCCACACAACAAACTCCGGCAGCACCTCCGTAGTGTGAGTGCGTGGCCTCGGGGGCTGCACGGCCGAGACACGCCCCCCCCCGCCGCGGCCGGCCGCCCGTCGCCACGTGGGAAATCACCTTCGTGGTCACGGGGAATCACTACGGAGGCCACAGGGTGCTTGCGAGGGAGGCCGCGACCGCGCTTGGGTGGAGGAGAGGCAGGCTCGGCCTGGCGAGCCTTCCCCTTCTCTGCGGCCGAGAGCCTCCTTGGCGGGGCCATGAGAAAGATGGAGAAGCGAGAGGGGATGAACTGGAAGGGCACGCGGCGTACCTTACTTATATCCGGAGGAGGCCAACCGTCGGCCTCTGCGACCGCAGGTAATTATGACTCGTTTCGTGTGTAGGGACTTGTCGAATCCGTGCGGTTGCCGAGGCATCATGGGGAAGTGGAGGCGCCCACGTCCAATCAACCGCCACGCGGCGCCCAAGGCCGCAGGCTGTTAGGGCCCGCGACGCTTCGCACTTGCCCTTTCGCCTCTCTGCTCGGCCAAGTCCGGGCACGCCTTGGGCCCGGGGGCTACTGTCGGCGTTCTGGGAACGGGGGTCCCCAGACTTGACTGCCTGCGGCCTGCGGTGTGGCTCAAAGGGGGCCGAGCGCGGCCCATCTTCATCAGCACAAGCTCAAGACCCTCGCGAGGGGCCAAGCCTCGTGGGGCGGACGACAAGGAGCTTCCTCAGGCACGGCCTCATCAGGCTGGCTCACGAGGAGGCGGAGAGTTCAAGGCGGGGTACCTCGCGAGGTGCCCATGACGCAAGCCATGACGACCAAGGGCACCAGCCGAGCGCCAGCCCGCGCAGTGTCCTTCTTTCCTCTATGGTGCAAGGGGAGCAAGCGCAGGCGAGAGCATCAAGCAAAGGCATCCATTTCGGTGCAACAAGACCAAGACCAGTCCAACGGCAGGATGGAGGTCACCGTGGAGCCCAAGTCGGCGTCACCACTAGAGCCTTTGACAAGCGAGGACCAACTTTAGTCAGGATAAGTGTACTAGATGTTCCCCTTCAAATTGGCCAATTGTTGGCACCCTTCCCGCTCAATATTTGGGAAGAGGCCCAGGGCCTTCGCCTATAAATAGGACTAGCCACCCACAGGGTGGAGGGATCGATCCATCCGGCCGGCACAAAGAGAGAGACCACGAGAACAGACCCTCGCGAGGCTGTTCTTCCTTGTATTGTTCATCATCAGCCCAAGAGGCAATCCACCACACCACACACTGGAGTAGGGTATTACACCGCGATTGTGGCCTGAACCAGTATAAATCTTGTGTCTCTTGTGTTGTTCTTCTCGTAGTTTAGATCCTAGCGATTCAGCAAGGAACAGGTAGGTAGAAGGCGAATCCTCCGCACGCACCCCAGTGTTCGAACCTCAAGGGACTGCCGGAACCCAAAATCTGACAAATAGGAAGCTATCTACCATTCGTCATCAAATATGCATTGTTCCCTCTGGAACCACGAGCCCTCTAGTGAGTTGCTCCACTTTGTGAGGGGTGTGTGTCCAAACTTTCGTCAAGCAAGCCAATTTTTGTACCACATCATCTTGGTGGCATGACATTACATCAAGCAAGGTTTCATGTTTTTCTAATCATTTTTTAATTTTTTGGAATAAAAATGCCATGGCACTCCATGCATGTACATGTGTCCATGTTGTGATTTCAATATGTTTGAAAATTCCTTCTAATTTACCGCACATGTAATTAACTCGCACACAAGTACAAAAATATGATTTTTCAAACCGTTATGGTTAGCCATTGCATGTACATCTAGTTCAAATTAGAACTACGGTCATTAAATGGCTAGGAAATCACTTAAATGTCTTCAAAAGGTCAAATGACCCCTGCAATTTTCCAAATTTTCACATGACAGTTTATATTAGTGCACATTACACGTTGAAAAATTTGAAGGCTGTAAGAGGAAGCTATCTATCGTTCATCATCAAACATGCATTTTCCCTCTCGGAACCACGAGCCTTCTAGTGAGTTGCTCCGGTTTGTGAGGGGTGTGTGTCCAAACTTCCATCAAACAGGCCAATTTTTGTACCACATCATCTTGGTGGCATGATGTGATAGCCTGGATTTTGACTTCTCTCTCTTTCCGGACTTGCCTTCTCTCTCTTTCCGGACTTGGTTTTTATCGTGGTTTTTGCCCTGATTTGAATTGGAGTTTGAATCATTTCAAATGGACTTGGCACTTGGGCATATCCTTGGCTTTCACCCAAGTGCCCTATCTTCTTTATTCCTCTTATCAAACATCAAAATAATAAAATGAATATTTTCATAAAAGAACAATATTCATTTCTCTCTCTGAAACTCACTTCAGAAACTTGTGCTCCAAAGCAACCTTAATTTTTCTTGCTCAGAAAAATCTGAGATAAATCCTAAATATTCTTAGAACCATGGCACACCTTCCCATGTAAAAATATTGCATCACTTTTTGAAATATTTTTCTGTAGAAAATCTTTTCACTTCTGGACCAGAAATGCACTTTGTACAACAAGTACATTTTTCCTTGAGCTTTTAGCCTTGATCTTTCTTGAGCTTAAACACCCTCCTAAGAAACCCTAAACCCCAGGAGATCAGCCCTAATGGCCTTCTAGAAGGTGGCCAAACTTGGCGACCAAGTTTCTGGACAGAAACTTGTCAGCTTAGTGAAGTCAAATCTGGTCGGCTTGGGCATGAACCATCAACTCCCCTAGACTAAACACTGCATGGTCGAGCGCGTAGACAAGGTTTGGCTGCTCCTGGGCTTCATTTTGACCATGCCAGCTTGGTGACCCCACATGGACACGGCGCCTGGCATGAGTCTCGGCGCGCTCTGGCTGGCGCCTTGCTCTCTGTTTCGCGCGTGCTCGATCCAGCGCTCGCCTCCGACTGCCACACCGCGCCACAAGCCCCGACCCATCACCCTTGACCTCTCCCTGGCGCTCGCCGACGCTGGAGCCGCCGCAGCAAGCATGGGCGTGTCGCGGCAAAAGGCCATAGTGCGCGCGTGCACTTGTCCGCTTCTCCAACCGCCTCCTGTGCTCGTCCGTGAGCGTGGGAAAGCTTCTGCGTTGACGCTGAGCGTTTTCCCCCTCTCGTTGGAGCTTCTCGTCGTCGTTCGCCGCGTGTCCAGAGAGCTCCGGCGGTGACACGTCCCCCCCCCCTTTGCCCCGACTATATATAGTGCTCCCCTCCTCGATTCCTAGCCACGCACCACACCACACCACCTCCACGAACACGTAGACAAGCAAAAGCACGGTCGGGCAGGCCTCTGGCCGTCACCCCGACCAGAGGACTCCGGTGATCCCTGCAAACCAGCCGCCATGCTCAGGTGCCTCTCGACATCAAGCAGCTGCTTGGGCGGGGCATTGGGGGTCTGCTAGTGCTGCCTGGACCCCACTGAGCCCCCGGAGCCGCCTCTAGCCATCGTCTTCAACCTCTCCGGCAAAACCCGTCCACCACTGAAGCTTGCGAGCTCAACTGCGACCAGCTCCGTCCACCTCTCGCCAAGCCACGGGTACGGGCAGGTGCGCCTCAATCCCCGCTTCAATCCTATCCCTCTATCCTAGCCCCAAACCCCCTCGTCGCTGGCGTGAGCTCCGACGAAGCCCCGCCTCTCTCTGATCTCGCTCTCTCTCTCTCTCTCTCCTGTCGTGCGTGACGCACCTGTCGGTCTCACCACTCGCGCCCGAAGCGGTACGAGTGGAGGCGTATTTTTGTTATACGCTTTCGACGTCACCCCCCCCAGGATTCTGTTTAATTCAAATTTTATTTAGAAATTTGACTAAACTTTGACCAGCCAACATTTCTAAACCATAAGTCCAAATGATTTGATTCTTTTTGCATTGTCTTTGTTACAGAAAGCTCTAGCAGCACACCAGAAGGTGGATTTTTCTTTGCTGTCTAGAATTTTTGGTGATTTTCAGAATGTGTTTTGATAATTCTTTTTGTGGTTTAAATTATTTTTCAGAAGGAGAAGCTTGTCTTGCAGCAAACCAAGAGGGGTGTGATCCTCCTCTACACTAAGGCAAGCCACAGCAGCATTTGGATGGTATTATTTCAATATCTATGATTATCTACTTGAATATGAGTTATTATTTGCATTTAAAATTTGATAAATAACTTTGGTTAATTTCTAGTTACTTTACCATGCTTGATATGCTTTTTTCAGTTACTGGTTGAATGCATGAGCTTGTTTGGCTAAGTAGAGTAATATTTTGCACTATGAATATTGCTATGGAAATTAATGATAGTTATTTTACTAGTGATAGTTTTATTTAAATAAAGAACTAAGAACAATATTGCTTTAGGGTAGAAATGATCTATAACCAGAGAAGTTTGGTTCTTAGTAATGGAAGATGCATATGTTGTTAAGTTTGATCCATGAATATGAGTTGTTTGTTTTGCATGACGGATAGTTACATGATTCTTTTTGGGTTATAACATGTTGATGATAACAAGTTTTTATCAAAGTTAAACTTGATTAAGTTCAACTTGAATATGATGTTGATCACATCATGGTGCCACTGAATCGGGTTTTAATTCAGTGCGACCACATTTACCTTATGGGAAGGTCTCAATTCGGTCCTTTGTTGTGGCTCTCACCGGTGCCTCCCGTGAGGGAAGGTTATGGGCGTGCATACCCTGGCCCAGCAGGCAGACATAACCTTGTGTGCTCGTTTTGTTTTTATGGTACCTTGTCCCCGTTTGGGACCGTTTTGCCATGACGGTGGCAATTGGTGTCTTTGGTAGACACGGGGCCACCCAAGACCTAGCCCTGAGGGGGAGTTGGTCGAAGTGGCCGGGGAGAGTGCATGACAAAGGGAGGGTTTTGTCGGAATGCTTTGTTCCACCCGAATGGGAATGCAAGGCCAGGTATTCCATAGTGTGGGTAAAGTGCGCTGCCTCTGCAGAGTGTAATTAATCTATCGAGAGCCGCATCCTCGGTTATGGGCATAACTCGGAAGTAAGTCACACCATGGATCAACTTTTCTAATAATCTTGCAAACTAAGTGAGTACTATGATGCATTGGTTCATGGCGAAGCATGAACAGTTGAGGTGTTCATGAGTGATTGGGTTCAGGTGTGACCTAGATATGGTCACCGTTTGGTTACGAGGTAACCGTGTGGTAAGCGAGTCTGTGGGACTTATTGCATGAAATGTTTGTTTCGGTAGTAGTAGTTTTGCATTGAATTAATCTGCTTAAATACCATGATATTGTTTGTCATCGTGCTTATGTTTGTTGTGAGCTTGCAAGTACATTCAATGTACTGACCTGGCGTGTTATGCCAGATTTCAGGCAAGTCAGTTTGCATCAGAGCGCATCTCGTGTATAGGCCGTGTTCACGTCGGTGCCCCTGTGCTATGGAGTTCCACTTCGTTGTTCTTCCGCTGCCGCGTAGCTCATGTGATTGAGGCCCCGTCATGTTCATTAAATAATGTACATACTGTCCAGCAGTACCGTGTGTGCCGCTTGGCCTCGAATCTAGATGTAATATCAGACCTATATAATCCACTAGCATCAATAAAGCGGTTGTGTATGTACCATGTTGTTGTGTATTGCCAGAAGACTTGATCTCTAGGATGGCAATGCAAGGTAAACCGGTTGCTTTGAGCCGGGGTGCCACAATGCTTGGTATTAGAGCCGCTCTAATTGTAGGACACACTAGACCATTAGTGCGTTAGTGAAACGGTAGATAGCTTCGTTTGAGTGCCGATTGGTGCATTGCATGCATGTTTATTTGTTATTACTAACCGAATTATTTGTGAGTGTAGATGGCACTAGTACCAATCTTGTACCATCCTGAGCCAGCTCCGTACACATTGTCGCATCTGCTTCAGAATGTGTGGCGACGACTCTACCCAGAGGGTGCTGATCCAGAGTATCGGGTGTATCGTGAGCATCTGGCCGGTGCGTTGTATGAGTATTATGCTGAGGTCACTCTACACCATAGTTCACCTTCCGGCGCTTACACTCGTTCGACTAAGGGTGGTCTTGCTTCTATGACATCTCAGGCGATTCAGTTTGCTGCTCTCGAGGCTCTTGTAGACTTGCGCTACAACGAGGTCCGCATGCATACCCACCCTGGTCTCTTCTTCTACCCATCTCAGCACGAGAATGTGCATATCCGTTTTCCTTTGATTAATCCGGCATGCGACCGTACCACTAGCCACCTTTCTTGCTACATCATAGCTAGTTATCTCCTGAACTACGAGTTAGCTCGGGAGCTTTCACGTGCTCGCACCGCTCTCGCAGCTGCTCGGGTGAGGAACCCTCTTCCCATTGTCATCTATACGTCTGCTCTGGTTCCTTCCACCCCCGTTCCACCGACGACCTCGCAGGGTACCGTTAACCCTCTGACGGTGAACCCTTGCAGCGATCCTGCTGCATGGTCTTCCCTTGTCACTACTCCTGCTGCTCATATGCTTAGATCCCATCCCCCGCCTGCCCCTGAGGGAGAGCCCTCAAGGCAGAGTCGTCGTGTTCCTCCTGACCCTGAGGTCTCTATTGTCAGTTCAGGATCAGGGTCCGGCTCAGGAGACGAGCCTGCAGCAGCACCGGCCGAGCAGTAGACTGTTAGAGTATCGTTGTAGTCATGAACATGATGTATGGCTGTAACCGCACTTGTCATGATGCGTAGTTTCATGTATGAGGGTAGTAGACCCGCTGTGAAGTTACTTTCATGATGGGACTATGTATAATTATGTTGGGACTTTTTATTCGCCTTGGTTTCCATTCGCTGTTTTCTTCCGGGATTTGTCATTGGCTTTTCCCCCCATTTTGGAATTTTCTCATCATGGTTGCTATGTATTGGGTAAACGAAAAAATAGGATGACGCATGGAGGCAGCAGCAGCCAAGCTTGTGAGGATGTCCATGTCCATTGTTCTGCAAGACAGGTGGGACATTCCCCTGAGCCGTACCAGCCACCTCTGCCGCCACCGCCACATCCGCCTTCCACCGATCAGATCATGAGAATGTTTGAAGAAAGAAGGAGCAACGTCCTGTTGGAAATCCTGAAGAGTGTGCAAGTTATCATTGTGCATAATGGAAACCGAAATGGCCATCACTCCAAACTATCAGACTTTCAGCGAACCAAGCCTCACAGTTTCAGCCACGCTACTGATCCTTTGGACGCCGACGACTAGCTAAGGACTATGGAGAGGAAACTGGAGATTTCTCGCACTGAAGAAGGAGACAATATTCCCTTTGCAATGCATTATCTTGAAGGAGCTGCCGTGATATGGTGGGATAATGCCAAGGCGATATGGCCTGCAGACGAGGAAATTACTTGGGACAAATTCAAGGAACAATTCCGCAAGTATTATATTCCCACCAGAGTTGCACTACAAAAAAATACACTTCCGTCATGATACGTGTTTGTCACAGTAGGTCGCGTTTTTTGTCATGCATGTACATCCATGACGATTTTATGACAGAATCAAGATAGTCATACCTGTGTTGTCGTAGACGTGTTCCATCACATTACCAAAACTATCATCATGGAAGTCTCCACTTCCATGACGATAAATCGCGTGTCACGGAAGTGCTTTCGTCAAGGGTGACCGACATGTGGCATCCACCATAACGGAACGCTGTTAAGCTATCGGGTCGGGTTTTGGATCCGATAACCCGTTAACAGCCCCGACCAATGGGGATTTTCCACGTGTAAAATCATCATTAGCTGGAGGAAACACGTGTCGGCTCATCGTTGGGACAGATGTCATCCACTCATTGGACAGAAGGCGCCTATGATACGTCGACACATGGCATGGCCCAACAGAGGCCCATTCTTGTGAAAAGGCCGGCCCGTTTGACTTGGTCAAAAGGTGGCGGGCCGGCCCATGGAAAGCCTGTTAACGGCATGTTCGCATATAGCCCATTTACAGCTCGCTAACCCAAGGCCCGTTATGCCCTATCCGAATTAGGCCCAGTAGCATCATCTGGGCCATCCAATATGATTCTAGCCCGTTTTCACTTCTGGCCCATGTATGGCCCATGACGTCTTTCAGCCCATATGAGGCCCTTTGTAAATCTTGGCCTATTAACGGCCCGTGGTGAAACTGGCCCGTGATGAACAGTGTATCACTTTACACCCATTAACGGCCCATGCTGAAACTGGCCTGTAATGAATAGTGTATCACCTTATACCCATTAACAGCTCGTTATTCCGTTGGGCCGTTTCCAGCCCACGTTATCTTTCGGCCTTCTCAGAGCCCATTTATTCTTGGGCTCATTTCCAGCATTCGTTTACTTACAGCCCGTTACTGTCATTTTCTACTTGTGGGCCAAATTCAGCCTGTGGTTACAGTCGGCCCATTTATTGTCCGTTAATACGTTGGGCTGTTTTCATAGCGTCATCAAATACAGCCTATTAACGATGGCCCGTTATGGTCGGCCCATGAACGTACGATTCCAACTCTAGCCCGTTTACGGCCATAATGCGGTCTATTTGGCCCATGTTTGGCCAATCGATTATATGACCCGTATAAGGCCCATTAATGACATGGCCCGCAGAAGGCCCATTGTTTCTAGGGCCCGTAGAAGGCCCACTGTTTCTACAGCCCGTAGGAGGCCCAGTGTCACTACAGTAAATATTAGCCCATGGTTATTGTGACCTAGTTTAAAAAGTAGGTTATTGCAGCCACTAGCAAACCGCGGAAAAAGAACTGCAATGACTACAAGCAAACAAATAAACAAGACAACAAGGAAATAAATAAGCAAGCAACTAATGCTAGGCTATCATGGCTATTACACATATTACATCCACTGGGCATCAAAGTTCGCCACCAGTGCAAATATAGGGAACAAAGCAGCATATCATATACACTGGTTGTCAAAGTTGGCGACCAGCGCAAATAAATGCCGCAGCAAAACAAATCCAGAACTGAAACCACTTCAGAAGATCTCAAGAAACAATATCCTGGGTACCCATAATGCTGGCAAGATGCTTAGCAAGCTTATTAACTTTCTCTTGTTTGGCTCTTAAATCCTCCAGCGCTTGCTGTTGCACCAGGAAATATGCATCTGAATTCTGCAGGGACTTCCTCGGTCCTTCAGCTTCCTGTCGCAGCACATCTAATAGATGTCTTTCAACTTGAAGTTGAGACTCAAGAATATGAACTGATTCAGGCAGCAAGATCGAAGAGCTTGTGCTAGCAGTAGTGGCCAGTAACTCGAACACTACATCAAGACTGGACTTTTGGGTTCTCTCACTGTCGTCAAGATAGTTTTTATCAGCTTTCTTGGAGACCAACAGGGATGTATCACTATCTTGAACCTTATCTACATTACTTCCTTTACCATTGGACAACGCGGTACTGTTCTCCAATATTTTGTCTGCATTCTAAAAGAGAAACAAGCAGACACATCACATGTTTACCATGTTGTATATGAAACTCATTTTGGTAAATGAGTTCAGTAGTAAAGTGGACAGGATAACAGCATGAAACAAACATATATCTATGTACCATGGTCACTTTATGGTCTATATCATTCTAGTTTTTGTTGCCAAATCAAGATAGAAACACAATTCAAATAATATTTGTTCAAGAGAAAGCAGAATAGACAGAATATAAGTGTGGGAAACTATAGAGCAATAACAACACTTGTAATGTGCATGGCATGAGAACATAACTGTTTATTCAATTGAAACTGAAATCAACATAGAGCAGGTTACAACAGCAAACCAGTTAAAGAAACAGGTTTAAAACATACCTGTTGTGCCATTGGAGTTTCAGTTCCATCCTTCAAATTTGAAAATAGTTGATATGAGTAAATACAGTAATGCAAGAGCAAAGGAGTATGAACCATAGCTACAGAACCTGACCTGAGAACAAATCTTCTTCTCCTTTAAGCATTGAGTTGGGATTCAGAGTGGTGTTCCTCGTGTTTTGGGCACGTAGTTCCCTTACTAACTGCTCGTGTTTGGGTGCTCTGTGGTGGAGACGGTGTTGCGTCAACTGGAACTGGGTTACTATCTGTCGGGGTTGGGGTTAGAAGGGGTGTAGTTGGTTCTCTGTCCAACTGGGTAGGGGTACAATCTGCGAGAGTCTGGGTTATGTGTGGTGGATCTAGTCCTTGGGTAAGTACAACCGTGGTTCTATCTGCATCAACTGGTAGCACTATCTTTTCTGAAGACCGTGTTGTTACTCCCTTAGATACTGCCATCACCCTCTCCAATTCAAATGGCTGATAAACAAGAAAAGTAATTGAAAGTATAGACATTGTATGATAGACAGGTGCAATGGATAGTGGGGAATAAAAGAGGGCATGAAATAATTCATATTTATGGTGTCTAACCAAACATGATAGCATGACACAATTTCACATATATGATGGCTAACTAAACAGGATAGCATGACACAATTTCACATTATGATGGCTAACTAAAAAAGATGGAAAGACATTGTTCAAAATATGAGACTATGTAAACAGGATGACATGATATAACTATATAATGTGTTTATTAAATAGGTTGGAATGCCATAATTCACATACATTCACGGATAGAATGCCATAATTCAAAATATGATGACTGTAAACACTAAACAAGATGAGATGATATAACTATATGATGTTTTTATTAAATGGGTTGCCATGCCATAATTCAGATAGATGATGTGTATGTACTATGTGAACATGATGGCATGATATAATTCAAATATATGATTTATATAGTAAGCAAGTAAGCAGATGGAAATCCATATATGATGTAAAAGCTAAGCAATGCAAGACAACATGCATGACATGGGTAATATAACCCTGCCAAGCTTGAGCATAGACCTCAGGGGGGAAATAGGACTGGTCATCAGTCTCTGAATCCTCCTCTGAGGAGCTCTCTGTAATAGCAAGATGTCTGCTTCAGCAGGTAGCATTGTCTGCTCTGAATACCTTGTTTTCACTCAAGATACTTCCATCGCCACTTCAAATGGCTGATGCACAGGAAGAGTAGTTGAATATACAAACGTTGTCGGCAAATGGAACACGTAATACAAAAAAATGATAGCATGATATAATTCACATACATGATGATTGGCTAAACAGCATGGCATTGCATAATTCACATATACAATGCCTTTGCAACAAGATAGCATTGTATAATTCACATATATAATGTCTTGCAACAAGATGGCAATGCATAATTCACATATATGGTAATTAGACACTGAACAGGTGGCATTCACACAAAGCATGTCTAAACTAATCAAATGACATAGCAATGCGAGACACCATACACACGATATGAGCAACATAACCCTGCCAAGTTAGAGAATACACCTCCGGGGGGGGGGGAATAGGACTGGTCATCTGTCTCTGAATCCTCCTCTGAGGAGCTATCCGTAACCAGCGAGATATGCGCTTTGTCAGATAGCATAGTCTGCTCTGAAGACCTTGTTTTCACTCTAGAATTTGCCATCACCGTGTCAATGGCTGATGCACACGAAGAGAAGTTGAATGTACTAACATTGTTGACAAATGTAATATGTAACAAAAAAAGGATGGCCTGATATAATTTACATATAAGATGACTGGCTAAGCAGGATGGCATTGCAAAATTCACATATATGATGCCTGGCTAAACAAGATGGCGTTGCATAATTCACATAAACGAGGAATAAACTAAACAGATGGCATTCGCACAAAGGATGTCTAAACTAAGCAGATGACATATTTGATGTATAAAGTAAGCAATGCAAGACACCATATGCATGATATAACCAACATCATCATGCCAAGCTAGAGCGAAGACCTCAGGGGGTAAATAGGAGTTGTCTTCTCCTTCTAAATCCCCCTTAGAACAGATATCTTCCTCTCGATTACAATCCGAAATGCATGGAGGGGGGCTACCTTTGCGCCTACCATGGAGCGATGTCTGCATGAAATTTTATTGCCACGCAAGGCTCATCTCTTTTGCTCTACATGTTCAGTTCCATTGTTTACAATAACTGTCATGCATAGGAATAAAACATAGTGAGATTATGTAAGGAGTGCATGCAGAAATCCAGAGTGATGGTAGCAACCTGTGGATAGACCCAAAACCAATAATATTAGGCAGATAATGGCTTCAGCTAAAAAATACAGATAATGGCTTCTTTATTGTTTATTTCCCACCCAACATGAAACTCATAGTAGACACCGGAGATTAACCAGATAGTAGATAGATACTATTTATTGCGGCCCCGATATGTACCCCACAACCATTTAAAAACTCAAGTTTGACCATTAGTTTGGAGCCGACTTAGAGTCTAATCGGTGAACAGGATGATAAAGTAGCATGTAATATTAAGCGATGCATAACATAAGCAGACACAAAAGAGTGCGACCTCTCTTGCGGACCCGTGTAGTCCTCGAGGTCATCTGCTCAGTTGATGATGGTAATGCAGTTTTCATGGCTGCCGACGGTGGGGAAGAAGATCTGAGGTGGCGAAAGACAGTCTGGAGGTCGGATCCCTGCTGTGCTGGACCCTTCTGTCGTTGGAGCAGCTGAGCTGGGGTGGACGACTGCGCAGCAGGAGCGGGACAAACCACGCAAGGTTTTCTTTGACAACTATCTGTAAGAGAAGTAATTCTGTAAGGGCTCATTTGAATTGGAGGATTCCAACAATGCAGGGATAGGAAATAGACAGGAATAGGATAGGACTGCACGTGCAAAACAGAGAATTTAAAAACACAGGATTTCTGCCAATCTGGGTGTTTGATTCACAACAATTGGAAGATCACAGGATGCAAAGAAGCATGGTGAGATAAAGTCAAACCACAAGAAAATGTACGGTTATAATGCTATTATGCCATTATCTCTTAGTCTTGTGCTTCATGAATAGGAATTTGAAAAGGAGGACAAGTGAAAATTAAAATTCCTATGTTTTTTCTTTCAAGGAGACACTAAAGGAACAAATTCGTGTGCTCAATGGACAATATATATAACATGTAGAGTAAAAAAGAGATGCAACAAGTGTACAACCTCTTTGGTGAAGCCATGTCGATCTCAGCGTGATTGGGTTGGCCGGTGAGGATGCTCCGGCTGACTTTGCTGTCGGAGGAAGGGAAGAAAATCTTAGGTGTCTGGAGATGGAGCCTGAGGTACTGCTCCGCTGTGATGGAGGGTTTCGTTGTTGGAGCAGCTCCTGAGTTGTACGACGCTGAGGCTGAAGCAGGACAAGAGAGACAACGAACAATGTTAACCTGAGTGGAATTCTAATAGCATCTCCAATACATGATGTAAAATACATAACCACAAAGTGCTAGATGTAAAATACATTAGCCGCTCATCTCTGAACTCAACTGTTGAAACTGAATTTAATTGTCGAAACTGAACTTGACTGTCGAAATTGAATTTTGCTGTCGAAACTGAATTTTGCTGTCGAAACTGAACGCACTAGCAAGGCGAGGCTACACGCCGGTCGACTGACTTTTTCATCTCTGGTCAGTCAATTTTGCAGACGTTGGATACAAAATCAAGGGCCTGCAGTTCATCTTCAACCTCCACCCCCCTGAGCCGCCAGCCACCACCGGCCAAACAGCAGCCCCCGTAGCCCGCGTCCGGTGGTGCGCTGCCCCGCCCTCCCCAAAAACACTCCCCACCGCTAGTCCGCCGCTGCCCCGGCCATCCCTCTAGCCCCCCCCCATGCCGAGCTTTTTCTCCAGCGATCCCCACGCCACCGCCCCGCCACCACCGGCGACCACCGCCCCCACCCTGAACCCTAAGATAGATAGTGGGGTACCTCTCCGGTGAGCCCCCCTCCCTACTGCGGCTAGTTCTTCCTTCACCCCGGCGAGCCCCTCCCCACCACCCCCTGAAAATCGACTGACCCAAAAGTCGATCCAGTCGACTGAACTGTATTGGAGTTGCATCGTAAGCAAGAGCAAGAGCGAGAGCAGCAGCGCGAGCAAGAGCAAAAGCAAGAGCAGAGAAGGCAGGGGACCGAGAGCAAGAGCAGAGCGGCTGCGCGAGCGAGAGCTAAAGCAGTAGCATCTCCTACTAATGTGGACGTCGTCGCCGAGGGAGAGATGCCGTGGAGGAAGTGGCCGGAGATGCTGCTATGGATGGAGCCGTGCCATGTCGGCTCGGCACCGAGCGCCGGCAGCACCGTGAGATCAAATCAAGAAGAAAAATGCGGCGATTAGTGTACAACCTCTTTGGTGGCGCCGATTAGGCCGCAGCTTCATCCGAGGAAATGGTGATGATGATGCTCTTCCGGGTGGTGCAGGTGAAGATGGCGGTGTGGGAATGGAGGTGGCGCGAAAAAAGAGGGGAACGTCAGGCTAGCTCCTTGGAGGTGGAGGACGGGGTGGCTGAACCGGCAAGACGACGAGATCGACGATGGATCCTCATCCGGTACGGTGGATGAGGGACGTCGAGGTGTTGTAGTGGAAGACGTTGTCGGGAAAGAGGCTCCAGCTGGGGGGCGGACGGAGCAGGGTGTGGGGTTTCGTCGCGGGTTTTCGCGGCCTCGATGTATGAATGGGTGGGCAGATGGGATGGCAGTGGGGAACCATGGCTTAGGGACGCGCTTGTCCGAAATGTGGGGTAAGTTACGAAAGTACCCCCACCGATTTGAGGCGGTTCTTTCGGTTCAGGGGTACCACGGGCATTTCGCGTGTCGGGATTTCACAGGAGGTGGGAGTTTTCGCGCGCGTTGTAATTTCGGAATAGCAAGGTGCGGGTGAGATGGAGGGAGTTGTCAGAGCACGACGAGGCAAAGATATATCTTAAATATTTCGGGCTAACAAGGCGCGGGTTGAAATTTCCGGACAAGCCTAACGTGTACTGTACCAAATCAATGCGCACTACAAATGTCATTCAAAACTTTGAATTCATGTTATGTTCAATTAAAATATTTCGTTACGTGTATAATGCATGCAACCTACTACTCAAATGAATGTTTTAGTGCATTCCAAACGTATATACTACCGCTTCAATATGAACTAAATTTGAATTCGTTTCTCTATTTGAATAAGATCTACAGTAATGATTGTTGTGAAGTAAAAGCATTTGAATTCGTTTCTCTGTTTTAATAAGATCTACAATCATCATTATTGTCAAGTTAAACCATTGTTTGTGTATTATCTTCATAGCACACCACATGATCTTCATAATGAACTATGTGTACTATATGAACTCGAACTCGATTTTTTGAATCTACTTTATGTTGATTTCAAATCACACATTTCTAGCTCTAGCTAGATCTTCATAATCTGAACCATGTCTCATATGTATAATGTGTTTATGACATTATGTATGGTGCCCCGCCCCTTACGCCTACAAGTATTTAGATGTGAGTCACAAACACCACACATTACCACAAATTCAAATAAAATGTGAGAATGTTCGATATATAGTATTGTTTAGATTGTTCGATATTTAGTTGTAAGCTGCAAACGCCACACATTATCACAAATTCAAATAAAATGTGAGATTGTTTGATGTATAGTATGGTTTAGATTGTTCAGCATTTAGCTGTGAGTTGCAAACGCCATGCATTATCACATTATGGTATAACATGTGCACAGCACGTGTATCACCGCTATATTCATGCATGCAATGTTTAAAACACTATGATCTCCTATTCAAATATATGAGTCCGCTTTCATATCAAATTATGATCTTTGTTAGTCTCTTACACCCACACAATCCTCTAACCTTTGTAGCTACCACTAACTTTCTCTCATGCATGCACACGCCCTCCTCGCCCTCCCCCTCCCTCGGCATTCTATCCACCGAGAACATTCATTTTTTTCTTTAGGTCGTTCTCCCAGAGTCTCCACAACTCCTTTCTGACACACACCGATCGATAAATCTCTCCAGCGATGCCTGCCTACAACATACACACACACCTTCAATCTCCTCCTTTATGTGTCCTTGCCTCATGTCTCTCATACGGTCACACACACGTGTAAACTCTCGCCCCTCTTTTCATCGATATCACAACCGCACACTCCTCACCCTATCTAGCTAGTAGCTGGGCCTCTCGCACCACCTCCTAGCTCCATTCTCTCTGTCTATCTGTCTCGTTGGGCCTTATTTGCCTCTAACAAATGGACGTACACCGATCGATCTCTCGCTATACATATAGCTAGCTAGGTCCTTATAAGTCATTTTTACCCACGCGTCGATCGATCTACCTCATTAGTTGTGCCTCTCCCTTCCTCTGACAAACAACAATTGATCTACCGATCTAGTTAGGTTTGCTTACCAAACACATGGTTCCCCTTCATCATCCATGGATGCTTCCCGATAGAGTCTATCACGCACAGGCACACACAGAAACACATCCCCACTCTTATTGATAACATTGCAGTTCCACCCTCAGTTTGTCTAGTAGGCCTGTCCCACCATCTTCGAGAAGCAACTCCATCACCCATCCAGCACTCTACCCCTCTCCCTCCCTCTCTCTCTCCTCTCTCTCTCTCTCTCTCTCTCTCTCTCTGTCCCATCATATTTCCCGTCCTTCAGTTATGTATGGATGTCGACCGATCTCCCCCAAGACATAGTTGGGTCTCTCCTTCTCAACACATATACGAGTCGTTCTACCTCTATAGTTAGGCCTCTGCCTACCCCTCCCCCACCCTCCTCCCCCCCACACACACACCAATACATCAAGCGCTCTAGTCATGTCTCCCTACCACAC
>NC_041389.1:400581983-400617788 GCF_002162155.2 Triticum dicoccoides
CACCCTATATCTTTGACTTGCACACACACACAGTTTCGATGGCTCCCTTCATCGATCTCGCACCCGCCCACTTGATCCTCTCTTCGACTCTATCGATAGCTATGACCCCTCCCTCTCTTCTCGTGGATTGCCCGACCCTCTATATATGATATGGATAGGCCTCCATTTCACACACATTGCATGCAAAATTTTGTTTGAGATGTCATCGACACATATTCCCACAAATAATTCACGAAATCTACCCCCCACCCTATCCCCCCACCCCCACCCAAAACAAAAAAACTCACGAACACGGTTTGTATCTCTCACACACACCCACGTAGGTGGGGGACGTGCACAAAGAGAAGAGGTGCATGCCTGGCGCACATACTCCTGTCTCTTTCCAACCACACCCACGCGGGTACACGGTGGAGCTCATTTCTGTAAGAAAAAGGAAGCCCACGTGGTAATTTGGCACGTGTACTGGTTGTCCACTTGGTGGAGGGAGGATCGTCTACCACGGGTGAACAAACAAATTGCGACTTGACGCATTATGTTAAATTAAAAAAAGAGGCAAACCATGTGGGGCCTACCTTAGAGGCAAGGCTCTATACACTTGAGTACTTTTGGTGTGTCTCGTAAACTCGCAGAACGAGGAGAAGCTTGCTTAGTACGCCGTCTCCCCCGCCCACGGGCGCGGTGGCTCACAGGATGAGGTGAAGCTTGCTCCACCTTACACCCGCTCCCTCGCCCATGCGCACTGTGGCTCGCAGGACGAGGAGAAAAATTTACTACTCCCTCCATTTACACCTTGTCCCTACTACCTTGGTTATAGAGATTATATCACATAGTTTGGAATATATATGTCCTTTAGTAGATTTCAATATGAACTACTAGTACATACTCCAAACACTGATGTATATAGACGTATTTTAGAGTGTAGATTCACTCATTTTGCTCCATACGTAGCACTCTCCCTCGCCCCTCGACCCTCGCCCACGTGGTGGACATGCAGCAATTCATTCGGTCTCATATAGCCAGAACGATATATACTGCACTACCATTATTGCTCGACTTCCCGAGGAGGCGAAGAGCCAATTGCAAGGTTAATATTTTGGAGATGCCAAGCACAAGGTTATAGGAGAACGACTAGTAGGTGCCGCATCATTTATAAATAAAGTTTTTTTCTTCAGTGGCACGTACGCAATATGATAGGTTCATATGGATAGAAAAGGAAACCGCTCCACTATATACATAGTCAGGATGGGCTAACCTACAAGGTTACTTGTTGGGGTTGCTCTCTTCGCACTCTCTCGCACAAAACGACAGTGGCCACATCTCTAACATCCCGGCGGATCAAGTCCACTGGGGGAAGGGGTGGATGCTTAGTGTAGATGCGGTCGTCGTCACCGACGGAGAAAACCCACTGTCGGCATGTCCCGATCCGGGGTCCCCGCCGTTCTCTCACACAAAGCCGGTGAGGTTGCCTTCATCCCTTGCTCACTGCCACGACATGGGCAGTTGCCGCCTCTCGCCGCCCTCCTCAAGGTTGAGCTACGTCCCTCAGGTACAATTCCCTTTACAGTCGGCTTGCACCACTGCTCCAGCTGCCCACATCACTCCCTGTGGATATTTCTCTACTTCTTTGCCCCGCACAAACCTCTACTGGCTTCTACGTACTATATTGTGATGAGTTTATGTCTCATCAACTAGTCCCAGTAATCTTATTCTAATCACGCTTCTTCAATTTCTTTGCCACAGGGATACTCATCTTGATTTTGGTGAAACTGCACAAAATGATCCGATGGTCAAAAGGTTGCAAACTTCATTTATTAGGAAGCTCGAACGTTGCCAGCAAATTGAAGCCTGGTTAGGGTTCACGGTTCAAGGGCTAGGGACTGCATGGATCGTTTTTTTCTTTAGCTTCCTCTGTTCCAAAATAAGTGTCAACTTTAGTAGTAGTACAACTTTGTACTAAAGTTTGCACAAAGTTGAGACACTTATTTTGGAACGGGGGGAGTACATATTTGCTATGATCTGTCAAGCATTGAGATGCAATAGCATGCATTCAGTCTCCTTTGTATTTGATGAAATGTTGCAACAGGCGACCTTGGACGCAAGATACATGTAACAGAAGCTGGAAGCTTCATAGCATTGTACACATTTATCTCGCTGATAAATTACAGTACGTACTATACTAGTACTTCCTCTGTTCCTAAATATAAGTCTTTGTAGAGATTTCACCATGAACCACATGCGGATGTATATAGATGCATTTTAAGTGTAGATTCATTCATTTTGTTCCGTATGTAGTTCACCTAGTGGAATCTCTACAAAGACTTATCTACTAGTAATAGCTAGCCCCCACTACTAGGAATTCTCTATCCTCTCCTTGAGCCACATCATCAAATTAATGTAGCCATTAGATGAACTAAATCAGTCCATAATAGCCGTCTGATCTAGACGTTGAGAGGCTCCGCACTAAGCCACATGCAAGCATGCAAAAATATCGTGGCATGCATGTGAGTGGGTTTTAAATCACGTCAACATGTCTGCATGCAAGCATGCACCGGTAGCATGCATGTAAGTGAGCTTTTAAGTCCCATTAACGTGTCAAAAAGAAAAATATAATCCCATTATGCAGTAGGAGTTGGCTGATCTTTCTTCCTTACGTGGGATGATCTAAATGATGATGGGAGTTTATTTAGTTTGGCTACCACATTTGTCATGCGGTTATAGAGTTTTTTTTAGTTCTATGAAATCGATAATTTTGCGCAGAGAGATGTACGGCTGTTCTGCGGCAACGCGCGGGGACTCATCTAGTAATATTTAGGAACGGAGGGAGTACTATGTAAAGAGTTAGGTGTCGCACGGTGATAGTGTGAGGTGGGCCATGTAATCACTGAGCCTGCGTGTTTTCACTGCTCTTGCACTCCTCCACTTTAAGAATGGAGAAAATTGTAATCTAGTAGTACCTCCTTTCGCCAAAAGCATGGAACATCCAGCAGTCCTACCACCTCAATAATAAAGATCGATGAGCCATCAAATCGCATAGACCCAGCAGTAAGTTGGACGGACGAAGCAACCATCACTCTTGCGCCAGTGAGAGGTCACGTTCGCTCTGCCCGGGCATGAATGTGGCACCGATTCTTTAGAGCGGCGCTGACCGTTTCGGGCGGGAAGCGCGCGCGGGCGATGGAGGGGCTTTGGGTGGTCCAGGCTAGTCAGGAGTGGGCGTGGCAGCTGTCCACATGTCCCTACCGGACACGCCCGAAAACGAGAGGATGCACCGACTCTCGCGGCTAAAATCGTACACTACACACGATCTCTCTATAGGAGTAGGTCGATATGTCGCTCTCTCTAACACACACATGTTGTTAAACACAAACACACACACACGCGCGCGCGCGCGCGCGCACGCACACACCTTGGTCCCGTTGCACCTTCTAACGTGACTTATTACACCTAGACGGAGGGAGTAGTAAGTATACGAGATACGGTGGCACACTGACTTAAGTCGAATACAAGTGCCCAAAATTGTGTGCATGTTATAATAAGGATTCACTTAAAATAGTACATGAGCGAACAGAGGGATCAACTGGACAGTGTTCCCGAGCAGTAGCGAGATGTGTGAGGTAATATACACCGCTGGCGCTTTTAATCTTTCTTATTAATTTGTTTGTTTCACCCTCTGACTGGTGGGACCCAACGTACTACGTGGAGAGAGGTAAGGTGACTAAGGCTGCCTTATTTCTGGACCACTGTGGATAGTCTTACCACCAAAGCCACATGACACGATTATGATTGAAATCCCAATGACTCCCACACACACACAAAAACTGCATGCTTGTCACACGAATGCAGGAATGTATAAAAGGTTATTTTCCTCTCGTTGAACATAACGGGAGGGTTGTGTAGCTGGTTAGCCTGTTCGCTCATCGAACTTGAGGTCTCGGGTTCGATAACTACACTTGAGCATAATTTGTGCCAGGAGGATTCTTTGACTAGTCAAAATGGATGGATACGGAGCTATACGATCTCATAGTGCCCGTATAATCACCTCATCATGTATAAGTTGTATCCTCGACACTTGTTTTCTAGGGTTTGCACGCTTCACACTCTCTCTCCAGTATATATATACACGCTGGAGCCTCAACGCTTGTAGTTGCTCTCTTCACACTCTCTCGCCCTCTCCAGATCTAAACAAGACTTCATTGGCCTCTCTCTTCCCTCACTGCTGCTCAAAGAGCTGGTAGGATCCGTCCGCCGGGAAGGGATGGAGGCTTAACGCTGTCGCCGTCGGCGAGGGAGGGAATCCACTACCGGCGCAGCTATTCACTTTCACCCAGCGGTAGCGCGGGAGGGCCTCCAACCCCTTCTTCTTCATCGTTGTCGCGTCGCCCACCGAACCACGCCCCAAGAACCTTAAGGTATAATTTACTTACTCCACATGCATTGCTCTAGCTGCATGTATACCACGAATCTAGGACGTGGTTCAAAGAGGAAAGGAGTGGGGGAAAGTAGTGGGAAAAGTTGTATATAGCATGAATCTAGGACGTGGTTCAAAGAGGAAATGAAGGGGGAAAGTTGTATAGCATGAATCTAGGACGTGGTTCAAAGAGGAAGGGAATGGGGGAAAGTAGTGGGGAAAGTTGTATCGCATAAATCTAGGACGTGGTTCAAAGAGTAAAGGAAGGGGCGAAAGCAATAGTACAGACTGGCTATCCAGCACCTACGTTTGTCGAAAAGGGAAAACAATGACAAACGCGGTACGCACATCTGTAACGAACTGATCTTTTGTTTTGGGGGACAAGGCTGTAGAGTTTGAGCAGGACTAGATTTATTGCGCTCACATAGGGAAAGGTGTCTAAAGATAACAAAATTGGGACCAACACAAATATGCTCCTTGGTTGTTTGTTCTTTTGTGCAATAGACTGTGCATGACCAGAGTACATCGGTAGATGCACATGGTGCTGGTGCGTCCACTGTCTTGTGCAACTCATTACCTGTTGTAAAAAAACACCCTCTAATAATGCCGCTGGAAAATTGACACAATGCCACAGTTAAAAGCAAATTACATGTTTAACGAATTTTATTATTAATATAATCTCTATGTTAATATTAATCAATGCCACCGTTTGAGAAATGCTACTGTCTTGCTTTCTTTCCTATTTAGATAAGGTAGATGCTTCTTTTTGTTGGCTTCTGTGTCATCCACCATTATTGACCACTAATTGTTTCCTTTGCACCTCTGTGTAAATAGGGTTATCTACTTCACCTCGTTGCCTTTTGTTGCACTGCACAAAACACTTTTGTTTTAAGAGTGTTTTGTGCAGTTCAACCAAAATGTCACACCGATAATGTTGCTTCATTGCTTGATCTTAGTGGAACTGCACAAGAGGAGATCTTACTTCCTATCCGTGTTGGCAAATTTGGTTCAGGTCTTCTTCTTGTGAGTTGTTTGAATTCCGCATCATGAGAGGTCAATACTAGCCTTCTTTCACATGATTCTGCAGGGTGCTTTCATATGTTGTGCTACTTGTATGATAATGTTGCTTAATTTTAGTGAACTGCACAAATGGAGACAAGACTTCCAATCTGTATGTGCACCGTAATATCCCACTGAGGTAAGATAAGGATATTTCACAATTGTTGGCCTGTATTTTGCCACTTTCATCAGAAAATTAAGTTTAGTACTATACTTGTGCTCCCTAATTGACATGCCAAATCTTACATTGAAAGCGAAGCTTGTCTGTTATTGAACCAAGTGATGAAGGGGAAGAACAAGCAGAAGAAAAACAAAAATCAACTCCCGATGATGTAGTGAAGCATTGGAACTGTGATGACACAAGTAATGATATAGTTTTGCATCTTAATTTATTGTTATGGCTGGGACGAGCAATTATTTTGCCACTTATTTGATGCCACTCTTAATGTAATACGTAATTATCTCTACTTGTGCAAACATGTATCTTCTTTGAAGATACCATATATTTTAGTGGAACTGCACAAGAAGATGTTGGAAACATTAAACTAATCGAGGAGTATATAGTAAGCATGGCCACCATCGTAGATAGCAACAGATGGTTCCGGAGAAGTGCTTCATCTGTATGCTCTACACAATAAGCCTCCTGACAAAGGTTGGTACTTGCCCATTGAATTCATCCATATGATTGAGCTTTGTCATCTCTATTGGTGTTGTGCTACTATTTAGATACTGTCATGAAATAGTGGTATTGTCCTTGAGAAGTGCTTCATCTGTGTTGTTTTAAATATTTCCTTTCCTTTTTTCGAGCAAATAGGGATACTAGCATTTAGTAGTCCTCTTGTCTTTGCACAATAGGATCATCTTCCTCTGAAGAAGAATATGGAGTACGTGAAGTGACTAGTTCCGATTATGCCAGGATGAAGAAGCCTTGTCTATCTTCTCATCAGAAGGAGCAGTTGAAGGATGGTTACATCACTCCCCACAAGACCAAACTAACTTCAGCTCAGAAGGACTGACAAATCTCCATTTTTTTGCTGTGATGCGCGAGTGCAATGTTGTTCTAGGATTCTTTCTAGTGAGTTCCATTTTCTAAAAGTGTGATCTACATGGACCATGTAGGTGCCTGTTTAAATTGTCAATTCATAGTATAGTTTGCTTTATACTAATCGCTTTTTTGTATTTGTGCAAACATGGGTGCTCAGCTTGATCTCAATGGGAACTGCACAAAATATTCAGGAATACATCGAATCATTCATTTCCACCACAAGAAACGAGGTGCCGATAAGTTCAAGGCGTTGCAACATATAAGGGCGAAATCATACAAGCTACGTGCAAATTTGGTTGATTTTGGTGGAACTGCACAAAAAGAACAGTTGGTTTATTTAGCAGGAGGTGCCATGTCAATGTCCGAACTGATGGCAAACCATGCCCATTCCACAATTGTAGGCATTTGATATTTTGGAATTGTACAACCTTGTCAAATTTTGCTCATTGATTTTAGCAAGACATGCATTTGATATTTTCGAATGGGACACCCTTGCTATCAGCAGCGTCGATCAATTTTTTCTTTATTCTTTAGTTGTGAAGTAAATATTGCCTCTGACATGTGAGTCGTTGAGATGCATAATCATCGATTGTTTTGAATGTTCTCTATGAATTGCCAACCCTATGTGTTTGATTGCAATGTACAGAAACGCTAAAAAGCTGCTCAAACTCTTTGTACTCCTTTTGTTCCTTTTTACTTCGCACATTGTGAAAGTGCATACTTTTTTGTATAAGATTGGTCAAAGTAGAGATTTTGACTGCAGACAAAACTTGTATGCAGACTAGAAAGGACCAGAGGGAGTACATGTGAAACTGCTACAAACAAGGTGATCACCCTGGGAATAATGCTAGTGTGTATAGTTTTGCATGTTCATCCAATGCCAGTGATACAGGAATTCGAACTAATCAAAATAAATTCATTCATACACGGTCGGATTTCATATAAACATGCCGGATTTCATTACATTTCATACATTCTTCAACTAAAAGGGGTGCGCTGGAGGTATAATTAATTAACCGAAGCTACCCATCCGTGTCCCGCTGAGCCGAACAGAAGCTTCAGTGACTTAACTGCAGGGGCAGTTGCGTAACTGACATGTGGCCTATTGGGCCCATGTGTCAGTCAGCCAACTGCACTAGCAGTTAAGTAGAAGCAGTGTTCTTCTCCAGCGCAGCTCTCCGACTCCACGTCGCCGCCAAGAAGCTAACCGGCCGTCAATGGTCAACCCACCTAGCTTGGCTTCAACCGGAGGGTAGCAGCGGTGGCCTTACTTGGACCCGAGCGGCGGCGACCTACCGTGTTCTACTCTTCCTTGTTTTCTGTTTGGCGCGGCCTTGTTGGCAGCGGGGCGGGGCCTCGGCGGAGCCGGCGATGTCCTATGTCTCATTGCTGGCGGGCGGCGCCTCGGCGGAGCGGTAGAAATCCTCCCACGCGTTGCCGGCAAGGTGGGGCCTCGGCTGAGCTGGCGATGTCCTCTGCCTCGTTGTTGGCGGGGCAAGGCCTCGGCGGAGCCAGCGGTGTCCTCTGCCTCGTTGTTGGCGCCGCGGGGCCTCGGCGGAGCAGGGCCTTGTCGACGCCAGCGGAGCGGGGACTCGTCGGAGCCGGCATTGTCCTCTGCCTCGTCCTCGGTCTCACCAAACAGCGCCTCGCCCGCTTCATCGCCCTCTTTGTAGGCGGCCGCAGCCTCCGCCACCCGCATGCGGTACCGCCAGCGCTCGAGGCGGCCCTTGCGGGCGGAGTGATACGAGTCGAGCAGCACCTCCTGCTCCGCCCGCTTCGCTGCGATCTGCTCCTCCGCCTGCAGGTGCTCCTGGAGGAGATGGTGGTTGTAGGCGGCGACGGCCTGCGCCTCCCAGAACTGCTCCTCACGCATCTGCCTCATCGTGTCATTATATTGGGCACTGGCCTCACCGATGGTCATGGTGCAATGCATCGGCGAGGATGGCGCGGAGGAGGGGGTTGGCGCCGGATCGTCGACTACCATGTTCTCCATTGGGACGTCGTCGTCCTCCGGTTGCCTGCCGGCCAGCCGGTCGCCAGCAATGGCTGCCATCTCCTTGTGGTCCGTCGTGCGCCCATCACGAAGAGCGTTGGAGCGTGAGGAAGCCATGGTGGGCAGTAGTGGTGTGGACAGGAGAAATGGAACGGATGCAGATGACTGCGGCTATGGCCGGCGCAGCAGTTTATATAGCAATGGTGGGCGGCGGAGGGACGGATGTGTGGCGCCAGAGTAGCCGCCTCGGCAACCACATATCATTAATGTGGGCGGCAGATGGATGGTCGGACGGCCCTTGTGTCATTTGAAGGAGGAGCAATCGCCTGCACCGGGAAGCGGGGCGGGCGGCGCTGACTGTTTCGGGCGGAAAGCGCACACGGGCGAGGAGATGACTTTACTTGGAGAGGATGACAATGGGGACCCACCAGGGCCATAGCCTCACGTACGCAAGTGCCTCCTTATTATATATATATATATATATATATATATATATATGTATGTATATATATATATATATAACTATAATTTATTTTGCTTCCTCCTGGTTTCTTAACATCACGGTCCCACACCATTGTCAACCTATGTACTCCCTCCTTTCCGGTTTATAGGGCTTATCTCAAAATTTTAGTTTTTCCATTTTATAAGGCTCAATTTGGTTGTTTTCCATCACATGTTCAGATTCCAATGTGCATTAAATCATTGCATGTAAGTATTAAGAGAAAATTGAACAATGCATGTACTTTATGCATGCATCCTTTGCAATTAATGCATTGATAAACATAATTTTTTGAGGATAACAAGAGCATTATTTAGGTGCTTTTGCAAAACTACAAAAAGTATTCCACCACTCGCCATCTACCTTGATTGGTGAGATTTTTGAATTGAGCACTATAAACCGGAAAGGAGGGAGTAGTCAATAAACGAGAGAATTGCACAAGAAGCGGCCGACATCTGGGACCAAGCAGCTCGAGCAGTATTTGTGTTTTTGAGGTGTGAGCACTGCAGAGTTTTTCGATGTTTAGCCCAGATATTAGTTTTTCTCCTTTGAACAACAACGAAAACATCGCTGCAGGTATTAACTGGGCGGGCTATGGCCCGTCTAGCCCAGGCCAAATATCTAGCCCAGATATTAATTTTTTTCAAGCTGAAAATGGCTAGCCCAGCTATACTTTTTTTAGGAATACCCACGCAAGGTCAAGTTGTTATTCTCCGCCCCGCTGGGCTGCAAATCTTTCCTAGGAGGGATGCATTAGGCTTAACAAGAAAATGGGCTTTAAGAAATAATAAATGAGATGTAATCATAAAAATTGGGCAGTAACTATAAAAAATGCACCAAACACGTAATTACTTTATAAAATATTATGTTTGGATATTGAAAATTTTAATTTCATTAATTGTTGTGAGCGAAATGGTTCGTTTGATTTTTACGTAATATAAATTTATATTGAAATTGTATTTAATCTGACTAGAAATTTCGGGATAAAAATATTTCGGATCCCATCAAAATGTGGGAAACTTTATTGAATTCTGTTTTGAAAGGTTGGTTGAAATGGGTTGTACTTTTAACAAACTGTAAATGGGCTGTAGTAAATTCCATTAGAATTCGAAAATGGGCTGAACATTCTTACAAGTCTCAAATGGGGTATAAGTTCTCTGCCACACACTTCTGGCCTTACTAAGTTGACGCGTCCCCTAAAAAAATGGAATTGACGCGTATGCAAGGGTTTGTCAACTTATAGTCAACACACGGTTCTAACAGCAGTGGCCGTTGGATGTCCATCCAACGGATGTCGTGCTTCTTCTTCAATCTCGGATATTCTAGCTTCACCCGCACAAAAAATGATTCCTTCCCCTGACATCTGGGGCGCACCATTTCGGAAGCTTACATGTGGGCCTACTAAGTTGACGTACCAAGGGCTTTGTCAACTTAGTCAATATGAACGATTCTAGCTGCAGTGACTATACAATGTCCATCCAACGGCCTTCATGCTTCTTCAACCTCTGGTCTTCTTGCTCCAGCCGCCCAAAGCAGCGCCGGTCATGCCGCGTGCTCCTGCCTCCCGTGGACGACTGTGCTGCCGTGGAGGCCTCACCGCCCCCTACTACTCCCACCACTGGCCAGGCCATCCCTCCACTCACCCACACCCCCTATTATTCTGCGGCGACGGCAGCGCAGATGAACTAGTGAACCCTCGTACTCCTCTCCGCGTGTGCATCCACTGCCGCGTCTTCCCCGGCTCCGCGTCGTCCCCTTCCTAGGCCTCGCCCCCATCCACCGTCGTGGTGCTCTCGGCACGGCGTGGTCAACATGGTCAAGGAATGACTTCCATCATACGTGGACTGTACATGGAGAGGCTAACAGCTGGGTCCACGGCAGCCGCAAGGAAGTGCCTCCTTATTACGCGCAAAATAATTATTCCTCCACCTGACAGTGGAGACCCACCGGACGGGCCACCGTATTTCGCGAAAAAAATGGTTCGCCCCCTGACTGCTGGGACCCACCAGCTACATCTTCGCACGCAAGCAAGTGCGTCCGGGAAAAAAACAATTCGCCCCCATGACTGCTAGGACCCACCAGCTACATCTTCGCACGCAAGGAAGTGCATCCGAAAAAAATGATTCGCCCCCCTGACTGCTAGGACCCACCATCTACACCTTCGCACGCAAGGAAGTGTGTCCGGGCAAAAAAATAAACAAAACGATTCGCCCCCTTGACTGCTGGGACCCACCAGCTACATCTTCGCACGCAAGGAAGTGCCAGACAGTCGGGACCCACCTGGTTGAAGCGTACGTAGCGTTGATACGTCTCCAACGTATCTACAATTTTTGATTGTTCCATGCTATTATATTACCCCTTTTGGATGTTTATGGGCTTTATTTTACACAATTATATCATTTTTGGGACTAACCTACTAACCGGAGGCTCAGCCCGTATTGCTGTTTTTTTGCCTATTTCAGTATTTCGAAGAAAATGAATATCAAACGGAGTCCAAACGGAATGAAACCTTCGGGAGCATGATTTTGGAACGAACATGATCCAGAGGACTTGGAATGCAAGTCAAGAAGCAATCGAGGCGGCCAGGAGATAGGAGAGCGCGCCCCCTGTCTCCAGGGCCCCCCAGGCGGCCACCGACGTACTTCTTCCTCCTATATATACCCCCGTACCCCGAAAACATCCAAGGAGCCAACGAAAAACAATTTCCACTGTAACCTTCTATATCCGCGAGATCCCATCTTGGAGCCTTCGTCGGTGCTCTGTCGGAGGGGGAATCGACCACGGATGGCTTCTACATCAACACCATAGCCCTTCCGATGAGTTGTGAGTAGTTTACCACACACCTTCGGGTCCATAGTTATTAGCTAGATGGATTCTTCTATCTTTTTGGATCTCAATACCATGTTCTCCCCCTCTCTTGTGGAGATCTATTCGATGTAACTCTTTTTGCAGTGTGTTTGTCGAGATCCGATGAATTGTGGGTTTATGATCAAGTTTATCTATGAGAAATATTTGAATCTCCTCTGAATTCTTTTATGTATGATTGAGTTATCTTTGCAAGTCTCTTTGAATTATCAGTTTGGTTTGGCCTACTAGATGATCTTTCTTGTCATGGGAGAAGTGCTTAGCTTTGGGTTCAATCTTGCGGTGTCCTTTCCCAATGACAGCAGGGGCAGCAAGGCACGTATTGTATTGTTGCCATCGAGGATAAAAAGATGGGGTTTATATCATATTGCATGAGTTTATCCCTCTACATCATGTCATATTTCTTAATGCATTACTCTATTCTTATGAACTTAATACTCTAGATGCATGCTGGATAGCGGTCGATGTGTGGAGTAATAGTAGTAGATGCAGGCAGGAGTCGGTCTACTTGTCATGGACGTGATGCCTATATGCATGATCATGCCTCGATAATCTCATAATTATTCGCTTTTCTATCAATTGCTCGACAGTAATTTGTTCACCCACCTAATACTTATGCTATCTTGAGAGAAGCCGCTAGTGAAACCTATGGCCCCCGGGTCTATCTTTTATCATATAAGCTTTCAATCGACTTTTATTTGCATCTTTACTTTTCCAATCTATATTATAAAATACCAAAAATATATTTATCTTATCATACTATCTCTATCAGATCTCACTTTCGCAAGTGGCCGTGAAGGGATTGACAACCCCTTTATTGCGTTTGTTGCGAGTTCTTTGTTTGTTTGTGTAGGTGCGTGGGACTTCTGAGGAGCCTCCTACTGGATTGATACCTTGGTTCTCAAAAACTGGGGGAAATACTTACGCTGCTATTGCTGCATCACCCTTTCCTCTTTAAGAAAAACCAACGCAAGCTCAAGACGTAGCAAGAAAGATTTCTGGCGCCGTTGCCGGGGAGGTGTTCGCTCAAGTCAAGACATACCAAGTACCCATCACAAACTCATCTCCCTCGCATTTACATTATTTGCCATTCGCCTCTCGTTTTCCTCTGCCCCACTTCACCCTTGCCATTTTATTTGCCCTCTCTTTCCCAATCTTCTCCTCTCTTTTTCGCTCGCCTTTTTCTGTTTGCTTGTGTGTTGAATTACTTGTTGCCATTGCCGAATCAAAAAGAATTAAGGGTCCTTTCCAGGGTTCTGCCTTGGATAGTCCCTCTATCCTCTCTAAGCTCATGAATAAAGATGCTATAGAAGGACCCACCGGGGTCACCAATGAGAGCTTAAATAATTTTGATGAAGATGACTCTGGAATTTTTTGTTATTTACTTGATGAGTCTTTAAAAGATGCTTGGGATAGGCTATTAAGGATCCAGGCTAGCTATGTTCCACAATACCAAATTGATGTTTAGTTAAAAAGTTTTTATGTTGGCTTGCCCGCTTCTTTCAAGCAAGTTCTAGATTCTACTTTTGAAGAAGGTTTTCTTAAAGGGGATGCAATAGATACTTATGAAAAAATGAAAACCATATTTGGGCACCCTATGAATGATAATGTTGAATCGACTACTCTCTTGTGTTTTTATCAAAATGAAATTATCAAAGAGATGAAGTCTAGCTTAGATGCAAATTTCCGTAACGTGCTTAATATTACTTCATCTATTAATCGCAATGTGCTTACCCTAAATAGAAGAATGAATGCCATAGAAAGGAGATCTTCTTTTTTCCTTTCCGAGTGCCAAAGATGGCACTACTTAGATCTATCTTCGCTTTTATGACTAGCTAGGGGCATTAAACGATAGCGCTAGTTGAGAGGCAACCCAATTTTATTTGTGTTTTTTGTTTTTGTTTCTGTTTAGTAATAAATTTTGCATCTACCTTCTGTTTAGATGTGTTTTTATGTTTTAATTAGTGTTTGTGCCAAGTAGAACCTATAGGATAACCTATGATGATAGTTAATTTGATTCTGCTGAAAAACAGAAACTTTGCACGCACGAAATTAGTTTTTTTAAATCACAGAAACATGCTTTTGTGTTGATTATTTTTGCTTCTAATCAATAAAAAAATTGTCCAGTACTTCCTATTTTGGTAGGATTGTTAGAGTTCCAGAAGTTTGCGTTAGTCACAGATTGCTACAGACTATTCTGTTGACAGATTCTGTTTTTCGTGTGTTGTTTGCTTATTTTGATGCATCTATGGCTAGTATTAAGTGGTATGAACCATAGAGAACTTGGAATACAGTAGGTTTAACACCAATATAAATAAAGAATGAGTTCATTGCAGTGCCTTATGTGGTGGTTTTGCTTTCTTTCACTAACGGAGCTTATGAGATTTCCTGTTGAGTTTTGTGTTGTGAAGTTTTCAAGTTTTGGGTAAAGATTTGATGGACTATGGAATAAGGAGTGGCAAAAGCCTAAGCTTGGGGATGCCCATGGCACCCCAAGATATTCAAGAGTAGCCAAAAGCCTAAGCTTTGGGATGCCCCGGGAAGGCATCCCCTCTTTCATCTTCGTTAATTGGTAACTTTACTTGGAGCTATATTTTTATTCGCCACATGATATGTGTTTTGCTTGGAGCATCGTGTATGATATTAGTATTTGATTTTTAGTTTACCACAATCATCCTTGCTGTACACACATTTTGGGAGAAGCCTATTTGATTGAAATTTGTTAGAATACTCTATGAGCTTCATTTATATCTTTTGAGCTAGATAGTTTTTGCTCTAGTGCTTCACTTATATCTTTTAGAGCACGGCGGTGGCTTAATTTTGTAGAAATTTCTAGTCTCTCATGCTTCACTTATATTATTTTGAGAGTCTTTTAGAACATCATGGTATTTTCTATGGTAATAAAATTGGTCCTAGAATGGTAGGCATCCAAGTTGGGTATAATAAAAACTATCATAGAAAGTGAATTGGATGCTATGATCAATTTGATACTTGATAATTGTTTTGAGATATGGAGGTAGTGATACTAAAGTCATGCTAGTTGGGTAATTATGAATTTAAAGAATGCTTGTGTTGAAGTTAGAAAGTCCCGTAGCATGCACGTATGGTTAAAGTTGTGTAACATATTTGAAACATGAAGTGTCCTTGGATTGTGCGTCCTTATGAGTGGCGGTCGGGGACGAGCGATGGTCTTTTCCTACCAATATATCCCTCTAGGAGCATGCGCGTAGTGCTTGATTTTTGATGACTTCTAAATTTTTGCAATAAGTATATGAGTTCTTTTGACTAATGTTGAGTCCATGGATTATACGCACTTTTACCTTTCCATCATTGCTAGCCTCTTCGGTACCGTGCATTGCCCTTTCTCACCTAGAGAGTTGGTGCAAACTTCGCCGGTGCATCTAAACCCCGTGATATGATATGCTCTATCACACATAAATGTCCTTATATCTTCCTCAAAACAGCCACCATACCTACCTATTATGGCATTTCCATAGCCATTCCGAGATATATTGCCATGGAACTTTCCATCGTTCTGTTTATCATCATGACACGCATTACTTTTGTCATATTGCCATTGCATGATCATGTAGTTGACATCGTATTTGTGGCAAAGCCACCATGCATAATTTTTCATACATGTCACTCTTGGTTCATTGCACCATCCCGGTACACCGCCGAAGGCATTCATATAGAGTCATATCTTGTTCTAGTTTCGAGTTGTAATTTATGTGTTGTAATCAATAAAAGTGTGATGATCATCATTATTAGAGCATTGTCCCCAAAAAGAAAAAAAAGAAAGGCCAAAAGAAAAAAAGGGCAAAGAAAAAAAAGAAAAAATAAATAAATAAAAAGGGGTAATGTTACTATCTCTTTTTCCACACTTGTGCTTCAAAGTAGCACCATGTTCTTCATATAGTGAGTCTCATATTTTTTGCTTCAAAGTAGCACCATGTTCTTCGTATAGTGAGTCTCATATGTTGTCTCACTTTCATATACTAGTGGGAAATTTTCATTATAGAACTTGCCTTGTATATTCCTACGATGGGCTTCCTCAAATGCCCTAGGTCTTCGTGAGCAAGCAAGTTGGATGCACACCCACTAGTTTTCTTTTGTTGAGCTTTTATTCATTTATAGCTCTAGTGCATCTGTTGTATGGCAATCGCTACTCCTCTTGTTGACATCAATTGATGGGCATCTCCATAGCCCGTTGATTATCCTCGTCAATGTGAGACTTTCTCCTTTTTTGTCTTCTCCACACAATCCCCATCATCATATTCTATTCCACCCATAGTGCTATATCCATGGCTCACGCTCATGTATTGCGTGAAAGTTGAAAAAGTTTGAGATTATTTAAGTACGAAACAACTGCTTGGCTTGTCATCGAGGGTGTAGAATTTGGGAACATTTTTGTGTGACAAAAATGAAGCATAGCCTAACTATATCATTTTGTAGGGATGAACTTTCTTTAGCCATGTTATTTTGAGAAGACATGATTGCTTTTATTAATATGCTTAAAGTATTACTATTTCTTTTGTCAATATGAACTTTTATTTTGAATCATTTGGATCTAAACATTCATGCCACAATAAAGAAAATTACATCGAGAATTATATTAGGTAGCATTCCACATCAAAAATTCTGTTTTTATCATTTCCCAACTCGAGGATGAGCGGGAATTAAGCTTGGGGATGCTTGATCATCTCCAACATATCTATAATTTTTTATTGTTCCATGCTATTATATTACCCCTTTTGGATGTTTATGGGCTTTATTTTACACATTTATATCATTTTTAGGACTAACCTACTAACCGGAGGCCCAGCCCGTATTGCTATTTTTTTGCCTATTTCAGTATTTCGAAGAAAAGGAATATCAAACGGAGTCCAAACAGAATGAAACCTTCGGGAGCGTGATTTTTGGAACGAACATGATCCAGAGGACTTGGAGTGCAAGTCAAGAAGCGATCGAGGCAGCCAGGAGATAGGAGGGCACGCCACCCCTCCTGGGCGCGCCCCCTTTCTCCTGGGCCCCTCAGGCGGCCACCAACATACTTCTTCCTCCTATATATACCTCCGTACCCCGAAAACATCCAGGGAGCCAACAAAAAACAATTTCCACCACCATAACTTTCTATATCCGCGAGATCCCATCTTGGAGCCTTCGTCGGCGCTCCGCTGGAGGGGGAATCGACCACGCGGGGCTTCTACATCAACACCATAGCCCTTCCGATGAGTTGTGAGTAGTTTACCACAGACCTTCGGGTCCATAGTTATTAGCTAGATGGCTTCTTCTCTCTTTTTGGATCTCAATACCATGTTCTCCCCCTCTCTTGTGGAGATCTATTCGATGTAACTCTTTTTGCGGTGTGTTTGTCGAGATCCGATGAATTGTGGGTTTATGATCAAGTTTATCTATGAGAAATATTTGAATCTCCTCTGAATTCTTTTATGTATGATTGAGTTATCTTTGCAACTCTCTTTGAATTATCAGTTTGGTTTGGCCTACTAGATTGATCTTTCTTGCCATGGGAGAAGTGCTTAGCTTTGGGTTCAATCTTGCGGTGTCCTTTCCCAGTGACAGCAGGGGCAGCAAGGCACGTATTGTATTGTTGCCATCGAGGATAAAAAGATGGGGTTTATATCATATTGCATGAGTTTATCCCTCTACATCATGTCATCTTTCTTAATGTGTTACTCTGTTCTTATGAACTTAATACTCTAGATGCATGCTGGATAGCGGTCGATGTGTGGAGTAATAGTAGTAGATGCAGGCAGGAGTCGGTCTACTTGTCACGGACGTGATGCCTATATGCATGATAATGCCTAGATAATCTCATAATTATTCGCTTTTCTATCAATTGCTCAACAGTAATTTGTTCACCCACCGTAATACTTATGCTATCTTGAGAGAAGCCACTAGTGAAACCTATGGCCCCCGGGTCTATCTTTTATCATATAAGCTTTCAATCTACTTTTATTAGCATCCTTACTTTTCCAATCTATATTATAAAATACCAAAAATATATTTATCTTATCATACTATCTCTACCAGATCTCACTTTCGCAAGTGGCCGTGAAGGGATTGACAACCCCTTTATTGCATCTCTTGTGAGTTATTTGTTTGCTTGTGTAGGTGCGTGGGACTTCCGAGGAGCCTCCTACTGGATTGATACCGTGGTTCTCAAAAACTAAGGGAAATACTTACACTATTATTGCTGCATCACCCTTTCCTCTTCAAGGAAAACCAACGCAAGCTCAAGACATAGCAAGCGTTGTCATTCTGGTCACAAACGTGTATGTACATATATACTGGTTGATGTAGAGGCGCGCACGTGTGGTAGTAGAGGCGCGTACATGTCGCAGTAGAGGCGCACACATAGCATGTACACGTACATACAGCGGCCAGTGTGCAAAAAAGAAAATAGGGCCACGTATGTCTACATACGGGCGGGGTGTCGAATGCCTACTTGCACATACGTACGGCCAGGGCTCGTGTACATGGCTGGGTCGGAACGGAGAAACATTATCGTCGTCATGTTCATGGGGAGCCAACCGGCTGGGTCAGAACGGAATGCGTCGTCGTGTTCATCGGGAGGTCTTGGACGGAACAGGTGATGGAAACGAGGCCTGGCGTACCGTAGAACGGAGGAAATGGCCTTGTGTTCGACCGGCCACATTCAAACGGGATCGTGTTCATCGGGAGTGTTGGTGGGAAATGACACCTATGGGATCACTGGAATCCCTTCTACGGTTGCGGGGCAGGGGGATCGTGAGGAGAGCAGGACTAGCAGACGACACAAGGGGGATTTACCCAGGTTCGGGCTGCAAAGATGCGTAAAACCCTACGATCCTGCTTTGATGGATGTATTAGTGTTCTTGAGCTCTCAAACTAGCTCTAGGTGTTGCGGGGTTCGAAAGAGCCAAATCCCTTCTCAGTGTGCCATGGGCCTCCTTTTATAGGCGAAAGGGGTTGCCACAGTGGCACACAGGAGGTGGAAAGTGCTACAGCGTTGCGAGCTTATCGTCGGTGTTACAGGACAAGACGCATTTAATGCAAGGCTTAGGTGTCCCTTCGTTTTATTGGGGACGGGAGCAAGGTCCGTCCCGTACGTCGCAGCTCCTCCTCGCTTCGTCACGCGCCCTGGCAAGCAGCTGAGGTGGCGCGGTGGTGGAGCCTCCACAAAATGTTGCATGTTGCCACACAGCTGCCTGCCCAGCTGGTTGGGTCGGCAGCCGCATACGAACGGCGGTGAGGACTTGGCTGGTGCGGGCCTGGCAGTGGCCCTGCCGATGTGCTTGGCGAGGGTCTCGTCGGGTGGCCCAGCAAGGGTCTTGCCGGGTGGCCCGGCAAGGGCCTTGCCGTGGCGCACTAACTTCCCCGGCAAGGACCTTGCCTGGGGTCTCGTGGGTTTCTTCGGTGAGGATAGTTGCTTTCCTCATTTGATCTTGAGCATTCTATGTCTTCACAAAGATCTGCATACCACCACGCAGGTGCCTCCCGAGCCCTGTCCAACGCATCTGTCCAGCGTAGGTGGGCCCAAGGGTGGCTCACTTTGGCTGGTATGGGCAAGCTTCCCCGGCGAGGGCCTTGCCGGGGCTGCTGAGGCTGCCCCCGGCAAGGGTCCTTGCCGGGGAAACCTGCTATGCCTATCTGATCTTTGTGGCGTTGGTCCTTGTCGTTGCTCTGTTTACCTTGTGGATTTGGCTTCTTCTCCGGCTTCCCTTTCCTGCCATGTCTATGCGTGGCCGTGGCGGGAGTCTCTGACTGCTCGTGCACAAGTAAAGGCGTAAAAAAGGAGAGCCCCTACATTTGTACACCGACAGGAGCCCCCAGGCCTGGGTCATACATAAGCGCAGCGCGTTGTTGGGCCAGGCCCAGAACGGTGCGCGAGCAGTTGGGGCGGATTTTTACTGCGGCCACTGTTTCGTCTGCGGCGCTTCCCCACGACCCGCGTTGAACGTGCGACATGGGGGTCGTGCATGCGCATGACGTGGGAGGCATGCGTGGGATAGCGCTCGCACGCATGCATCGCATCACAGTTAATGGGAAAGGAGGCGGCCCGCGCCTTCCCCATAATAAGGAATAACCGCGGGCGCGCTGCTCACTTTGCCCCTTCCCTGCGCCTTCCTCCAATCTTAGAACTGCCGCCCTCTTTCTTCTCGAGCTTCTCTGCTTTCGCCCATCGCCGCCATGCTTCCACCGTCCTCTGTCTTTTCGCTCCTCGCAACTGCCATGGCGCCCAAGTCCACTAAAGGGAAAGGGGCAGCCAAGGATGCCGGGGCGGCGGAGCCGTCGGAGAGCGAGTTGGCGGCGGGCATAGTTCACCCTCTTTCCTTCGACGGTCGACGTGCCCATGCTTCGGGAAATGTTCGAGGACCTATGGGGAGTGAAGACGGGGGGAGAGAAGACAGGGCATCCGGCCACGCACGTCGTCCCTGCCAGCGTCGGGGCCTCGCCAAAGCGGTACCCCTTGTTCGTCTATTACTTCTCCTACGGGCTTTGTCCCCCCTTCTCTGATTTCTTCAAGGACATCATGCACACCTATGGCTTCCACCTTCTGGATTTCACCCCGAATGTCGTGGAGTGCATGGCCCTTTTCGCACATCTCTGCGAGGGGTTCGTTGGGGTGTACCCCAGCACGGCGCTCTTTCGCCATTACTTCTCCCCTCGGATCCAAAAGGGGGCGCCATTACTGGCAGCATTGCTTGGATCCCAAGGGCCAAGGGAGCATACCCGAAAGGCGCCATGAAGGAGAGGTGGGAAGAATGGCGGGGCCGGTGGTGCTAGATCGAAGAGGAGGACCTGGCAGCGTTTTGCGAGGTTCGTCGTGAGGTGCCGGTCTGCAGAAGGGACTAGAGCGACGTCGACGGCAATGATGAGAAGCTCACAATCGCCACCACCAGGATCCTGCGGCTCACCCAGGACGGGCTCACCCTCGAAATGATCGGGGCGGATTTCATCCGCCGCCGAATTGCCCCTCTGCATGACAAGGGGAGGCCGGCCTTGCTCTTTGTGAACGCTGCCGACATCATGAGGCTCCGTCCCGGCCTCGACAACAACCTGACGGTGCTGAGGCATGCCCATCTGTGCCAAAGGATCTTCCAGCTCGAGGTTGATGATGAGGGCGAGGTCGAACGGTCCAGCAAGCTTGCCAGGGCCTCCGCGAAGGCCGGCAAGGTCGACAAGGAGCATGTCTTCAAGCTGCCGACGGGGGTGGTCCCGTTGAGCAACAACTCTCGTCGGAACGAGATCATCGCCATGATGCCGGTCTTCAACGCGCATGGCCTTGACCCGAGCTGGGTCGACCCGGATGGGCTCGTGGTGCAGCAGTTCTTCGACACCCTGGATGAGATATGTGTTACCGACGAGCCGCGGCTTGTCCAGGACACCTATCCGGCAGAGTTGGACTATATCGCCGCCAGGGTGGAGGAGGCGAGGCTTGCTGCGGAGGAGGCGAAGCTCCTCAAGGAGGTCGGTAGCACCGGCGGCGTGGTGGACAAGGCCGCGGCGGAGGTGGAGGAGGGGGAGCTCGCCCGGTGGGTAGTAGCCACTGGGGGGGCAGCGGCGCCAACATCGGGGCTCCCCTCGTCGATGACGCCGCCGACGAGTCATCATAGGAGGAGGGCAAGGAGGGGAGGACCACGACCGCCGATCCCCCGATCAACGGAAGAAGGCGGGTCCTGCGGCGGGCTACCTCCGGTGAGCCGGTCCGCCCCGACCAGGCCGTGCAGCTGCGGTGAGCCCAGGGAGCGCCCGTGCGCCAGACGAGGGCCGTGATGATGAAGAAGACGGCGAAAGCCGTGGCGTCGAAGAAGAGGGCACCTGCTTCTTCATCGTCCAAGCGCGCCCGGACGCCATCGCATCCCCCTTCGCCGGCAAACGTTGGCGCAGGGATTGGGGCTGACTTGTTTGACTTCGGGCCTCTCAGCCCGGAGAGGGAGCTCGGGCCTCCCAGCACGGAGCGGAAGAGGAAAGCAACAGAGGAGGAGGAGGAAGAGAATGAAGAGTAAGCCTATGCTTTTCTCCTCTGCTCCTTACACTCCCCCCTGCTGGCGTTGCTTACCCGTCTTTATTTCGCAGGGATGTGGAGACACTGGCCCAGAGGATAAAGAGGGCCAGGACTTCGGCGAGTGGCCAGCCCCCGGCAGGCACCTCCAACACGCCGCTGGTGGTGTCAAGCAGCCTGGACAGCAGCACCTAGCCCAGCCCCTAGCATAAGTCCACCATCCATCATCTACCATCGTGTGTCACGGTCGATGTTCCAGTGCTAACCGTGCCGTGGATGCAGGAGAGGAGCAGCACCAAAGAGAGCCACAGAGGGCTTCTCCGATCGTGCCGCCCCCGTCGACTACACCGCCCCAAGGGACGTCCCCGGCAAGGACACCAAGCACCGAGGCCGTGCACACGGAGGAGGGGGAGGAGAACGCAGGCGCCGGTGGCTTTGCCTCGGCGCCAGACCTTGGCGAAGAAGGGGCTTCCGCCTCTAGGCCCGACACGGGTAAGCTGCTCTCTCTTCTCTTCTACTTGCATTCTTCTTTTCCTCTTTTCCTTACTAGCTTTTGCTCTTGGCTTCGCCCCGTCCCTTTCTTGGCGTCCAGACCCCTCCTCGGAGGACATCGATGCCACCATCAAGGATGTCGCCGTGGAGGCCGTGGCAGAGGCGGAGAGGATCGCTGCCGAGGAGAGTGCCAAGGGCGCTGCCGAGGATGCCACCAGGGGGGCCACCAAAGAGCCCGGCAAGGGACCCGCTGAGGGAGCCGACAAGGCCACTATCGAGGAGGTGGCGTTTGATGATTTGCCCTCCTACTCCACTGCCTCGGGCTCCGGCAGGTACCTGAGGGTCAGCGACGACCTCTTCGTCCATCTCCTTGGTGCGTCGAGCACTAGGGCTCCCTTTGAGGGAGAGGTGTTCGACGAGGAGGTGCTTGCCACCGCCGGGCTCGAGGTTGTAGATGAGCTGGGCATTGGTGGCACCGGCTCCCAGGAGGAGGAGCTGCTCCAAGCCATGGGCGCCAGCTTCCGGAAGCTCCGGGTGCTCCACCGCGCTCGCCTGGACAAGGCCAAGTCCAGGACGGCGGTGGTGGAGAAGATGGAGGAGGACTTTGGGGGGGGCGTCGCCGAGGTGCAGGACTAGTTCCGCCAGGCTCAGGACGAGCTGAAGGCCGCCCAGGGTGAGCTGGCCAACCGTGAGGTGGAGCTTGCCCTGAAGCTGGCCGACATCAAGAAGGCCCAGGAGACGGCGAAGAAGTTGGCAGATGAAGCCGAGGCCGTTCGGTCCCAGCACGAGGCCGCCCTGAAGACTCAGGAGGAGGACCTTGCCGAGCGTGAGGGGAGGCTTGCCGCCACGCTCCGCGGCAAAGACGAGGAGGTGGACAAGCTCGTCCTGTAGCAGACCCAAGAGCTGGAGCGGAGGCATTAGGAGGCACTCAACGCCCTGGCTCAGGCCCACGCCGGCAAGGTGAAGGAGCTGGAGGAGCAAGCTCTGAAGCTGACCTAGGAGAAACATACGCTCAACGGCGCCTTGACGGTGGTGCAGGGCGAGATCATCAGCAAGTCCGGAGAGCTATCCGAAGCCAACGCCTCCATTAAAGGTCTCAAGCTGAAGCTGGGAGAGCTCAAGGAGACGCTGTCGGGGGCCATGACCTGGGAGGGGATCTTGACCAAGGAGCTGGAGATGGAGAAGCAGCTGCTGAAGAACGAGACCGCCAACCTCAAGGACTACAAGGCGGGCAAGAAACGCTGGCTCGGGCGCCTTACCACCGTTGCAAACTTGGTCGCCGATCAGCTGACCATTATGGGGATGCCGGAGATGGGGTATGCCCCTGAAGCGAGCCTGAGCCCCAACGCCAACCTGACCATCTACTTTGAGAAGGTCGTCGGCGCCCTGAAACGGCTTCACTCCAACCGGGCGGCCTCCCTGGCCGAGGAATCCCGGATACTCTGCCGGGGGACCATGACCAGGGTGCTCACCAAGATCGCGCACTGGCACCCCGACCTCGACTTTGGAGCTGTGCTGAAGAGCTTGCCAGAGGGTGTCGACACCGCGGCGCTTAACGAGCACATCCAGCCCATCCTCAGCCGCATCTACAAAATCAAGAGGGTGGAGGGCCAGCGTCAGGACTAGGCATCCCATTCTCCGTCGCCGCTGCAGGTTCATGACCAAGACAATGCTATCTTTAGTTAGAGCCGCGGCGGCAATTTGTGTAACATAACTTTGCAGTACCCCAGAAACTATGCATGTTATTCTCCTGTTTGATTTTCCTTTGTGCGTCCACCCTACGTCACTGGGTAAGCTCGCCGGCACGTAAGCCCAGGGCGGCACTCTGAGAATGGATCCTCATTAGCCTGCCGGGCGTGCTTGTTGTCGGGCAAAGCACCCTACCACCCTTGGCGCGGCCGCTCGATCTGTTGAGCTTGACTCGAGTCAGAACCGAGGGTGTTGCCGATGGCGAAAGGCTACCCTACCGCTCTCAACGCGGCCTCTTGAACTCTTGAGCGGACTCGAAAGAGAGCAAGGGTGTTGCCGATCGTAGGACGGCCCCTCTGCGTACAGGCTTCCCACACATAGGCCGAACCGTCGAGGATAACAACCTTATATTAAAGGGGAAAGACTTAAAATTCAGCATGACTTAGCTCTCTCATCACCGCCTCGACATCCTTCGTACCAATGGGCAGCGCTGCCTCCTTGGCCGGAGCCGCAGCGATGAGGAACAGCCAGGTCAACTGCTAGGCCAGATCTTCGCGATTGCGCACCCCCTACCTGGCGCGCCAAAGATGTCGGTGGGAAACGACACCTATGGGATCACTGGAATCCCTTCTACGGTTGCGGGGCACGGGGATCGTGAGGAGAGCAGGACTGGTAGACGACACAAGGGGGATTTACCCAGGTTCGGGCTGCAAAGATGCGTAAAACCCTGCGATCCTGCTTTGGTGGATGTATTAGTGTTCTTGAGCTCTCGAACTAGCTCTAGGTGTTGCGGGGTTCGAAAGAGCTGAATCCCTTCTCAGTGTGCCATGGGCCTCCTTTTATAGACGAAAGGGGTTGCCACAGTAGCACACAGGAGGTGGAAAGTGCTACAATGTTGCAAGCTTATCGCCGGTGTTACAGGACAAGACGCATTTAATGCGAGGCTTAGGTGTCCCTTCGCTTTATTGGGGACGGAAGCAAGGTCTGTCCCGTCCATCGCCGCTCCTCCTCGCTTCGACACGCGCCCTGGCCAGCGATGAATGATGTGCCATGTAGGCAGGCAAGCAGCTGAGGTGGCGCGGTGGTGGAGCCTCCACGAAGGGTTGCATGTTACCATGCAGGTGCCTGCCCAGCTGGCTGGGTTGGCAGCCGCATGCGAACGGCGGTGAGGACTTGGCTGGTGTGGGCCTGGCAGTGGCCCTGTCGGTGCGCTTGGCGAGGGTCTCGTCGGGTGGCCAGACAAGGGTCTTGCCGGGTGGCCCGGCAAGGGCCTTGCCGTGGCGCACTAACTTCCCCGGCAAGGACCTTGCCGGGGGTCTCGTGGGTTTCTTCGGTGAGGATAGTTTCTTTCCTCATTTGATCTTGAGCATTCTATGTCTTCACAAAGATCTGCATACCACCACGGAGGTGCCTCCCGAGCCCTGTCCAACGCATCTGTCCAGCGTAGGTGGGCCCAAGGGTGGCTCACTGTTGCTGGTGTGGGCGAGCTGCCCCGGCGAGGGCCTTGCCGGGGCTGCTGAGGCTGCCCCCGGCAAGGGTCCTTGCTGGGGAAACCTGCTATACCTATCTGATATTTGTGGCCTTGGTTCTTGTCGTTGCTCTGTTTGCCTTGTGGCTTCGGCTTCTTCTCCGGCTTCCCTTTCCTGCCATGTCTATGCGTGGCCGTGGCTGGAGGCTCTGACCGCTCGTGCACAAGTAAAGGGGTAAAACAGGAGAGCCCCTACTTTTGTACACCGACAGAGAAGGGTGTGGCATACCACAAAACGGAGGAAACGGACCTCTTACGGTCGAAACGGGGGTCCTGTTGATCGGGAGGGGTGTGGCGTACGGCAAAACGGACGAAACGGACTTGTGTTGGTGCGCTACGGTCCAAACGGGGGTCCTGTTCATCGGGAGGGGTGTGCCGTACCGCAAAACGGACGAAACAGACCTGCGTTGGAGCGCTACGGTCGAAATGGGGGTCCTGTTCATCGGGAGGGGTGTGGCGTACCGCAAAACGGGACTCCATGGGATACTGTTCATCTCCACCGTCGACCTCCTCCAGCCTCCACGGGCTACCGTCAACCTCCTCCAGCCTCCACGGGCTCCTGTTCATCCAGCCTCCACCGCGTACTACTCCACCGGCTACTGTTCAACCACCCCTCCACGGGCACCCCTCCACCGTCTACTGTTCATCCAGCCCTCCACGGGGTCATCCTGTTCATCCAGCCCTCCACACCACGGGGTCCTGTTCATCCAGAGGCAACGCCACCACTCACTGTTCATCCAACCCCCATCCCCCTCGCAACACTCACTGTTCATCTAGAGAGGAAGCATCCATCGGCTTCAGTTAGCAGCAGTAGCGAAGGAATCGCTCGATCGGGTTCAGTTAACAGCCATCGATCGATCGCTCGGGTTCAGTAACGCATAGCCTGCAGTGCAATCACTCGGTTTCAGTTAGATCCCAACGCCTTGATCGGGTTCAGTTAGAGCCAACGCCTCGCACACACGCACGTATGTGTACAAGAAAAACGCGCATCGCTCGGCCCCTGACCTCCCACCGTAACCGGGAACTCCCCGAAATTTTCCTCGCCCTCGCTTCTACCATGGTTTTTTCCATCATGGACGGCCCAAAGAATGTCATGCAGCTGCGTCTCCGGCCCGCCCAGGATGAAAAGCCCATTTTCTGTCATGATTTTTTGTCATAGAAGTAGGATCCCACCACATCTATGATGATACCGGGTTTTGTCACAATTATCGTCATAGAACTGTCATATGTATGACAGAAAAAAGTTTCGTTCAGCCAAAAATGTCACAGATGTGCCTTTTTTTGTAGTGTTGTGAAAATCAAGCAGCGCGAATTCCTCGCTCTCACTCAAGGAAGCATGACTATCAACGAGTACCTGAACAAGTTCAACCATTTGGCCCGCTATTCCCTCCACGATGTTGCCACAGAAGAGCGGAAGATCGACCGGTTCCTTAGAGGCCTGAATCAGCATCTCAGGTGCACTCTTAGCATGTTTGATTTCCTAGACTTCCTGACGCTGGTGAACAAGGCCCTCATCACTGAAAGGGAACACAAGCTCCTACATGACCACAAGCTAGCTGTTAACGACCACAAGGCGCAAATACGAGCCAAAGAAGGATATGCAACCAGTGCAAAAGGCTCGTACTTGGCAACAGACTCAGGTGGAGTACAAACCAAATTGGCAGCAGAATGTCAACAAGACTACTACACAAGTCAAGAATGTCGTGACCAGCCCGGTGCGTGAAGAATGCCAGTGCAACAATTCATGATTCAGCTATGGTCAAACCAGACACTATGCCAAGCAGTGTCCCAAGAACAGCACAAGTAGCTCCCTTCCAGCCGCAAGTCAACTACATGGAGCCATATCCCGCCCCAGCTATGATTCAAGGGCAAATTCATCACATCTCTATAGACGAAGCTCAAGAGGACCTGGAAGTCGTCATTGGTATGTTTCTTGTTAATGACATACCCGCCGTAATTTTATTTGACTCTGGGGCTTCCCCGCTCTTTTATATCGCGGAGTTTTGCTTCCCAAAACAATTTTCCTTGTTCAATTTTGGGAAAGCACATGCTGGTACAATCCCCGGGATCCCTACTCAGAAGCAATCTCGTCTGCCGAAATTTGAAAATTGACATCAAGGGCGTCAAGTTTCCAACCTTGTTGATAATCATCGATTCCAACAAATTGGACATCATCCTGGGCATGAATCGGTTTACTCAATATCAAGCCTGCATCAGCTGTGCGACCAGAGAAGTTACCCTGAAAAATGTGGAAGGTCGCACCACAAGTTTTTATGCCCACAGGCGCATACCCACGAAAGATATGGCTTTCACAGCAGTGGCCGAAGAAGTTGATTTAATTCCCGTGGTCAATGAGTATGCAGACGTCTTTCCTGAAGAATTACCAGGAATTCCACCAGACCGAGAATTGGAGTTCGCAATTGACTTGGTGCCTGGAACCACTCTGATACATAAGAAGTATTATCGGATGCCTTCCTCGGAATTGGTGGAATTAAAGAAACAACTGGATGAGATGCTGCAGAAAGGATACATTCATCCAAGCTCTTCACCATGGGGATCACCAGCAATCTTTGTGGACAAAAAGGATGGCAGTCTATGAATATGTGTAGACTACCGACAGCTGAATGACGTCACCATGAAAAACAAGTATCCACTACCAAGGATCGACGATCTGTTTGATCAACTTAGTGGGGCCAAAGTATTCTCAAAAATCGATTTGAGGACTGGATATCATCAACTCAAGATAAAGAAGGAAGATATTCCTAAGACCGCGTTCACCACTCGGTATGGTCTTTATGAGTACACCGTTATGTCCTTCAGCCTCACCAACGCTCCTACATTCTTTATGCATATGATGAACAAGGTGTTTATGGACTTCTTGGATAAATTTGTGGTGGTATTCATTGATGACATCCTCATTTACTCCAAGAGCAAGGATGAATAGAAGGAGCATCTTCGGGCAGTTCTGCAAAGGCTTCACGACCATCAGCTTTATGCCAAATTCAGCAAATGTGAGTTCTAGCTCCAACAAGTGGGATTCCTCGGGCATATCCTCTCGGCAGAAGGAATCTCAGTGGACCCAAGCAAGGTGAAAGATGTACTCGATTGGTCTGCACCCACCATGGTCTCAGAAATCCGGAGTTTCCTTGGGCTAGCCGGATACTATCACCGTTTTATCGAAGGCTTCTCGAAGATCGCCAAGCCTATGACTGAGCTTCTAAAGAAGGATAATAAGTTTGTATGGACTGAGGAATGCGAGCAAAGTTTCAACGAGTTAAAAACCAGGCTGACATCGGCACCAGTATTGACTCTTCTAGACATCTACAGCAGTTTTGATGTCTACTGCGACGCATCCAAAAGAGTACCGGGGTGCATACTCATGCAAGATGGAAAAGTGGTGGCATATGCATCTCGACAACTGCGGCAACACGAAGGAAACTACCCTACTCATGGTTTGGAATTGGCCGCGGTGGTGCATGCTTTGAAGATCTGGAGACACTATCTGATTGGAAAGAGGTGCCAGATATTCATCGATCATAAGAGTCTCAAGTATATATTGACCTAGCCCGATTTGAACCTTCGATAGCGAAGATGGCTCGAATTGGATAAGGACTATGACTTCGGGATAAATTATCACCCGAGCAAGGCCAATGTGGTGGCTGACGCCCTCAGCCGCAAACCAGCCAACCTTAATGCGCTAATGGATTCCCTGCCTCCTGAGCTTTATGAAGAAATCATGGAGCTCAATTTGGTAATCACCGACGCCCGTCTTGCCAATATATTGGAAGTTGTCCCTACTCTCGAAGAAGAAATCTACATCGCTCAAGCGAATGATGAGAGGTTAAAAAGATATGTTCAGAAGATGCACCAAGGGCGTGCACCAGACTTCTCTATGGATCAGCAAGGTTCGCTAAGGTTCCAAGGAAGACTCTGCGTACCCAACCAAGAAATCCTGAAGAAGAAGATATTGGCAGAAGCGCATGAAGCACCATACTCAATTCATCCCGGGGGTACCAAAATGTATGAGGACCTTGGTGGGATGGAATGAAGAAAGACATCACATACTTTGTGGCCTGTTGCGATGTATGCAATAAGGTAAAGGCGGAACACCAAAAGCCCGCCGGACTCCTCCAACCTTTGCCAGTATCCCAAGGGAAATGGGATGATATCTGCATGGACTTCATCACCGGACTACCAAGGTCTCATCGAGGAAATGACGCAATATGGGTCATAGTGGACACCTTGACAAAGGTGGCACACTTTATTCCTATCCGGACCACATATCGTGCAAATCAACTTGTACAGCTATATGTGTCAAGAATCGTCAGTCTGCATGGAGTACCCAAGACTATCACATCCGACAGGGGATCTCTCTTCACCTCCACATTTTGGTCCCGACTACATCAAGCCTTGGGGACCGCTTTGAAATACAGCATGGCCTATCATCCTCAGACAGATGGACAGACTGGACGAGTAAATCAAATACTTGAAGATATGCTCAGGGCATGTACATTGGCCCAAGGAACCAAGTGGGAAGACTGTCTGCCCTACGCCGAGTTCTCCTACAACAACAGTTTCCAGGCCAGCTTAAAGATGTCACCCTATGAAGCCTGTATGGCCGTAAATGCCGCACTCCATTGAACTGGTCTCAAACCGGAGACAGCCGCATTTTCAGAATTGACTTAATGCTCAAAGCAGAGAAGCAAGTCAAGGAAATCCATGACAGACTGCAATTGGCCAAATCACGACAGAAGAGCTACTATGATGCCAAACATCATCAGATCAGCTTCGAACCCGGAGAACACGTATATCTCTGAGTTACCCCTATGAAAGGAGTCACGAGGTTTCAGACCCGTGGAAAATTGGCACCCAGATATATCGGTCCATTCCCCGTCATGGACAGAGTCGGAACAGTTGCATATCAGTTGGAATTGCCACCAGAACTGTCAGAAGTACACAACGTGTTTCACATCTCACAGCTAAGAAGATGTATCTCGCCACCGGAGAGAAGGACTGATATGGCGGAGATAGAATTGGCTAAGGATTTGACTTATGAGGAAAAGCCAATCAGAATATTGGATCAGACAGAAAGGGTCACTCGCAGCAAAGAAATAAGGTTTTACAAGGTTCAGTGGGAGCACCACACAGAAGAGGAAGCGACCTGGGAAAGAGAGGAATTTTTAAAGACTGCATACCCAGAATGGTTTTCCCAAGCAACCGAATCTCGAGGACGAGATTCATCTTAAGTGGACCAGGAAGAGATCCATCACATGGAATTAACTCGCACACAATTACACAAATATGATTTTTCAAACCGTTATGGTTAGCCATTGCATGTACATCTAGTTCAAATTTGAATTACAGTCATTAAATGGCTAGGAAATCACTTAAATGTCTCCAAAAGGACAAATGACCCCTTAAATTTTCCAAATTTTCACATGACAGTTTCTATCAGTGCACATTACACGTAGAAATTTTTTGAAGGCCGTAAGAGGAAGCTATCTACCGTTCGTCATCAAACATGCATTGTTCCCTCTAGAACCACGAGCCCACTAGTAAGTTGCTCTAGTTTATGAGGGGTGTGTGTCCAAACTTTCGTCAAGCAAGCCAATTTTTTTACCACATCATCTTGGTGGCATGACATTACATCAAGCAAGGTTTCATGTTTTTCTGATCATTTTTTTATTTTTTGGAATAAAAATGCCATGGCACTCCATGCATGTACATGTGTCCATACCGTGATTCCAATATGTTTGAAAATTCCTTCTAATTTACTGCACATGGAATTAACTCGCACAAAAGTACAAAAATATGATTTTTCAAACCGTTATGGTTAGCTGTTGCATGTACATCTAGTTCAAATTAGAATTACGGTCATTAAATGGCCAGGAAATCACTTAAATGTCTTCAAAAGGTCAAATGGCCCCTGCAATTTTCCAAATTTTCACATGACAGTTTGTATCAGTGCACATTACACGTAGAAAAATTTGAAGGCTGTACGAGGAAGCTATATGATGTTCGTCATCAAACATGCATTTTCCCTCTCGGAACCACGAACCTTCTAGTGAGTTGCTCTAGTTTATGAGGGGTGTGTGTCCAAACTTTCATCAAACAGGCCAATTTTTGTACCACATCATCTTGGTGGCATGATGTGACAGCCTGGATTTTGCCTTCTCTCTCTTTCCGTACTTGCCTTCTCTCTCTTTTCGGACTTGATTTTTATCGTGGTTTTGGCCCTGATTTGAATTGGAGTTTGAAGCATTTCAAATGGACTTGGCACTTGGGCATATCCTTGGCTTTCACCCAAGTGACGTATCTTCTTTATTCCTCTGATCAAACCTCAAAATAATCAAATGAATATTTTTCATAAAAGAATAATATTCATTTCTCTCTCTGAAACTCACTTCAGAAACTTGTCACTACTAGGAAAAGGCATGCTAGTGGCGCACCAAATTTGCCTTCTAATGGCGCACTACTGGTGCGCCACTGGCATCACGCCATTAGAATTAAATTCTAATGGCGCACTACTGGTGCGCCATTAGTATCTGGTGTTCTAATGGCGCACCGCGTAGTGCGCCATTAGTGTAGCCTGCAGTGCGCCATTAGAATGCCTCCCAGGGGCCATATGTACAAATGTGCTTTGGCATTCTAATGGCGCACCAGCAGCTAATGCGCCATTAGTGTGATGATCACAGTGCGCCATTAGTGTCTTGTGTGGTGCGCCATTAGTATGAATATTAGGTTTTATTTTTTTTGCTTTTCTGATTTTTGCACAGGTTACAAAATATATTATTGCATAGAATATAGACAGCAGCACACAGCAACATCAGATTCATCAAATACAATAGAAGATTAGTCTCCGAATACAATTCATCATATTAGTCTCCGGATTCAAAAGACCGGACAAAGATAAAACATTACAAGTCTCAAGACCGCGAGTATCGAGTTTGCCTTCACATTACAAGTCGATATCGATCATCTAAACTACCATCACATAGAAGAGAGCTGTGGTCATCACGATGAGCATCATCGCGATCAAACTGGTCTTCATCCGATTCCTCCAACGCTCCCTCCTCTCTCCCGCTAGATAGCGGGCGTATCTAGATTCGGCCTCCGCCCTAGTGGTGTACCCTTTGTAACTGTTACCGCTGAAACGGTGAACCTGTCTCCGACACTCCTCCCAGTCATCGTAGACTCCGGGAACCTTACCCTTGTACACGACATACGACGGCATCTCTATGCACAAGCCAAACAACAGACAATACATAAGCAATGTGTAAGTATGCAACAAAAGGATCGGAAGAGAAAAGCAAGACATTAATAGCACGATTCATGGTCCTACTAATAAATAGCATCGATTACATCTAAGTTGAACAACCGTCCAAACCAAAGAGACATCCGAATTCATTAAAGTTTAATTACAACATGACCCAATCAATGTTTCAGAACTACACATCACTACTTTCGACTCAACTCATCGGACAGGAGCGTGGGTGAAGCCGCCGTCTGTCGTGATGGTCATGAAATCACGGTCGTTGTCACCCTGCATTTGTAGCGTTTCATCTATCTCACTGTTGGACGATTGATATCTGAGGAAGAACTGCCCCGCGGTATGAAGGACATCTTGATGGATGATGTCCGCAAACTCCGACTGGATGCAAAAGAATTCTTGTCTGAGGTCCGCGTCCTGGACTGCCGACAAGCTCGCGGCCCAATCTTTGAGATTATCTGGTAGCTGAAGGTGATGATGGTCCCTTACGATCGCCCGCATGTGATGGAGGGCGTAGTAGGCATCCTTCTGACCGCCAGGCGGCTGCTTGACGCAGCAGAACTTCGTATTGTGTGAGAAGATGTGCTTGCCGTACTTACGAACTGGCCTGGTGAAGGTGCCTCCAGATTGGGCGTAGCCGGGGAGAACATCATCAAGAACTTTCTTCACATTTGTGTAGTCTATCATGGAGTTACGGTTCGGGTCGAAATACGTGTCCATGGAATATTTCGGGCTTAAGAGGATGAGTGTGCAATGTGTGTCACTGCACAGAACACGGAATGTTAGAAAAAAAAGAACGATCGAAATCTAAGAAATCATATGTTACGGGGCGGTTAAGGGATGACTTACTCGCGAAAGTAAGGCACAAGGAAGTTATCCTTATCTGCGTTTGCCAGAATGACGCCTTCGAGGTGTGAACTCGCAACTTGGCGGTCCCCAGCGCTGCTCAAGTGCTTGGCACGCATGTAGAAGGGGTCGACTATCATGATGTCCGGGGTATTGTCTCTAATGATCCGCATCTGCATGCTCAGCGAAAACAGCCGAACGAAGGTGTAGTGCAACGGATGAAGGTTAAACATAGCAAAGATGTCATCAAACCGCAGGACGATCATACCCCCGATGTCGCCATCCACAAAGCCCTTGCTCTCTGGCACCTTGGCCATGAAAACCGGGTATGCCACATCCTTCTCTCTGAGACGCCGCTTCTCCAAAATCAGAACACTGTCGTGCAGACTTCGCATAGCACCGGTTGCAGCATTCAGCATATTTGGCGGTAGCATCGCCCTACCCGCCACATGCACCCTCCTCGAGATATCCTTAGGTGAAGGTGGCCCGTCCTGAGCATGGATCGAACTCGGTGCCGGCTGGCTCGCACCGGCGCCCTTGTTAGTCTTTCGTTTCCGGCCCTTCTTCTTGATCTCCTGTAATGGGACCGAGTTCTGCTCACAGACCGCCTTCTTAGCGTGTTGGGGCTGATAATATTTCGCGCCTCAGCTATCTGAGGCTCGGTGAAGGCGGGAGCTGGAGGCGTGTCCTGAGAACTGAACGCCAGACGACGCTTGTTGCAATTGGATTTCTCCGCCGTACCAGCTAGATCGTGGTGGTCTTGGTTGGGTTCTTGAGAAAGAGGCCCGCAGAACTCGTCAGCGTACCCATGTTCGGCAAAGTACTTATCAACTTTGGTAAATGTACCGTCATCGTTGTCGTCGCCGTCCGGATCTTGTGCCATAGGGCTGTCCGGATCCTGTGCCATAGGGATGTCCGGCAGGTCCGGTAGCGTTGCGGCGTTCTTGCCATGGCTTGGCGCCGGCACGACTGGCGGTCTTGTCTGTGGGGTGGTGTCCCCCGCCCCCAAACGAATCTGGCTCTTCGGCCATAGCAGGGGCCAGTTTACGCAGGTGCCGAGGGTCATCTCATCTTCTTCGTCGGCCCCAGCGGGTCGAATCGGAGGTAATAGCTCGTCGCAGCCTGGCAGCACCCGGACCACTTCAACCCTATACATTGTGGTTGGCATCGGATTACCATGGAACATGGGGTTGCCCGGTTGAACAATTCTGCCCTTGGCGACATCGACCAACTCGGCGCCCACGAAGTGAAGAAGAGTGCAAGGAACGTCGGCGGTGCCCTGGAAAAACATGTATAGGGCGTCAGGGATGCCCAGTCAAAGGCAAGGAGATGAAGTCATCGGCCGAGAGGCTTAGTTACCGTGATGCCGTCGAGCTCGGCTAATGTCGAGGCACCGCCAACGGCGGGCGTGCAACTGACGGAGGGGGCGCTTGCTGGCGAGGTGCCGGTCGGCGTACACCCGGGTGCATTAAGCTCCAATGCCCGTGCCGGTGCCGGAGACACGAATACCGCCTCCGCCGGAGACACCAATGGCGCCGCCGCCGGAGACACCAATGGCGCCGCCGCCGGAGACACCAATGGCGCCGCCGCCGGAGACACCAATGGCGCCGCCGCCGGAGACACCAATGGCGCCGCCGCCGGAGACACCAATGGTGCCGCCGCCGTGCTGTGCGAATTGTTGGCCGTGAAGCTGGGAACCGGGGGAGGCCCCTTTTGGCCGCCCGCAATCCACATCGTCAGCCCATGAATCAACGTAGGCACCATGGCGTTGAGCGTCGTTCCAAGTTGTTGTTGCACTTGCTCATGGACAAGCTCCGGAATCCGCGCCACTTGTGCCTTGAGTTCTTCAACCTCGCGCATCTGGCTTTCCGAGCTGGTCTTTTTCTCCTTCCGCACACCAGCGGTATAGTATGACCCCCATTTTGTGGACAAGCCTTTGCCGGCCACACGACCAGCTGACGTCGGCTTATCGAGCTTATCCTTCTTTTTCATTACGTTCAACGCCCTATTTAAAGGGGTGTCGAAAGGGGAGCTCTTAGACGACCCCGCGCTACTGCTTTCATTGTCCTGCGAAAGGAACATGAACCATTTAGAAATATTGG
>NC_041389.1:400617798-400619720 GCF_002162155.2 Triticum dicoccoides
TAGTATCTGTCCTTGTCGTTACCGGTGTAGGATTCCATCGTTACCCCGGAGTTCTGATAACCATCGCTCTTCATGTCCTTGTCCTCGGTGTAGAATGTGTAGCCGTTGATATCGTACGCCTCATAGGTCATCAGGTTGTGCTCGGCGCCCTGTGACAAGGCGAATATGAGTTGTTCTTCCGCGGAAGAATCCTCATGTAAAGGGTACGACAGAAGCTTCTGCTTGAACCAACGCGTGAAACATGAGTTGTGCTCTTTGAGTATATCTCCGTCCGTCCTCTGTTGGCCTCGGTCATTGTACGTCTTCTTAATAAAGGTTTTGTGCTCTACCACCCAAGGATCGACCACGTCTATGTGTTGTAGCGCGACTAGGTTTGCTCTTTCAAAGTCGGCGAGTCGACCCTCGAAGTCGACATGCATTTCACGGTGACCCTCATGGTGACCCCATCCAGCGAGCCTGCCGAGGTGCCTGTTGACGGGCAGACCAACGGGGTTCTCGATGCCTAGATAATTCGTGCAGTAGGAGATGCACTCTTCGGTCAGAAAGCCCCTGGCTATGCTTCCCTCTGGACGTGACATGTTGCGAACGTATCCTTTGATGACACCATTCATCCTTTCGAACGGCATCATGCTGTGCAGGAACGTCGGCCCGAGTTGGATGATATCCTCCACTATATGGACCAGCAGATGCACCATAACGTCGAAGAATGCGGGCGGGAAGTACATCTCAAGCTCGCATAGTATCACCACGATCTCTTCCTGTAGCCTTCTAAGTTTCCTCACGCCAATCGACTTCCGAGAGATGACGTCGAAAAAGTTGCATAGGCCAAATAGCGTTTCACGGACGTGCGCGTCCATGATCCCACGGATTGCAACTGGAAGTATCTGCGTCATCAGCACGCCTCAATTTTTCTTGCTCGGAAAAATCTGAGATAAATCCTAAATATTCTTAGAACCATGGCACATCTTCCCATGTAAATATATTGCATCACTTTTTGCAATATTTTTGCTGTAGAAAATCTTTTCACTTCTAGACCAGAAATGCACTTTGTACAGCAAGTACGTTTTTCCTTGAGCTTTTAGCCTTGATCTTTCTTGAGCTTAAACACCCTCCTAAGAAACCCTAAACCCCAGGAGATCAACCCTAATGGCCTTCTAGAAGATGGCCAAACTTGGTGACCAAGTTTTTGGAAAGAAACTTGTCAGCTTAGTAAAGTCAAATCTGGTCGGCCTGGGCAGGAACCATCAACTCCCCTAGACTAAACACTGCACGATCGAGCGTGTAGACAAGGTTTGGCCGCTCTTGGGCATTGTTTTGACCATGCCAGCTTGGTGACCCCGCGTGGACACGACACCTGGCATGTGTCTCGGTGCGCTCTGGCTGGCGCCTTGCTCTCTGTTTCGCGCGTGCTCGATCCAGCGCTCGCCTCCGACTGCCACATCGTGCCACAAGCCTCGACCCATCACCCTTGACCGCTCCCTGGCGCTCGCCGACACCGAAGCCGCCGCAGCAAGCACGGGCGCGTCGCGGCCAAAAGGCCACAATGCGTGTGTGCACTTGTTCGCTTCTCCAACTGCCTCCTCTGCTCGTCCGCGAGCGTGGGCAAGCTTCTGCGTTGACACTGAGCATTTTCCCCCTCTCACTGGAGCTTCTCGTCGCCATTCGTCGTGTGTCCAAAGAGCTCCGGCGGCGACACGCCCCCCCCCCCTTTGCTCCGGCTATATATAGCGCTCCCCTCCTCGATTCCTAGCCACGCACCACTCCACACCACCTCCACGAACACGTAGACGAGTAGAAGCTCGGTCGGGCAGGCCGTCGCCCCGACCAGAGGACTCCAGCGATCCCTGTAGTCTAGCCTCCGTGCTCCGGTGCCTCTCGAGCTCAAGCAGCTGCTTGGGCGGGGCATTGGGGGTCTACTGGTG
>NC_041389.1:400620017-400624016 GCF_002162155.2 Triticum dicoccoides
CGGATTCTGATTAATTCAAATTTTATTCAGAAATTTGACTAAACTTTGACCAACCACCATTTCTAAACCATAAGTCCAAATGATTTGATTCTTTTTGCATTGTCTTTGTTACAGAAAGCTCTAGCAGCACACTAGAAGGTGGATTTTTCCTTGCTGTCTAGAATTTCTGGTAATTTTAAAAATGTGTTTTGATAATTCTTTTTGTGGTTTAAATTACTTTTCAAAAGGAGAAGCTTGTCTTGCAGCAAACCAAGAGGGGTGTGATCCTCCTCTACACTAAGGCAAGCCACACCAGCATTTGGATGGTGTTATTTCAATATCTATGATTTTCTTCTTGAATATGAGTTATTATTTGCATTTAAAATTTTATAAGTAACTTTGGTTAATTTCTAGTTACTTTACCATGCTTGATATGCTTGTTTCAGTTACCGGTTGAATGCATGAGCTTGTTTGGCTAAGGAGAGTAATATTTTGCACTATGAATATTGCTATGGAAATTAATGATAGTTATTTTACTAGTGATAGTTTTATTTAAATAAAGAACTAAGAGAAATATTGCTTGATGGTAAAAATGATCTATAACCAGAGAAGTTTGGTTCTTAGTATTGCAAGATGCATATGTTGTTCTGTTTGATCCATGAATATGAGTTGTTTGTTTTGCATGACGAATAGTTACATGATTCTTTTTGGGTTATAACATGTTGATGATAACAAGATTTTATCAAAGTTAAACTTGATTAAGTTCAACTTGAATATGATGTTGATCACATCATGGTGCCACTGAATCGGGTTTTAATTTAGTGCGACCACATTTACCTTAAGGGAAGGTCTTGATTCGGTCCTTTGTTATGGCTCTCACCGGTGCCTCCTGCAAGGGAAGGTTATGGGCGTGCATACCCTGGCCCAATAGGCAGACATAACCTTGTGTGCTCGTTTTGTTTTTAAGGTACCTTGTCCCTGTTTGGGACCATTTTGCCACGCCGGTGGCCGTTGGTGTCTTTGGTACACGGGGCCACCCAAGACCTAGCCCTGAGGGGGAGTTGGTCGGAGTGGCCGGGGAGAGTGCATGACAAAAGGGAGGGTTTCGTCGGAATGCTTTGGTCCACCGAATGGGAATGCGAGGCCAGGTATTCTGTAGTGTGGGTAAAGTGCGCTACCTCTGCAGAGTGTAATTAATCTATCGATAGCCGCGTCCTCGGTTATGGGCATAACTCGGAAGTAAGTCACACCATGGATCAACTTTTCTAATAATCTTGCAAACTAAGTGAGTACTGTGATGCATTGGTTCGTGGTGAAGCATGAATACTTGAGGTGTTCATGAGTGATTGGGTTCAGGTGTGACCCGGATATGGTCACCATTTGGTTAGGAGGTAACCGTCTGGTAAGCGAGTCCGTGGGACTCATTGCATGAAATGTTTGTTTCGGTAGTAGTAGTTTTGCATCGAATTAATCTGCTTAAATATCTAGATATTGTTTGTCATCGTGCTTATGTTTGTTGTGAGCTTGCAAGTACATTCAATGTACTGACCTGGCGTGTTATACCAGATTTTAGGCAAGTCAGTTCGCATCGGAGCGCATCTCGTGTCTAGGCCGTGTTCACGTTGGTGTCCCTGTGCTATGGAGTTCCGCTTCATCGTTCTTCCGCTGCCACGTAGCTCATGTGATCGAGGCCCCTCATGTTGATTAAATAATGTACATACTATCCAGCAGCACCATGTGTGCTGCTTGGCCTCGAATCTCGATGAAATATCAGACCTATGTAATCCGCTAGCATCAATAACGCGGTTGTTTCTATACCATGTTTGTTGTGTATTGCTAGAAGACTTGATCTCTGGGCTAGCACTGCAAGGTAAACCGGTTGCTCTGAGCCGGGGTGCCACACATGACATTACATCAAGCAAGGTTTCATATTTTCCTGATCATTTTTTAATTTTTTGGAATTAGAATGCCATGGCACTCCATGCATGTACATGTGTCCATGCCGTGAGACCAATATGTTTGAAAATTCCTTCTAATTTACTACACATGGAATTAACTTGCACACAAGTATGCAAATATGATTTTTCAAACCGTTATGGTTAGCCGTTGCATGTACATCTAGTTCAAATTAGAATTATGGTGATTAAATGGCTTGGAAATCACTTAAATGTCTTCAAAAGGTCAAATGACCCCTAAAATTTTCCAAATTTCACATGACAGTTTGTATCAGTGCACATTACACGTAGAAAAAATTTGAAGGCCGTAAGAGGAAGCAATCTGCCGTTCGTCATCAAACATGCATTGTTCCCTCTGGAACCACGAGCCATCTAGTGAGTTGCTCTAGTTTGTAAGGGGTGTGTGTCCAAACTTATGTCAAGCAAGCCAATTTTTGTACCACATCATCTTGGTGGCATGACATTACATCAAGCAAGGTTTCTATTTTCCTGATCATTTTTTAATTTTTTGGAATTAAATTGCCATGGCACTCCATGCATGTACATGTGTCCATGCCGTGAGACCAATATGTTTGAAAATTCCTTCTAATTTACTGCACATGGAATTAACTCGCACACAAGTACAGAAATATGATTTTTCAAACTGTTATGGTTAGTCGTTGCATGTACATCTAGTTCAAATTAGAATTACGGTCATTAAATGGCTAGGAAATCACTTAATTGTCTTCAAAAGGTCAAATGACCCCTGAAATTTTCCAAATTTTCACATGACAGTTTGTATCATTGCACATTACACGCAGAAAAAATTTGAAGGCCTTAAGAGGAAGCTATCTGTCGTTCGTCATCAAACATGCATTGTTCCCTCTCGGAACTGCAAGCCTTCTAGTGAGTTGCTCTGGTTTCTGAGGGGTGTGTGTCCAAACTTTCGTCAAACAGGCCAATTTTTGTACCACATCATCTTGGTGGCATGACATTACATCAAGCAAAGTTACATGTTTTCCTGATCATTTTTTAATATTTTGGAATTAAAATGCCATGGCACTCCATGCATGTGTCCATGTCGTGAGACCAATATGTCTGAAAATTCCTTCTAATTTACTGCACATGGAATTAACTCGCACATAAGTACATAAACATGATTTTTCAAACCGTTATGGTTAGCCGTTGCATGTACATCTAGTTCAAATTTGAATTATGGTCATTAAATGGCTAGAAAATCATTTAAATGTCTTCAAAAGGTCAAATGACCCTTGAAATTTTCCAAATTTTCACAAGACAGTTAGTATCAATGCACATTACACGTAGAAATTTTTTGAAGGCTGTAAGAGGAAGCTATCTGCCGTTCGTCAACAAACATGCATTGTTCCCTCTCGGAACCACGAGCCTTCTTGTGAGTTGCTCCGGTTTGTGAGGGGTGTGTGTCCAAACTTTCGTCAAACAGGCCAATTTTTGTACCACATCATCTTGGTGGTATGACATTACCTAAAGCAAGGTTTCATGTTTTTATTTTTGGAATTTAAATGCCATGGCACTCCATGCTTAATTGTGTCATAGCCGTTAGACAAATATGTTTGAAAATTCCTTCCAATTTACTGCACATGGAATTAAATTGCACACAAGTACACAAAATATGACTTTTCAAACCGTTTTGGTTAGCTGTTGCATGTACATGTAGTTCAAATTGCAATTACGGTCATTAAATGCCTAGAAAATCACTTAAATGTCTTAAAAGGTCAAATGACCCCTGAAATTTTCCAAAATTTGACATGACAGTTGTATTAGTACTAGAAATTTTCTCGTACATTTAAAACACCATCCATTGCCACTTTACTCCAAATTCGTCTTTCACAGCTAATAAAAAATATCTACAACATCACACATAATTGTTTTGTAGGAATCATTTGCGATGAAAAATTATGGGTCTATTTAAGTCTTCCTCCTTATGCTTCCGCCGGCTCGTCTGCTCCAGTGCCGGGAACCCCCAAATCCACAAATCCCGATCCCCATTCCCGCACCCCCTTCTTGCAAAGATGACACCGTGGAAACACTTCATGAAGGCACGTAC
>NC_041389.1:400624332-400734635 GCF_002162155.2 Triticum dicoccoides
AGCCGCCTACACCAAGAGTGCCACCGCATCCGCATTGAGTGTGGCCGCTTCCACCAAGAGGGCATCTACGGCAGCCGACAGGGCAGCTGCAGCAGCCGAGACGGCTGCAGTAGCTGCTGCGCCCGCGGCTGCAAACGCCAAGAGCGCTCGAGCTGTCGTCCATGCCGCCGATGTTGCCCTGGCTCGGGTCAAGGCCATCCACACCAATATATTTCAGGCCACCTCGGAATCCAGCATGCAACCCATGTCCGAAAAGGCGGCGGTGGCGATGGAGCGCCTGCTTGCTCATGAGGTCGTCGAGCGGGAGCTGGAGATGCAGGAGGCGGCGGAGATCGAGGAGCACCAGGAGGAGGAGTTGCGCGTGGCCCAGGTCGAGGTAGAGAGGATTCTGTCCGTCGAGGAATCGGTGGTGGAATACCAACGCGAGCTCTGGCGCAGCCACTACTACGAGTACTACAACCTTGAGGGCGGCACCAGGGACGAGGACACGGTCGACTTCAGCAGGGGGGACGCAGAGTCCACCAATGGGCACGTCGCCAGGACAAGTCATCGGCATCTCATCTCACACCGGCGATGCATAGGCCGGCGCGGTGGCGGATTTGTTAAAATTATCCGTATCTATGCTTTGTTTTTAATGTTGGTCTTTTGTTAGAGCAAGGTTTAGGTGAACTATCTCTGTTTAATTACTAAAATTGCTTAATTCAGTAAGTCTAGTCTGTATGTTGTACGTTGTTTTGTGTGCCCAAATTAGCAAGTGATGTTAAATTATGCAATGACGTACGCGAGGAAATTTCCACCAAATTTTCAATTATCAAACTCATCCCATGCGCATTAAGCAGAAGAATCGTTTGCGATGCACACTATCATTCAAAGTGAATGGTATCCGGCAGCACCGCGGCAAAGTTTCCCTCCACATTTCAAAAAATTTGGCCTACCCCGAAATATCTACCCTCACCCCTCCCCATCCCCTTTTCTCCCCGACCACAAGTCACATTTCCCCTATTTCCCCCTTCATTCCTTCCTAAGCTATAGTCGCTTCCTCGCTTGCTTCCTCGCTCTCGCCGTCTCACATCCTACCGCCGGGGTCGCCATGGTCTTCTTCAAATACCTCTCCAGCATTTCCTCCGACAATGACGACTCCTTCACCACCCGAGTATGCCTCTCTTCTCTCTCTCGGGCTATGACTTTGAATGAAGGATTTTTACCTGGCGGTCGATTTGAGTAATTTCTTCCTCTTGTAGTTCCCTAGGACCATCAGTTGCAACGAATGGAGTGGGGTGGCTGAAGATCTATCTGCTTGTTGTCACCATCAATCTCCATGCGTGAAGCTAGTTGCGTTTGAATCTATGGACAGTGGGAGGAAGTTTCTGGCATGTGCGGAGAAGGTTAGACCCTCTTTCGTTGTTACAAATCATTTGTTAGATGTGATTCACTGTCATGGTCCCGACCCATTCATACCACACCTTCAACCAAACGCATCCTAAGACAGTGTCACAGTTTGTACCTAGTATCTAAAAATGTTGCCATCTCATTAGCGGTGCCATTAGAAAATTATTTGGCACCGCTTCAGCAGTTTGTGAAGCCAACTTGTCCACACATCCGAGTAGCCAAGCAGTAAAATACTAAATCTTTATGGCACGAAGGAACTGGGCATCAGAGCAACTAGGTGCTCCAGAGTTCGGGTCCCTGATTTTTTCCGCTCCATCGGCTCGCCAGTGCAGGGCACCGGTGTGAGATGTAGGAACAGTTGTCTTTACACCAGTTTTGGCATACATAGTGGACGCCTTAGTGTTATTAGTTCTATGTTACTAAATTTGTGCATGTACACACATGTTAGTATCAATTTGCTGTCATCCAAACACTGTCACTATGTTGTTGTAGTTATATTTACCTTCCTCTTAAAATGTTCAATTTGTTATTTATAGTACATGAGTAAGAGCTTGTAGCATTGTTGTAGTTAATTATAGCTTCTGTTGTTTCAGAATTTGGTTGTTGTGTCAGAAGTAATTAATTCATTTGCACATTGATCTTTTTGAGAAGATATGTCATAATTAACCTCTTTCTTCAGTTTTTCAAAATAACTATTCGTGATTTTCTATGTTGCTATAAACCCATTTTCCCTACAATTGTTACTGATCTAGTTTTAAATATTATAGGATGAATGGATGTGCTCTTACTTGGAGTGGGTTGATCAAGAGTGGCCATGGTCTTTGAAGATGTGCCTAGCAAAGCTCTGGAGCATGTATCAGGAAGAGAACAGAGGTAGGCTTAGAGATAGTGTTGTCAACGCTGAAGAATATTTGAAGATGCGCGATAAAAAGAGGAAGCTGGAGAATGAGCTCAGATTTTTTTAAACAGACTTTGCTAAGATGGTGTTGGTGAAGGAGGAGGCACTTTCCCAGTTGGCCAGTGCAAAACAGGTTCTTATTGAATTGAAAGTAGAGGTGGATAAGGCGAGCCTGGATGATCTCGATTAGGGAAATGAATATATTGTTCTAATATTGTTCTTATGAAGTTGAACTATCGATATGATGTACTGTGTTGTTTTCCGGTAGCTATCGTATTGTGATGTTCAAATATATCTATGTGCCTGATATGAAATTGGCAAACTGTTGTTCGATATGAAATGTGAATTTTCGTAATACTAGAATTATTAATTATAAACTAATAAATCTGCCAAATGGGTCATGGAACTTTGCAAACGGTTCTAGAAGTAAAAGCGCTAGTGTCGGGGAAACCGAACACCTATGGGGTCACAAGGATCCCTTCTACGTTCGGCGGGGGATTAGCTCCACGAAGAACAGGTCGAGCCGTTAGCACACAGGTTTTTTTACCCAGGTTCGGGCCGTAAAGATGCGTAATAACCTAGTCATACTTGTCTTGATATATGTGTTCTTGAGCTTTTGAACTAGCTATGGTGCGTGCTTCGTCCAAAAGTCTGAATCCTCTCTCTGTATGCCTTGGGCCTCCTTTTATACGCAAAGGGGTTGCCACAGTGGCACACAGGAGGTGGCAAGCTATAGTGCACGATCTTATCGCTCGGTCAACGTAGGACAAATGCATTCAATGTGCTGCCTATGTGTCCTCCTACTTTATCGGGGACGGCAACAGAAGCCATCCCGTCCTTCGCCGCTCCTCCTTGCTTCGACACACGTCCAGGCTGATGCGGCATGTAGTGCCACACTGGCTAACTAGCTTTTGCATTGGCATAATGGTAAAGCTTCCACGAAGATCTCCATGCCGCCACGCAGGCGCCTGCTTAGTTGGCACGCTTATCATCGCACTGGAGTGGTGGTGAGGTGGCGAAACCTTGCGAGGCACGGGTCTGGCCACGGCCCAGCGACCGTCCCCGGCAAGGCTTGCCGGGGGCCTTGGAGTCGTCCCCAGCGAGGTTCTTTTCAGGGGTCTTTGTCTTCTGCTCCCAGGTGGATCTGCGGGCTGTAAATCTTTATGAGGATCTGCATGCTACCAGGCATGTGCTCTCCAGATCTTTCTCTTAATGTTGTCGATGGTATCAGAGCTCTCAGCCCCAAGGGTGATGGACTTGCTGGTGTTGTGCAAGTCACCCCGGCAAGAAGCCTGCCGGGGCTACGCGAGCCGCCCTGGGAAGGGTGCCGCCGGAGGAGGTCCAACATTCCCTCTGCTCCTTGTTCTTCGAGTATCTGCCTTGGTAGTCTTCATACTTTGCCTTCCCTTGCCACGCAAGCCCTACCGCAGGTGTTGCTGCGACTACCCATGCAGTAGTAAGGGGTACAGAAGTACCCATACTTTTGCACACCGAAAGGAGCCCCCGGGCCTGGGCCACACATAAGCGCAAGGCATAGCTGGGCCAGGCCCAAAGCAGTGCGCGGGCACGCATGGCAGAGATGGATTGCCATGATCTTTCTGTCAGTTGCGCTTCCCCACGACCCGTGTTGAGCGCGTGATGTGGGGGTCGTGCGTGGGATGGCCTCAACATGCTTGCGTCATCTCGCAGTCAATAGTAAAGAGGCGGTCCGTGCTTCCCTTATTAAAAAACAAGGAATCTGCATGGGCGCTACTCATTTACTAAGTGGACTCGGGTCGCAGCCTGCATGGTGTCGCACCGCATGATCACGGGGTGGGAAACGGTCGTCCCACCTGTCCTCACGCCCCCTTCCGCCTCATCACGTATCCTCCATGCCTTGGGAAGGGCAGGCGATGGATGCGGAGGATGTGGGCATTAATGCCGAGGCGGAAAACCAGGCATTTGTTGATTGGGGGAGCGGGTCGGTTCTGATTCCCCGTGCTTCAGGAGGTCGCATTGGCCGTGCGGGGCGGCCTCCCTTTATGCTAGGTGGCCAGGCCCTGGCCTTGCTCCTTCTATAAAAAGGGAGAGGGACGGTGCTTCTCCACACTCGCCCTCTTCTCCTCCTTCTGCTCATCATCTTCCTCTCATTCACCATGGTGAAAGGGTGTGCCGGCGCTTCGACTGTGGCAACTAGGACTTCTGCTCGACAACATGTTCCTCCTCCTCCAAAGCCTCCGGCAGCGGAGCCCTCCATGAGGGGAAGAGGAAGGGGACAGGGCCAAGGTCGTCGCGGTGCTCGGGGAGGAGGTGGACGGGGCGGTGCACCAGCTGCGCTTCCGCCGGCAGCCCCTCCTCCAATGGTCGGCCATGTCGGAGACCATCCCTACGAGTTCTTCATCTGGATGTATAAGCCCGTGCGCAATCGTCTCCGGCTCTCAACCCTGTTCGCCCTGGGTGATGGAGCATGACCCACCACAGGCGTTCAGGCTTCACATAAGGAGCTGCGGGACGGCAACATGTGGGATGACATTGATTTTCCTCGACCCCACGTCATGTACCGTCGCCAAGGGTGGAAGAATTTTGCACGTGCCCACAGCTTGTCAGAGGGGCACGTTCTCCATTTCAAGTTAATGGAGAGCGTCCTGCTCTCCATCAAGGTCTTCGGGAGCTCAGGAATCCACTTAGGGTGATGCATGGAGAGTTCCACTGACGACAAAAGCTCCTCCTCGAGCGACAGCGGCGAGGAGGACAATGCCAATGAAGACGACGGTAGAGGCCAGGAGGAGGACGACTCCGACTCCAGCTGACCATCAGTGGTAGCACCATCATCTGCTCCACCTCCTCCTTCCTTCGACAACACGCCTTGTCGTGGGTTACGTCCTGCTGGCTTTGGCGTCGGTGGTGGACGGGCTTCCTCGTCAAGCTCTCGATCGCTGCGTTCCCCATGCCCGTCACCTTTCTTCGCCTGTCGTGCTTGGGGAGGAAAGGGGCAAGAATGGGGATTATGGGGCACTTATCTTTTTCTCAATTTATAGGCACTTGCCAAATCTTAACTTTTCTAGAAAATGTAATCTACCGAGCCCATGCTTATGTTCTGTAATATTTGTACTTGCATCAGCATATCAATGAAAAAGATGAGCTTTTGCCGGGAACTCATGCATGTATATGTTCGTGTAGAGGAGAAACGCCCATTTAATGAAAATAAATGAGTCTCCCCGGCAAGCTACCTTTCCAGCACCCCCTGTGGTTGTCGGAGAATCACATATGCTGGGTTACAGGCGCAGGGTCCAACCCCCTGCCAAACTCTATTTATCCAAGGTTACTTCAACTACCCCGACCGAAGCAGCATTCAAGTCGGGAATGGGAGCACCCCGGTCTCAACAGAGTGGCGAGGTTTTCTAATGCGCAAGTCACAAGTTACGAACATGAATGGGCAGGGGAGGAACTTTATCTGGTTGGGTTGTTAGTGGAGACGCCGCACCAAGTAGTCTTCTCAATTTCTTGTCAGGGCGTTGTTACTGCGGCCGAAAGGAGGAGAGGACGGGGCACGGAGCCTTGGCGGTTTCCCAGTACCTATTAGAATCCAAGGTAGCACAACATCCTGGGCAAGCATGCATATATATATATATATATATATATATATATATATATATATATATATATATATATATATATATATATATAACATGGAAACTAGCAGGAAACTGTACATGCCAAAAACTATCTGGCTGCGCACAGGATCTGCGCCTGGCTCTGTACGTAGGGTTACATGCCTTGCCGGCAAGGCTACTACAAAAAGGGGGTTGCCAGAGCTCTCGGCAACCGCGCCCTATGGGTAAAACTTGTGAAGATGTTTTATATTCTAGGAGTTGCTCACCGGAATGCCATCTTTGGTCTCCAGGCGGACTGTGTCGGGCCTGGTGACTCGTATTACTCGATAGGGGCCTTCCCACTTTGGCGTCAACTTGTTTGAATTCTTGGCAGACTGAACGCGCCGAAGAATAAGGCCGCCTTTCTCAAGGCTTCTGGCATGAACCTTGCAGCTATGGTAGCGGCGCAAGGCTTGCTGGTAGCGAGCGGCTTGCACGGCAGCTCGAAGATGATCTTCCTCAAGGAGCATCACATCATCTTGGAACAACTGCTCTTGCTCAATCTCATCATAAGCGGGCACTCGAGGTGACCCGTATATTAGTTCCGTGGCTAGAACTGCTTCTGCCCCGTATACCAGGGCAAAGGGTGTCTGGCCAGTACTCGATTCGGTGTCGTTCTGATTGACCAAAGAATTGTTGGCAATTCATCAATCTAGCGTCTTCCACACTTGCGCAGCCTGTCGAAAGTTCTCATTTTGAGGCCTCGCAACACTTCAGCATTCGCCCTTTCCACTTGGCCATTGCTTCTTGGATGAGCAACAGAAGCAAAGCAAACTTTGCTCGCAAGGTCTTGGATATATTGCATGAAGGTGCGGCTCGTGAACTATGTATGGTTGTCGGTGATGACTCTATATGGCACACCAAAATGGCAAACAAGTCCCTTGAAGAACTTGACGGCCAACCGCGTTGTCACCTTCCTCACTGGCTCCACTTCCGGGCACTTTATGAACTTGTCAATCGCGACGTACAAGTACTCAAGCCCCCGACAGCATGGGGAAAGGGGCCCAGTATGTCGAGCCCCTAGACCAAAAATGGCCAGGAGAGAGGGATTGTTTGAAGGGCTTGAGCTGGTTGATGAAGCTTCTTTGAATGAAACTGGCACGCTTCACACTTGGTTACTAGTGTCGTTGGATCCTGGAGGGCAGTTGGGCCAGAAGAAACCTTGCCGGAATGCTTTGCCGGCAAGGGCTCTTGACCCTATGTGGGAGCCACATATGCCTCCATGTATCTCTGCCAACAGCTCCAGACCGTCCTCCCGAGGAATACACTTAAATTTCATGTTGTTCGACGTCCTTTTGTAAAGGACATCATCCACAAACTGGTACATGCTAGACCGACAGGCTACTTTCTCTGCTTCTTCCTGCTCCTGAGGGAGCTCCCTTGTTTGGAGGAAACGTACTGCATGTTGTGCCCATGGTGGAGACTAAGGCTCGATGGCAAGGACCAAAGGCATGTTTTCTGCCGCGGGGGCAGCTGTCTCTATGGCAAGAGCTTGGGACTCTGCCAGAAGCTACTGCTCTCCGGCAAGCTTGGAGTACCCGGCAACTTCCTTGCCGACAGCTCCTGGGAGCTCTGCGGGAAAGTATTTGTCGGGCCCGCCTTCCTTCGCTTGTTCTTCTCTGCTGATGGTTCGACGGATGGCTGAGATAATTGAAGCACAAAGGTACCTGGTTCCACAGGTAGCTTAAGGGCAGCGAATTTTGACAAGTCATTGAAAATGATGTTCTCTGCTCCAGGAACATGCTGTTCTTGCAGACCATCAAAGTGCTCTTCCAACTTCCTCACCTCATCCACGTAAGCCTCCATCAGTGGGCTCTGATAATCCTTGTTGACTTGCTTGACGACAAGTTGTGAATCTCCTCTGACAATAAGCTTCCTGATTCCAAGGTCTGCCGCGATCCTGAGACCGGCAAGCAGCCCCTCGTATTCTATGGTGTTGTTTGTCAACTTCTCCTGGGGAAATTGCATCTAGACCACGTACTTGAGGTGTTCTCCGGTGGGCGCGACGAGCAGCACGCCAGCACCAGCACCTTGTAACGAGAAAGCCCCACCAAAGTACATAATCCAATGACTACTTGCCTCTTTGCCGGGAAGGGTGGTCTCTTGAACTGCTTCATCGGGCATGGATTTCCATTCTGCTATGAATTCTGCCAAGGCTATACTCTTGATCGTCGAGGTACTTTCAAATCTGAGCCCAAATCTTGACAACTCCAATGCCCACTCCACAATCCTCCCAGTTGCGTTTGGATTGTGCAAAATCCGTTGCAACGGGAGGCGAGTGACGACGGTGATCTCGTGTGCTTCAAAGTAGTGGCGCAGCTTTCTCGAGGCCATAAGAAGGCCAAAAAGCAATTTCTTCATGCCAGAATACCTTGACCTAGCCCCCTTCAAGAGGGAGCTGACAAAATAGATTGGGTGCAGCACCACCTTCTTCTTCTGTGTTGCCTCGTTTACTCACGCAGACTCTGTCTCGTCGGAACCGGGCCCTGTCGGGGGTTCTGCCTTGCCGGCACCGCACCCTGCCGGCTCTGGTTCCTCATCCGATGGCCTTGCCGTAGCCACTGCCTCTTCTTCAACTTCCCTCTCTACCATTAGTGCGACACCGACCACTTGATTCGTTGCTGCCAAGTACAGTAGCAATGGCTCTTGTGGTTCGGGCGCAACCAGTATTGGCATAGAGGAGAGGTACCTCTTTAAATCTTGCAGCGCTACCTCTGCCTCCGGAGTCCATTTCATTGGATCCGCCTTTTCAAAAAAATTAAAAGGGCGGGGCGCTCAGCAGACTTAGAGATAAACCTACTCAGGGCGGCAACACAGCTGGCAAGCCTACGGACGTCCTTGACTTACCTGGGTGCCTCAATCTGCTCAATGGATTTTATCTTGTCGGGATTAGCTTCGATTCCGTGTTGAACACAAAGAACCCAAGAAGTTTGCCGGATGGGATGCCGAACACACACTTCTCTGGGTTAAGCTTGAGGTTGATCTTGCGCAAATTTGCAAAGGTTTCTTCCAGGTCCTGCATGAGCGTGGCCTTGTCTTTGGTTTTGACTACCATATCATCCATGTATGCTTCCATATTCTATGGAGCTGGGGCTCAAAACCAATCTGGACTACTCGGGCAAACGTTGAACCAGCGCTTTTCAACTCGAAAGGCATCCGTACGAAATAGTTTGTGCCACATGGGGTGATGAACGCGGTCTTTTCTTCATCTCCCTTCGTCATGAAGATCTGATGATATCCTGAGTAAGCATCAAAGAACGACAGGAGGTCGTACCCAGTAGTGGAGTCCACTATCTGGTCGATACGTGGCAATGGGAAAGGATCCTTTGGATAGACTTTATTGATATCAGTATAGTCGATACATAGCCTCCACTTCCCATTCACCTTATGTACTATGACCGGATTGGCCAACCACGTTGGGTGGAGTACTCCCTTGACCAAGCCTGCCACCTCCAACTTCCTGATCTCCTCTACGATGAACTCTTGTCATTCCAAAGCTTGCTTTCTGACATTCTGCTTGATGGGCCGAGCATGGGGGCAGACAGCAAGATGGTGCTCTCACCTTCCTGGGAACGCCGGGGATGTCGAATGCTTGCCATGCAAACGCGTCGACATTCGCCCACAGGAAGGCGACGAGCGCGTCTTCCTATTTGCTGTCAAGGGTGGAGCTTATGGTGAAAGCTCCGCCCGTGCCATCCTCCTTGACGGACACCTTCTTGGTTTCCGGCAGGGTTGCCTTAGGCTTCTTGCTCTTGCCGGTAGAGCTCTCTGGTACGTCCTCGGCGGGAACACAGCACTCCGAAGAGGCGTGTTTGCCGGAGTGAGTGCAGGAACCTGTGCCGGAGCCAGGAGTCTTGCCGGCGGCCGAGGCCTTGATGGTCTTCTTCTCGGCGGCGGGAGCAGGTGCCTTGGCGGCAGACGCTGCAACCGCCTCTCGATAGAGCTGATCAGCGCAAATGAGCGCATCCTTCTTATCGCAGCTGACAGTGATGATGCTCATCGGGCCGGGCATCTTCAGCTTGTTATATAAGTAGTGTGATGCCGCCATGAACTTGGCCAGCACCGGGCGGCCAAGGATCTCATTGTAGGGCAATGGGATCTCGGCAACATCGAAAACAATTCTCTCTGTCCTATAGTTGAGGTCGCCACCAAACGTAACTAGTAGCGTGACCTCCCTTCGGCTGACTCCTCCCTGGATTGATCCCTTGGAACATACCCATCTCCTCGAGATCTTCATCAGGGATCTGCAGCCTCTTGATCACGTTGGGCGAGATCAAGTTAAGGCCGGCCCCATCAACAACTAACATCTTTGTCACCTTGAGGTTGTGTATTGTTGGGGATACCAACAACGGTAAACACATGACCGCAGTTGTGCGATCAGGGTGATCCTCGGCATCGAAAATGATAGGCGTGTGGGACCACCTCAATGGCTTCTGGGCGCCAACCACTGGTTCCGTCGCATTAATCTCATGCGCCCACTGTTTCAATTGGCGGTGAGAAGAATGCAACGAAGCACCCCCGTCAACACACATCACTTCTATCGCCTTTTGAAACTCATGCTCGGTGGATTCGCCATCATCATCATCATGATCGTCATCCTCCTCATTTCTTGTCGCGGCCTGGGGCAGGCCTCTCTTGTTGCTTTTTCTTGTCGCTGAGTCCTCCTCGGCCACCGTGCTTTTTGCCCGATCTTTCAGCGCCTCCTTGGCCCTTCTCCTTGTCTCGTCTCTCGTACTCAGCCCTTTGCTTCTCCATTAGCAGCTCCACTTGGCGGCAGTTCTAGAGGTCGTGGCCCTTGGTACGGTGAATCTTGCAGTACTGCTTGTCGGAGCCCTCTGACTTGCCGGCAGCCGCCAAGGCTCGGCAGGCGTCGCACCCGGCAATCTCCTTGCCGGGGTCGTCAACCTTGGCTTTCTTGGCGGTGTCGGGGTTGCCGGATTCCTCTACGGTAAGCACGGTCTTGCCCTTGCGCTCCCTGTTATGCCGTCGGCCCTTCTTCATCGAGGCGGAGGCGTCTTCATCTTCTGAGTCGCTTCCCACATCGGCATCCTCGCCGGGGTACTTCCTTCCTTCCTCAGCTCCCGCACATCTGTCGGTCGGAACATATAGTTTGGCAACATCTGCAACCTTGTTCATCGCCAGCTCTTCACGCATCTTATGATTGCGCATGTTCTGATGGAACGCGCTAATGACAACGGTGGGATGAACATCAGGGATGTTGTACTGCACATGGCTGAATCTCTGTATGTACTTGCGCAACCATTCGCCGTCCCTTTGAGGCATCACATGCAAATCGCCTTCCTGGCCAGGAGCTATGTGGCCGCCCATGAAGGCAACAACAAACTCTTGTCAGAGATCAGACCAAGAGGATATGGAGTCTATCAGCAAGTGCATCAACCATGACCTGACGTTGGGCTTGAGTGCCAACGGGAAATAGTTGGTGAGTACCTTGCCGTCTGATGCTCCGGCAGCTTGCATTACAATGGTGTAAACGCTCAGGAACTCAGATGGGTGGGTCTTGCCATCGTACTTCTCTGGGACCTCCGGTTTGAACACACGGGTGTTGGGCCACTGGAACTACCGCAGTTCATGGGTGAACGTTGGACAGGTTATTGCATAGGGCAAGTCACCAGCGTCCCCCAGCGCAGGCTTGTATGCAGTGGGCCCAGCGCGCCTATCAAACTGGTGACGTGCATCTCGTCACCGCTCGATAGTGGTCCGGGCGTCTTCCTTGAGGCGCTCTCGAAGAACTTGTTGTTGGTCATGACACGTCCATGGGTCTGACGACACCGTGGACACGTTATCACGGGCGTCAACCCGACGGGCCGGCCGTGGTGGAGGGGAGTGCACCGTGGTCGCGGTGCCTCCAACTCTTCCACAGTCCATACACGCCGACTCATCAGTCCGGCGCTGCGAGGGACTTGCTTCCCGGTGGCCATCCCTGTTGGCATGGCCAATAAGGCTTTGGATGGCAGCCCTCCACTCTTCTTGCTTCTCCAAGGCAGGAGGAAAGTCGAGGAGTAGTTGCGCTCGCGACAGCACTTCTGCTCGCGTGGGTGGCAGTAACAAGCGCGAGGAATGGGAGGAACTCAGACTTCTAACAATGTTAGAAGGAGTCCCATCATGATTCCACGGTCGCGTGCTCTTTTCTCCAACATCATGGCATGCATGTCATCCATGCATGTCTTGAGAGTGACGCCGAGGGCTTTTGCCGTGGCTGTCGGTGTCAAAACTGGCGGATCTCAGGTAGGGGGTCCCGAACTATGCATCTAAGGGTAATGGTAACATGAGGTGGGGGACACGATGTTTACCCATAGCTCTCTCTATGGAGGTAATACCCTACTTTCTGCTTGATTGATCTTGATGATATGAGTATTACAAGAGTTGATCTACCATGAGATCATAGAGGCTAACCCTAGAAGCTAGCCTATGATTATGATTGTTTTTGTCCTACGGACTAAACCCTCCAGTTTATATAGACACCGGAGGGGGACAGGGTTACACAGAGTCGATTACAGAGAAGGGAATCTACATATCTGAATTGCCAAGCTTGCCTTCCATGCAAAGGAGAGTCCCACCCGGACACGGGACGAAGTCTTCAATCTTGTATCTTCATAGCCCAAGAGTCTGACATAAGCATATAGTCTGGCCGTCCGAGGAACCCCTAATCCAGGACTCCTTCAGTAGCCCCTGAACCAGGATTCAATGATGATGATTTCGGCACGCAGATTGTCTTCGGCATTGCAAGGCGGGTTCCTTCTCCGAATATTCCAAAGTAGATCTTTGAACACAAGAATCGTGTCCGGCTGCAAAACAAATTCCACATACCACTGTAGAGAGTATAATATTCCACGAGTCTAATCTTCTGACAAATTTTCCATAGCGTGACATCACGCCGTGGCCCGGTCATTATTCCAACCGTTTTCTCAACCTGCTACTGCACATCTTGCGAGGCGGTTTTATTGACACGTCTTGTCGAAGTAGAGATCGTGTCCCCTTATCACGGGATTCTCATCAATACGGGTGTGGGTAACCCAACCGCGCCATGAGCATGGCGCTTGGGGAATAAGCGAGTTTCAAGGGCAAGTGGGGAGGAACATAACTTCTGCCTCTTTATAAAGAGATAAGGATTCCCCTTTTCTCACCCACGCCCTCTTCTTCCTCCGCCCACCCATTCTCGAGCTCCAACGCCCAAGCTCTCGCCTTCTCCGTAAAAACATTCCGAACATGTCCGGAGCGGGAGGCAAGTGGATGGCCTCTTCCGTTAAGAAGGAGGACATCAAGAAGCTTCGAGAGGCCGGATACTTGTCCAAGGACATCGTGCATCGGCTTTCGGCCGAAGGGCAGATCATCCCTACCCCGAAGCCCCAGGAAAGGGTAATGTTCCTCTCCCACTTTGTCCGCGGGCTGGGATTCCCCCTCCACCCATTCATCCGCGGACTAATGTTCTACTATGGGCTGGACTTCCATGATTTGGCCCCCAACTCCATCATCAATATATCGACGTTTATCATCGTGTGTGAGGCCTTTCTCCGCATCACACCTCACTTCGGCCTATGGTTGAAGACCTTCAACGTGAAGCCAAAGGTGGTGAGCGGCCAACAAGCGGAGTGCGGAGGCGCCATGGTGGGCAAGATGCCCAATGTCACCCGGCCCGAAGGCTCCTTTGTGGAGACCGTGAAGGGATGGCAATCGGGGTGGTTCTACATCACCGAGCCGCGCGATGCCAACTGGGCGGCGACCCCCGAATTCTGATCTGGCGTCCTCATGCGGCTCACCTCCTGGCAAGAGAAGGGCGCAGCCTGGGGCTCAGTGGAAGAACTAACAGGACTCCAGACCTGCGTCCAAAATATGATAAGAAAGAAAATCAAGCTTGTCAACGTGGTCCAGGTTATGCTCTTCCGCCGGATTCTTCCGTGCCAGAGACAAACTTGCAATCTATGGGAGTTTGTCCCGGTCGTACACCAGACGCTGCGAGAGCTCTTCGGCATGATGCACAAAGACGTCTGGAAGGTGCTATTCAAGGCCAACGAGGTACCACCACCCACAACTGAAGATCGCGGGCTCAGCGCAAGATGCCAAGCCAATCCGGTAAGTTTTCATATTTGCAAGATATGCCTTTTACTAGCACATCCGCGGGAGGAACCTAAGCCTCCACGCCAATATTTCAGGCCTGGGTAACGATAGCGGAGCAGATTAACTGTCCGACTCTGCTACCTGAAGATCCAAAATCACCTCTTCTAACGAAGATGTTGTTTCTGGCGCCCTATGAGGTGCCGGAGAATAAGGCCAAGAAGATGGCCGCGGGGATCAGAGATGTTCTCCGACGCAAGGTTGCACCGGACATGACGTCCGAAGACACTGAGACACACTCCTACACCGAAGAAGAAGAGGAGGAGGAGGAGGAAATTCGTCCCCCCCCCCTACTGGGGGAGAAAGAAGAGGAAGGCCGCCACGCATGGGGAGGCCGAGGTGTCCAAGAAGGGAAAAAACTGTTGGAAATATGCCCTAGAGGCAATAATAAATTAGTTATTATTATATTTCCTTCTTCATGATAATCGTTTATTATCCATGCTATAATTGTATTGATAGGAAACTCAGATACATGTGTGGGTACATAGGCAACACCATGTCCCTAGTAAGCCTCTAGTTAACTAGCTCGTTGATCAACAGATGGTCACGGTTTCCTGACCATGGACATTGGATGTCGTTGATAATGGGATCACATCATTAGGAGAATGATATGATGGACAAGACCCAATCCTAAGCCTAGCACAAAGATCGTATTTCATATGCTAAAGCTTTTCTAATGTCAAGTATCATTTCCTTAGACCATGAGATTGTGCAACTCCCGGATACCGTAGGAATGCTTTGGGTGTACCAAACATCACAACATAACTGGGTGGCTATAAAGGTGCACTACAGGTATCTCCGAAAGTGTCTGTTGGGTTGGCACGAATCGAGACTGGGATTTGTCACTCCCTGTAAACGGAGAGGTATCTCTGGGCCCACTCGGTAGGACATCATCATAATGTGCACAATGTGATCAAGGGGTTGATCACGGGATGATGTGTTACGGAACGAGTAAAGAGACTTGCCGGTAACGAGATTGAACAAGGTATCGGCATACCGACGATCGAATCTCGGGCAAGTACAATACCGCTAGACAAAGGGAATTGTATACGGGATCGATTGAGTCCTTGACATCGTGGTTCATCCGATGAGATCATCGTGGAACATGTGGGAGCCAACATGGGTATCCAGATCCCGCTGTTGGTTATTGACCAGAGAACGTCTCGGTCATGTCTGCATGGTTCCCGAACCCGTAGGGTCTACACACTTAAGGTTCGATGACGCTAGGGTTATAAAGGAAGTTTGTATGTGGTTACCGAATGTTGTTCGGAGTCCCGGATGAGATCCCGGACGTCACGAGGAGTTCCGGAATGGTCCAGAGGTAAAGATTTATATATGGGAAGTCCTGTTTTGGTCACCTGAAAAGTTTCGGGTTTTATCGGTAACGTACCGGGACCACCGGGAGGGTCCCGGGGGTCCACCAAGTTGGGCCACCGGCCCCGGAGGGCTGCATGGGCCAAGTGTGGGAGGGGACCAGCCCCAGGTGGGCAGGTGCCCCCCCTCCCACAAGGGCCCAAGGCGCCTAGGGTTGGGGGAGGGGGCGCACCCACCTAACTTGGGGGGCAAGTTTCCCCTCTCCCCCCTCCCCTTGGCCGCCACCCTAGATGGGATTGGGGGCCGCCGCACCCCTTGGGGTGGAAACCCTAGAGGGGGCGCACCCCCTCCCTCTCCCTATATATAGTTGAGGTCTAGGGGCTGCCCAACACATGAGTTTTGACCTCTCCCTGGCGCAGCCCTACCTCTCTCCCTTCTCCTCTCCCGCGGTGCTTGGCGAAGCCCTGCAGGATTGCCACGCTCCTCCATCACCACCAAGCCATTGTGTTGGACGGAGTCTTCCTCAACCTCTCCCTCTCTCCTTGCTTGATCAAGGCATGGGAGACGTCACCGGGCTGTACGTGTGTTGAACGCGGAGGTGTCGTCCGTTCGGCACTAGGATCTCCGGTGATTTGGATCACGACGAGTACGACTCCTTCAACCCCGTTCTCTTGAACGCTTCCGCTTAGCGATCTACAAGGGTATGTAGATGCACTCCCCTTCCCCTCATTGCTAGTCTCTCCATGGATAGATCTTGGTGACTCGTAGGAAAATTTTGAATTTTTGCTACGTTCCCCAACAGTGGCATCATGAGCTAGGTCTATTGCGTAGATTCTTTGCACGAGTAGAACACAAAGTAGTTGTGGGCGTTGATTTTGTACAATATGCTTACCGTTACTAGTCCAATCTTGTTTCGACGGTATTGTGGGATGAAGCGGCCCGGACCGACCTTACACGTACTCTTACGTGAGACAGGTTCCACCGACTGACATGTACTTGGTGCATAAGGTGGCTAGCGGGTTCCAGTCTCTCCCACTTTAGTCGGAACGGATTCGATGAAAAGGGTCCTTATGAAGGGTAAATAGCAATTGGCATATCACGTTTTGGTTTTGCGTAGGTAAGAAACGTTCTTGCTAGAAACCCATAGCAGCCACGTAAAACATGCAAACAACAATTAGAGGACGTCTAACTTGTTTTTGCAGGGTATGTTATGTGATGTGATATGGCCAAGAAGAATGTGATGAATGATATGTGATGTATGAGATTGATCATGTTCTTGTAATAGGAATCACGACTTGCATGTTGATGAGTATGACAACCGGCAGGAGCCATAGGAGTTGTCTTAATTTATTGTATGACCTGCGTGTCATTGAACAACGCCATGTAATTACTTTACTTTATTGCTAACCGGTAGCCATAGTAGTAGAAGTAATAAGTTGGCGAGACAACTTCATGGAGGCACGATGATGGAGATCATGATGATGGAGATCGTGGTGTCATGCCGGTGACGATGATGATCATGGAGCCCCGATGATGGAGATCAAAAGGAGCAAAATGATATTGGCCATGTCATGTCACTATTTGATTGCATGTGATGTTTATCATGTTTATGCATCTTATTTGCTTAGAACGACGGTAGTAAATAAGATGTTCCCTCATTAAAATTTCAAGAAAGTGTTCCCCCTAACTATGCACCGTTGCGAAAGTTTGTCGTTTCGAAGCACCACGTGATGATCTGGTGTGATAGATTCTTACGTTCACATACAACGAGTGTAAGCCAGATTTACACACGCGAAACACTTAGGTTAACTTGACGAGCCTAGAATGTATAGACATGGCCTCGGAACACAAGAGACCGAAAGGTCGAGCATGAGTCGTATAGTAGATACGATCAACATGAAGATGTTCACCAATGATGACTAGTCCGTCTCACGTGATGATCGGACACGGCCTAGTTGACTCGGATCATGTAATCACTTAGATGACTAGAGGGATGTCTATCTGAGTGGGAGTTCATGAGATGAACTTAATTATCCTGAACATAGTCAAAAGATCTTTGCAAATTATGTCGTAAGCTCGCGCTTTAGTTCCACTGTTTAGATATGTTCCTAGAGAAAATATAGTTGAAAGTTGACAGTAGCGATTATGCGGACAGTAGAAAGCTTATGTCCTTAATGCACCGCTTAGTGTGCTGAACCCCAATCATCGTCTGTGGATGTTGCGAAAATCGTACATACACGTTTTGATAACTACGTGATAGTTCAGTTAAACGGTTTAGAGTTGAGGCACCAAAGACGTTTTTCGAAACGTCGCGGAACATATGAGATGTTTCGAGGGATGAAATTGGGATTTCAGGCTCGTGCCCACGTCAAGAGGTATAAGACCTCCGACAATTTTCTTAGCCTGCAAACTAACGGAGAAAAGCTCAATCGTTGAGCTTGTGCTCAGATTGTCTGAGTGCAACAATCACTTGAATCGAGTGAGAGTTGATCTTCCAGATGAGATAGTGATGTTTCTCCAAAGTCATTGCCACCAAGCTGCTAGAGCTTCGTGATGAACTATAACATATCAGGGATAGATGATCTTTGAGGTATTCACGATGTTTGACACCGCGAAAGTAGAAATCAAGAAGGAGCATCAATTGTTGATGGTTGGTGAAACCACTAGTTTCAAGAAGGGCAAGGGCAAGAAGGGACACTTCATGAAACGGCAAATCAGTTGTTGCTCCAGTGAAGAAACCCAAGGTTGAACCCAAACCCGAGACTAAGTGCTTCTGTAATAAGGGGAACAGCCACTGGAGCAGAATTACCCTAGATACTTGGTAGATAAGAAGGCTGGCAAGGTCGATAGAAGTATATTGGATATACATTATGTTAATGTGTACTTTATTAGTACTCCTAGTAGCACCAGGGTATTAGATACCGGTTCGGTTGCTAAGTGTTAGTAACTCGGAATAAAAGCTACAGAATAAACGGAGACTAGCTAAAGGTGAGCTGACGATATGTATTGGAAGTGTTTCCAAGGTTGATGTGATCAAGCATCGCATGCTCCCTCTACCATCGAGATTGGTGTTAAACCTAAATAATTGTTATTGGTGTTTGCATTGAGCATAGACATGATTGGATTATGTCTGTCGCAATACGGTTATTCATTTAAGGAGAATAATGGTTACCCTGTTTATTTGAATAATACCTTCAATGGTCTAGCACCTAAAAGGAATGGTTTATTGAATCTCGATCGTAGTGATACACATTTTCATGCCAAAAGGATATAAGATAGTAAGGATAGTACCACTTCTTGTGGCACTGCCATGTAAGTCGTATTGGTGTAAAACGCATGAAGAAGCTCCATGTTGATGGATCTTTGGACTCACTCGGTTTTTTTTGAAAAGTTTGAGACATGCGAACCATGTCTATTGGTGTATACGCATGAAGAAACTCCATGCAGATGGATCGTTTGGACTCATTTGATTTTGAATCAGTTGAGATATGCAAATCATACCACATGGGCAAGATGACTAAAAAGCCTCGTTTTTAGTAAGATGGAACAAGATAGCAACTTGTTGGAAGTAACACATTTTGATGTGTGCAGTCCAATGAGTGCTGAGGCATGCAGTGAATATCGTTATGTTCTTACTTCACGGATGATTTAAGTAGATACTGAGTATATTTACTTGATGAAACACAAGTCTGAATTATTGAATGGTTCAAGTAATTTCAGAGTGAAGTTGAAGATCATTGTGACAAGAGGATAAAATGTCTATGATATGATCATAGAGATGAGTATCTGAGTTACGAGCTTTGGCACACAATTAAGACATTGTGGAAATTGTTTCACAATTAATACCGCCTGGAACACCATAGTGTGATGGTGTGTCCGAACATCATAGTTGCACCCTATTGGATATGGTGCGTACCATGATGTCTCTTATCGAATTACCACTATCGTTCATGGGTTAGGCATTAGAGACAACCACACTCACTTTAATAGGGCACCACGTAATTCCGTTGAGACGACACTGTTTGAACTATGGTTTGGAGAAACCTAAGTTGTCGTTTCTTAAAAGTTTGGGGCTGCGACGCTTATGTGAAAAGTTTCATCGTGATAAGCTCGAACCCAAAACGGATAAATACATCTTCATAGGATACCCAAAATGGTTGGGTATACCTCCTATCTCAGATCCGGAAGCAAAAGTAATTATTTCTAGAAACGGGTCCTTTCTCGAGGAAAAGTTTCTCTCGAAAGAATTGAGTGGGGGGATGGTGGAGACTTGATGAGGTTATTGAACCATCACTTCAACTAGTGTGTAGCAGGGCACAGGAAGTTGTTCCTGTGGCACCTACACCAATTGAAGTAGAAGCTTATGATAGTGATCATGAAGTTTTGGATCAAGTCACTACCGTACCTCGTAGGGTGACAAGGATGCGTACTACTTCAGAGTGGTACGCAATCCTGTCTTAGAGGTCATGTTGCTAGACAACAATGAACCTACGAGCTATGGAGAAGCAATGGTGGGCCCGGATTCCGACGAATGGCTCGAGGCCATAAAATCCGAGAAAGGATCCATGACTTTGGAAGAAATACTTGATGGTCGTAAGGCCGTTGGGTAAAGATGGATTTTAAAAGGAAGACAGACAATGATGGTAAGTATCACCATTAAGAAAGCTCGACTTGTCGTTAAGATGTTTTCCGACAAGTTCAAGGAGTTGACTATGGTGAGGCTTTCTCACTCGTAGCGATGCTAAGAGTCTGTTGGAAATGGATTAGCAGTTACTGCATTATTTATGAAATCTTGCAGATAGAATGTCAAAAACATTGTTTCCTCGACAGTTTTCTTGAGGAAATGTTGTATGTGATACAACCAGAAGGTTTTGACAATCCTGAAGAACGCTAACAAATATGCAAAACTCCAGCAATCCTTCTAAGGACTGGAGTAAGCATCTCGGAGTTGGAATGTACGCCTTGATGAGATGATCAAAGATTTTGGGTTTATACAAAAGTTTATGAGAAACTTGTATTTCCAAAGAAGTGAGTGGGAGCACTATAGAATTTCTGATGAGTATATGTTGTTGACATATTGTTGATCAGAAATGATGTAGAATTTCTGGAAAGCATATAGGGTTATCTGAAAGGTGTTTTTAATAGAAAACCTGGATTAAGCTACTTGAACATTGAGCATCGAGATCTATAAGGATAGATCAAACTGCTTAATAATACTTTCAAATGAGCACGTACCTTGACATGATCTTGAAAGTGTTCAAGATGGATCAGTCAAAGAAAGAGTTCTTGCCTGAGTTGTAAGGTATGAAGTTAAGAGTTAAAGCTCGACCATGGCAGAAGAGAGACAAAGGACGAAGGCCGTCCCCTATGCTTCAGACGTAGGCTCTATAGTATGCTATGTTGTGTACCGCACCGGAAGTGTGCCTTGCCATGAGTCAGTCAAGGGGTACAAGAATCATCCAGGAATGGATCATTGGATAGTGGTCAAAATTGTCCTTGGAGTAAATAAGGACATGTTTCTCGATTATGGAGGTGATAAAGAGTTCGGCGTAAAGGGTTACGTTGATGCAAGCTTTAACACCTATCCGAGTGACTCTGAGTAGCAAACCGGATATGTATAGTGGAGCAACCATTTGGAATAGCTCCAAGTGGAGCATGGAAGCAGCATTTACAGAATGACCTAGAGATTTGCAAAGTACATACGGATCTGAAAGTTGCAGACCCGTTGACTAAAACCTCTCTCACAAGCAACACATGATCAAACCCCAGAACTCATTGAGTCTTAATCACATGATGATGTGAACTAGTTTAATGACACTAGTAAACTCTTTGGATGTTGGTCACATGGCGATGTGACGTGTGAGTGTTAATCACATGGGAGACTGTTGGAAATATTCCCTAGAGGCAATAATAAATTAGTTATTATTATATTTCCTTGTTCATGATAATCGTTTATTATCCATGCTATAATTGTATTGATAGGAAACTCAGATACATGTGTGGGTACATAGACAACACCATGTCCCTAGTAAGCCTCTAGTTAACTAGCTCATTGATCAACAGATGGTCACGGCTTCCTGACCATGGACATTGGATGTCGTTGATAACGGGATCACATCATTAGGAGAATGATGTGATGGACAAGACCCAATCCTAGGCCTAGCACAAAGATTGTAGTTCATATGCTAAAGCTTTTCTAATGTCAAGTATCATTTCCTTAGACCATGAGATTGTGCAACTCCAGGATACCGTAGGAATGCTTTGGGTGTACCAAACGTCACAACGTAACTGGGTGGCTATAAAGGTGCACTACAGGTATCTCCGAAAGTGTCTGTTGGGTTGGCACGAATCGAGACTGGGATTTGTCACTCCGTGTAAACGGAGAGGTATCTCTGGGCCCACTCGGTAGGACATCATCATAATGTGCACAATGTGATCAAGGGGTTGATCACGGGCTGATGTGTTACGGAACGAGTAAAGAGACTTGCCGGTAACGAGATTGAACAAGGTATCGGCATACCGACGATCGAATCTCGGGCAAGTACAATACTGCTAGACAAAGGGAATTGTATACGGGATCGATTGAGTCCTTGACATCGTGGTTCATCCGATGAGATCATCGTGGAACATGTGGGAGCCAACATGGGTATCCAGATCCCGCTGTTGGTTATTGACCGGAGAACGTCTCGGTCATGTCTGCATGGTTCCCGAACCCGTAGGGTCTACACACTTAAGGTTCGATGACGCTAGGGTTATAAAGGAAGTTTGTATGTGGTTACCGAATGTTGCTCGGAGTCCCGGATGAGATCCCGGACGTCACGAGGAGTTCTGGAATGGTCCGGAGGTAAAGACTTATATATGGGAAGTCCTGTTTTGGTCACCGGAAAAGTTTTGGGTTTTATCGGTAACGTACCGGGACCACCGGGAGGGTCCCGGGAGTCCACCAAGTGGGGCCACCGGCCCCGGAGGGCTGCATGGGCCAAGTGTGGGAGCGGACCAGCCCCAGGTGGGCTGGTGCACCCCTCCACAAGGGCCCAAGGCGCCTAGGGTTGGGGGAGGGGGCGCACCCACCTAACTTGGGGGGCAAGTTTCCCCTCTCCCCCCCCCCTTGGCCGCCACCCTAGATGGGATTGGGGGCAGCCGCACCCCTTGGGGTGGAAACCCTAGAGGGGGCGCACCCCCCTCCCTCTCCCCTATATATAGTTGAGGTCTAGGGGCTGCCCAACACATGAGTTTTGACCTCTCCCTGGCGCAGCCCTACCTCTCTCCCTTCTCCTCTCCCGCGGTGCTTGGCGAAGCCCTGCAGGATTGCCACGCTCCTCCATCACCACCACGCCGTTGTGCTGGATGGAGTCTTCCTCAACCTCTCCCTCTCTCCTTGCTGGATCAAGGCATGGGAGACGTCACCGGGCTGTACATGTGTTGAACGCGGAGGTGTCGTCCGTTCGGCACTAGGATCGCCGGTGATTTGGATCACGACGAGTACGACTCCTTCAACCCCGTTCTCTTGAACGCTTCCGCTTAGCGATCTGCAAGGGTATGTAGATGCACTCCCCTTCCCCTCGTTGCTAGTCTCTCCATGGATAGATCTTGGTGACTCATAGGAAAATTTTGAATTTCTGCTACGTTCCCCAACAAAACCTTCCTTCCAGACCATTCCACCGCAGCCACCTATAGCGGCGAGGAGTGGGAACCCAGGGTCAAGCCCCTGGCCAAGTCGTAAGTATCCGGACACAATAGTACCTTCGGTATGTTTGCTTTATCGCTTATTAACGTGCCAGACATGCACTTGTAGTCCGTCCAAGTCCAACATCGAGATATCCTCCTCTTCGGAGGGATCACTGGACCCGTTGGCGATGAACAACGAGTCTCTTCCGACAGCCTCCTCCCCCAAGGCCGCGAACAACACCAAGGTGTTGTCTCGAAGGATACCTGTCCAAGGGGAGGCAGTTCCGGAGACGCCTTCAGGCAAAACCTCGGTCGCCGGACACATGGGGGGAAAGACCCCCACGGACTCCGATAATGGGGGCCGCAGCAAGTTTCGCCCCCAGCCGAATACGGCTCCGGAAACCCGTGTGGTTCCGGATTCAAGCAAGCAGCCTCTCCCTAAAGGGGCGAGCCGCCTGTACCGATGACCTCTGTCCATCCAGAGGCATCGGACAGTTTGCTGGAAACGCTTCACGGCGCTTCCATTGATGAAGAACACCGTACTCTTATGGGTACGGTGATTGAGAAGGTCTGGTCCACCAAAAGCGGATTGACCGAGGCCTGTGCTAGTCTTCTAACAGGCTTTGAGGTAAGTAATAAAATTGTCAGAGAATATCACATGTAGACAGTAGCCCCTGATGCTCTGTTTGGTGTTCGGAAAAAATAGCCGAACAGAGGATCAAATAATATCCGCAGGAGTCTAATATAAGATGTCTATGTGAATAAGCAGGCGTCGCTGCTGGCCGCTGCGGCTCATACTGCGGAGGTCTCTGGACTAAAGCAGGACCTGGAGCGGACCGAGGGAGAGCTCGTCCTCACGAAGAGGCAGCTGGTGGAAAACCAAGGTACGTAATACCCTGCATGTATACTTATGAAGGATAAATGGTTTCTATTGATAAAAGCGTTATGAACTTTGTCGGATATCGGGTTCTGGCAAAACCCTTAAGGTTCGAAATCTTGGGTGCGCTCGAAGATCTTCACCCTACCGATACACGACCCAAAACCTCGTCGCGGTTCTAAGCTAGCATGATGAACAACACAAGAGACGCAAGGTTTATACTAGTTCGGGCCACCGTTGTGGTGTAAAACCCTACTCTAGTGTGTGGTGTGGTGGATTGCCTCTTGGGATGATGATGAACAGTACAAAGGAAGAACAGCCTCGCGAGGGGTGTTCTTGTGGTGGCGTGGTGTTCTGCTTAGCCAGGATTCGATCCAGCTCTCGATGAGATCAGGTGAGGTCATGTCTCCTTTCTACTATGGTGGCTAGCCCTATTTATAGAGGCCCTGGTCCTCTTCCCAAATATTGAGCGGGAAGGGAGCCAACAACGGTCATTTTGAAAGGGGACAACTAGTACAAGCTATCCTTACTAAAGGAGGTCTTCGACTACCAAAGGCACTGGTGATGACGCCGTCCTGGGCTCCATGGTGACCTCCATCCTGCCACTCTGCTGGTCTTGGTCTCGTTGCACTTATATGGAAACCTTTGCTTGATGCCTTGGTACTCCGCACCTACGCTTGCCCACTTTGCACCAAAGAGGAAACGAGGACACTGCGCAGGCTGGCGCCCACCTGGCCTTGATCGTCATGGCTTGCGTCACGAGCACCTCGCGAGGTACCCCTTGCCTTGATCTCTCCACCTCCTCGCGAGCCTGCCTGGTGAGGCCGCCCCTGAGGAGGCCTTATGTCGTCAGCCCCGCGAGGCTTGGCCCCTCACGAGGGTCTTGAGCGCTTGTTGATGAAGACGGGCCGTACTGGGCCACTGGTGAGCCTCGTTGCAGGCCGCAGGCAGGCAAGCCTGGGGACCCCCGTTCCCAGAACACCGACAGTAGCCCCCGGGCCCAAGGCATGCTCGGACGTGGCTTAGCAGCGTAGCCAAAGGACAAGTGCGGAGTGACGCGGGCCCCAATAGCCTACGGCCTTGGTTGACGCATGGCGATTGATTGGACATGGGTGTCTCCGCTTCCCCATGCTGCCTCGGCAACTGCCCGATTTGACGAGTCCCTGCTGCATGAAAAAGAGTCATCATTACCTGTGATCGTGGAGGCCGGCGGTTGGCCTCCCTTGGGCTATAAACGGGGAAGGGCGAAGCCCTTGTTGTCCATATCTTCTTGCTCCACCTGCTTCTTCTCCCTCGCTCCTCCTCCATGCTCGATGCCAATGGATCCGGTCCGCAGGTTCTCAGCCGCAGAGAAGGGAAAGGCTCCCCGGGAGGGGCCTGACCCGCTTCCGCCGAAGAAACGGCTGGTCTTGCACCATCGCGACGAGGTTGCGGGGCCGGAGATGACGAGGCCCTGGTGCGAGTGGCCACTGCCTGGGTTCCCGCTACCCCTGTATGCCCGGGCCGAGGGCCTTGGAGAAGGAGACGGCGAGCGCCGCCGTCCGTGCCGCAGGCGAGGTCGACGGGCCATGGCGGTGTGTGCCGTCGCTCCGGGAGTCCACGCCGCAGACTCCTCTCGCGAGCTCGTGCTCCACGCCGCGATGCCTCCAAGCACCTGGATCCGCTTCCCTCCATTCTTCGCCTTCGATATGCTGCCGAGGGGGCCTCTCGAGCTTTGGCTGCAGCATGCCAACTGCGGTGCTCTGGCGACCGTAGCGGAGGTTGAAGTCGTCGCTCCAGGCAAGGTCATCATGACCCGAGGCTGGGGCGAGATCGCCCGGGTCTGCCGAACAGGGGGTGCCCTCGTGGTTCATTTGGAATACGAAGGCGCCTGATAACCCACAAGTATAGGGGATCGCAACAGTTTTCGATAAGTAAGAGTGTCGAACCCAACGAGGAGCTAAAGGTAGAATAAATATTCCCTCAAGTTCTATCGACCACCGATACAACTCTACGCACGCTTGATGTTCGCTTTACCGGAAACAAGTATGAAACTAGAAGTACTTTGTAGGTTTTTTTGGATAAGCTTGCAAGAAAGTAAAGAGCACGTAAATAAAATCTAGGGGCTGTTTATATAAAGATAAAACTAAATTAGTAAAAGTAAAGATCTTGTTGTCACGAGAAAGTTTGTCCCTAGGCAATCGATAACTAGACCGGTAATCATTATTGCAATTTTATCTGAGGGAGAGGCATAAGCTAACATACTTTCTCTACTTGGATCATATTCACTTATGATTGGAACTCTAGCAAGCATCCGCAACTACTAAAGATTCATTAAGGTAAAACCCAACCATAGCATTAAAGCATCAAGTCCCCTTTTATCCCATACGCAACAATCCCTCTTACTCGGGTTTGTGTTTCAGTCACTCACCAACCCACTATAAGCAAATCATGAACGTATTGCAACACCCTACAGCGGGAATTCCTCACGCTTGCGCGACATGGAGGGCACCATAGGACAGCACCAATAATAAAACATACAACTCAAACCAATCATGATCATCAAATAGCCATTAGGACAAAACAGATCTACTCAAACATCATAGGATAGCCATACATCATTGGGAAATAATATATAGCGTTGAGCACCATGTTTAAGTAGAGATTACAGAGGGTAAGAGAGAGGTTACACTACTGCATAGAGGGAGGAAGAGTTGGTGGAGATGTTGGTGAAGATGGCGGCTGTGTTGGTGAAGATCGCGGTGATGATGATGGCCCCCGGCGGCGTTCCGGCACCACCAGAAGCAAGGGGGAGAGAGCCCCCCTTCTTCTTCTTCTTCCTTGACCTTCTCCGTAGATGGGAGAAGGGTTTCCCCTCTGGTCCTTGGCTCCCATGGCTTGGGAGGGGCGAGAGCCCCTCCGAGATTGGATCTATCTCTCTGTTTCTGCGTTCCTACGTTGGCAGATTCTACCCCTTCACCGTTTCCTTTATATCTGGAGATCCGTAACTCCGATTGGGGTGAATCTTTCGCCCAGATTTTTCTCATAAAATTAGTTTTCTTGCGCCAGAAGGAGAGTGTCAACCGCCTTACGGGTGGACCACGAGGGTCAGGGGCGCGCCTGGGGGGGTAGGGCGCGCCCCCCTACCTCGTGCCCACCTCGGATACCGTTTCATGTTGATTTTACTTCCCAAAAATCATAAATATTCCAAAAAAATCTCCGTCCGTTTTTTTCCCGTTTGGACTCCGTTTGATATTGGGTTTCTGTGAAACAAAAAACATGCAACAGACAGGAACTGGCACTGGGCACTGGATCAATATGTTAGTCTCAAAAATAATATAAAAAGTTGCCAAAAACTATATGAAAGTGAATAATATTGGCATAGAACAATCAAAAATTATAGATACGACGGAGACGTATCAGCATCCCCAAGCTTAATTCCTGCTCGTCCTTGAGTAGGTAAATGATAAAAAGAATAATTTTTGATGTGGAATGCTACCTAGCATAATCTTGATCATATGTATAATCATGGCATGAATATTAAGACACGAGTGATTCAAAGCAATAGTCTATCATTTGACATAAAAACAATAATACTTCGAGCGTACCAATAAAGCAATCATGTCTTTTCAAAACAACATGGCCAAAGAAAGTTATCCCTACAATATCATATAGTCTGGCTGTTGCTCTATCTTCATCACACAAAGTATTTAATCATGCACAACCCCGATGACAAGACAAGCAATTGTTTCATACTTTAATAATCTCACACTTTTTCAAATTTCACGCAATACATGAACGTGAGCCATGGATATAGCACTATAGGTGGAATAGAATATGATGGTGGGGGTTATGTGGAGAAGACAAAAAAGGAGAAAGTCTCACATCGACTAGGCGTATCAATGGGCTATGGAGATGCCCATCAATAGATATCAATGTGAGTGAGTAGGGATTGCCATGCAACGGATGCACTAGAGCTATAAGTGTATGAAAGCTCAAACTGAAACTAAGTGGGTGTGCATCCAACTTGCTTACTCATGAAGACCTCGGGCATTTGAGGAAGCCCATCATCGGAATATACAAGCCAAGTTCTATAATGAAAATTCCCACTAGTATATGAAAGTGAAAGCATAGGAGGCTTTCTCTATGAAGAACATGGTGCTACTCTGAAGCACAAGTGTGGTAAAAGGATAGTAGCATTGCCCCTTCTCTCTTTTTCTCTCATTTTTTTATTTTTTTTATTTTTATTTTTTTTGGTGGGCTTCTTTGGCCTCTCTTTTTTTATTTGGGCTTCTTTGGCCTCTTTTATTTTTCATAAAGTCCGGAGTCTCATCCCGACTTGTGGGGGAATCATGGTCTCCATCATCCTTTCCTCACTGGGGCAATGCTCTAATAATGATGATCATCACACTTTTATTTACTTACAACTCAATATCTAGAACAAAGATATGACTCTATATGAATGCTTCCGGCGGTGTACCGGGATGTGCAATGATCTAGCATAGCAATGACATCAAAAAAAGGGACAAGCCATGAAAACATCATGCTAGCTATCTTACGATCATGCAAAGCAATATGACCATGAATGCTCAAGTCATGTATATGATGATGATGGAAGTTGCATGGCAATATATCTCGGAATGGCTATTGAAATGCCATGATATGTAGGTATGGTGGCTGTTTTGAGGAAGATATAATGAGGCTTATGTGTGATAGAGCGTATCGTATCACGGGGTTTTGATGCACCGGCAAAGTTTGCACCAACTCTCGAGGTGAGAAAGGGCAATGCACGATACCGAAGAGGCTAGCAATGATGGAAGGGTGAGAGTGCGTATAATCCATGGACTCAACATTAGTCATAAAGAACTCATATACTTATTGCAAAAATCTACAAGCCATTGAAAACAAAGTACTACGCGCATGCTCCTAGGGGATAGATTGGTAGGAAAAGACCATCGCTCGTCCCCGACCGCCACTCATAAGGAAGACAATCAATAAATAAAATTGTGCTTCAACTTCATCACAAAGCGGTTCACCATACGTGCATGCTATGGGAATCACAAACCTCAACACAAGTGTTTCTACTAATCCACAGTCACCCACTAGCATAACTCTAATATCACCACCTTTATATCGCAAAACTATTGCAAGGAATCAAACATATCATATTCAGCGATCTACAAGTTTATGTAGGATTTTATGACTAACCATGTGAATGACCGGTTCCTATCATCTCTCTAAATAGATATAAGTTAAGCAAGAGAGTTTAATTCTTTCTACAAAAGATATGCCCACGCTCTAACAAATATAAGTGAAGCAAAAGAGCATTCTACAAATGGCGGTTTTCTATGTAAAGAGAAATAGGCAATCCAACTTCAAATGATATAAGTGAAGCACATGAAGCATTCTATAAAGCCATACTCAAAAGATTTAAGTGAAGTGCAATGAGAATTATATAAATCAACCAAGGACTATCTCATACCAGCATGGTGCATAAAATAAAAAATAAAAACCTAATTGCAAAAGATGCTCCAAGACCTTCACATAATGCATGAACGAAATGAATCCGAAAACATACCGATACTTGTTGAAGAAAGAGGGGATTCCTCCCCAGCATCCCCAAGCTTAGACGCTTGAGTCTCCTTGAATATTTACTTGGGGTGCCTCGGGCATCTCCAAGCTTGAGCTCTTGCCTCTCTTCCTTCTTCTCACATCGAAACATCCTCGATTAGACACTACATCCACACAAAACTTCAACAGAAAACTCGGTAAGATCCGTTAGTATAATAAAGCAAATCACCACTCTAAGTACTGTTGCAAACCAATTCATATTTTGTTTTTGCATTTTTTCTACCGTAATATAACTTTTCCATGGCTTAATCCACTAATATAAATTGATAGATTCATCAAAACAAGCAAACTATTCATCAAAAACAGAATCTGCCAAAAACAGAACAGTCTGTAGAAATATGAATATCCACCATACTTCTGGTACCCCAAAAATTCTACTAAAATTAGAACAAATAAACAAGTTGTATAGAAAGACAGTGCAGAAGGAATCAGAACCAATTGACGTTCCAGGTAAAAATGTAAAATAGCGCACTACAGCCAAAGTTTCTGTCCTGCACCGTACAAACCAACAAGCATTGTAAACATCCTAAAGGCAAACCTTAGCACATTATTTTTATAATACAATGAAATTGTACAAGGGGATAATTATTTTTGATTAAAAGTTTCTGTAATTAAGATTCACAAAGTTTCGGTGAGCATGAACAAAGTTCAAGGAGCTCTCCCACTTCAACAATGCTTATCTCTCTCACTTTCACTTTCCTTTTTGAAAAGTTTTAGGTTCCCCTCTTTATTTTTTTGTTTTTAAACTAAATAAAAGCACTCAACAGAAATAAATGAATCTCTAAAACTTCCGGGTTGTCTCCCTGGCAGCACTTTCTTTAAAGCCATTAAGCTAGGCATTTAGTGCTCAAGTAATGGATCCACCCGGATCCCAAGGTATATCAAAGCCAATTTTAATTAACAATGATTTGTAATTTAGTAATGAGAACAAAGTAACATATATCATGTAATGACGAAGTCTAACTCTCTTCCTATGCATCGGCATGTCATAAAAGAACAATTCATGCACACAAAGTAAAGGCCAATGCATAGTATAAACAGTTTCTTGCAATTTTATCGTGTTGGAAACATAGAGAGGTGGAGATATAGTTCCTCTCTCATAATAATTGCAAGTAGGAGCAGCAAGCACATGTATATTACATTCATCAAAATCATCATGTGCAATGGTAAAAGGCAACCCATCAATATAATCCTTACTAAGCGCAAACTTCTCTGATATAGTGTAGTCAGGAGAATTCAAAAAGATAATAGGACTATCATGCGTGGGTGCAATAGCAACAATTCATGTTTAACATAAGGAACTATAGCAAGTTCATCTCCATAAGCATAATTCATATTGGCATCTTGGCCACAAGCATAGCAAGCATCATCAAAAAGGGATATTTCAAGAGAATCAACGGGATCATAACAATCATCATAGCAATCATCATAGCAATCATCCTTCGGTAAGCACGAAGGGGAATTAAATAATGTATGAGTTGGAGGGTTACTCTCATTAGAAGGTGGGCACGGGTAGCTAATCCGCTCTTCCTTCTTTTGTTCTTCACTCTCCTCCTCATCTTTTTCATCTAATGAGCTCATAGTTTCATCAATTTCTTCTTCCATAGATTCCTATAAAATATTAGTCTCTTCTTGGACAGCAGAGACTTTCTTAATAAATGCATTAATATAGTAATTGTATTTATAATTTTCATAGCAATATCTAAGTATAGCAAGATTTTCAGACCTATAAACATCATCATCTAAAGCTTCATACTTTTCAAACAAAGCTTCAATTTCATAAGCAGCCTTAAAAGCAACAAATTCTTCTATTTGTTCCACATCATAGTAATCATATATACCATTAGCATAAGAATCTAAGGTTTCATTATCATTAAATTCGCATGAATAGGGAAGGTGTGGAGCCTCCATCCTAGAGCAACAAGTAACATCATATCTCAAGCATAGAGCCCAGGCATACCAACGCAACATAATAAATTGATCCCATAATAGTTTCCCTTTTTGTGTCGAGCGATAGTCCCTAAAGTATTCACGTTGATCCAACGTGTCTCCCATTATAAAGTTTAATGGGGTTTTCTCAGGATTATCAAAGTAGTATATAATATTTCTCGCATAATGAGAATCGAGGGTTTTAGGAGTTACCCCATCCTCATGAGTAGCAAGTACGGCTAATTTTTTTGGTATTTTGCGTTCCATATCCATAACTAAAGATAAAGAACAAGTAAGAACAGCAAATAAAAATTACTTAGTGATAAAGCAAACAAGCACACACAAGAATATTCACCCCACGCTATGACTCCCCGGCAACGGCGCCAGAAAAAGGTCTTGATAACCCACAAGTATAGGGGATCGCAACAGTTTTCGATAAGTAAGAGTGTCGAACCCAACGAGGAGCTAAAGGTAGAATAAATATTCCCTCAAGTTCTATCGACCACCGATACAACTCTATGCATGCTTGACGTTCGCTTTACCGGAAACAAGTATGAAACTAGAAGTACTTTGTAGGTGTTTTTGGATAAGCTTGCAAGAAAGTAAAGAGCACGTAAATAAAAGCTAGGGGCTGTTTAGATAAAGACACAACTAAATTAGTAAAAGTAAAGAGCTTGTTGTCATGAGAAAGTTATTTGTCCCTAGGCAATCGATAACTAGACCGGTAATCATTATTGCAATTTTATCTGAGGGAGAGGCATAAGCTAACATACTTTCTCTACTTGGATCATATGCACTTATGATTGGAACTCTAGCAAGCATCCGCAACTACTAAAGATTCATTAAGGTAAAACCCAACCATAGCATTAAAGCATCAAGTCCCCTTTTATCCCATACGCAACAATCCCTCTTACTCGGGTTTGTGTTTCAGTCACTCACCAACCCACTATAAGCGAATCATGAACGTATTGCAACACCCTACAGAGGGAATCCCTCACGCTTGCGCGACACGGAGGGCACCATAGGACAGCACCAATAATAAAACATACAACTCAAACCAATCACGGTCATCAAATAGCCATTAGGACAAAACAGATCTACTCAAACATCATAGGATAGCCATACATCATTGGGAAATAATATATAGCGTTGAGCACCATGTTTAAGTAGAGATTATAGCGGGTAAGAGAGAGGTTACACCGCTGCATAGAGGGAGGAAGAGTTGGTGGAGATGTTGGTGAAGATGGTGGCGGTGTTGGTGAAGATCGCGGTGATGATGATGGCCCCCGGCGGCGTTCTGGCGCCACTGGAAGCAAGGGGGAGAGAGCCCCCCTTCTTCTTCTTCTTCCTTGACCTTCTTCGTAGATGGGAGAAGGGTTTCCCCTCTGGTCCTTGGCTCCCATGGCTTGGGAGGGGCGAGAGCCCCTCCGTTGGATCTATCTCTCTGTTTCTGCGTTCCTGCGTTGGCAGATTCTACCCCTTCAATGTTTCCTTTATATCCGGATATTCGTAACTCCGATTGGGGTGAATCTTTCGCCCAGATCTTTCTCATAAAATTAGCTTTCTTGCGCCAGAAGGAGAGCGTCAACCGCCTTACGAGTGGACCACGAGGGTCAGGGGCGCGCCTGGGGGGTAGGGTGCGCCGCCCTACCTCGTGCCCACCTCGGATACCGTTTCGCATTGATTTTACTTCCCAAAAATCATAAATATTCCAAAAAAAATCTCCGTCCGTTTTTTTCCCGTTTGGACTCCGTTTGATATTGGGTTTCTGCGAAACAAAAAACATGCAACGGACAGGAACTAGCACAGGGCACTGGATCAATATATTAGTCCCAAAAATAATATAAAAAGTTGCCAAAAAGTATATGAAAGTCAATAATATTGGCATGGAACAATCAAAAACTATAGATACGACGGAGACGTATCAGTGCCTCCTTGATGCTTTTCAAGGTCTTCAACGCAGAAGGCCGCCGGTTGGAGTGCTGCTCCAGAGGAGACGGCCCGGGACACCGGCATGGCAGGGGCTAGGCCCGTCATCCGCTTCCCCAATGGCTCTTTTTGCAGCAGCGGCGATACTTGGGAGTCCAGTGACTCTCCCGAGTTTGACGAGACTCCGGAGACGAGCGACGACAGCTTCATGCCCCCGAGCTCGCGCCGTGCTCGGAGCAAGGCGGCTGCATCAGGCCGCCAGCGCGGCTGATCTGGATGGGGTTGGCACTGGCCTCCCGTGGCCCACTATTGATGATGGCATCGGCCATGGGGGCGTGTGTAGTTAGGGCTCCTTAGAATTCGCGTCTTTTTTTCCTGCGAGGAATTGAGAAAAACACCCCGTGGGGGCATGTAAAGGGTTCGCGGTGTCTTTTGTTGATATTATCATTATTATGAATCGGTGCAAATGCTTATCCTGTCCCGGCTTGGTTCCCCCTTTCTAGCCTCGTGACGACTTGGTGCTTTACGCTGATAGGTCCCGGTTCCCAGGCAGGCTTCAGCCGTTGCTGGTATGCCAGGTCACGATGCCGTGGTCAAGGCCAGGAGGTGAGCGGCCCGAGGTCCAGTAAGAGCCCCTGAGGCGCGATGCTCAGGAGGTCCCCTTTAGCGCACAAGCAGCCGTCGAGAGATGAGAAAGGAAGGCAACATTGCCGTCACAGAGCCACATTAGGTGGCGATTCTATGTCGCATCAATTTGCTATTCCTGGTGCGAAACTTATCTCGAAAACATGGGGTTGTTCCTTCGTGTTGCGCCGGACTTGTACGTCAGCAGCTGGGATATAGCTGGGTTAGGCCCTCACGAGCTTCCCCTCTCTTCCCCACACTCTCCTTAGTGCTCTACGTCCTCAAGTCCCGGCCCTCGAGCGAGCTCAGCAGCCTCTGGTATGCCAGGTCACGATGCCGTGGACAACGCCAGGGGGTGAGGGCTGGAGAGCTAGTAAGAGCTCCTAAGTCGCGATGCTCAGGAGCCCCCCCCCCTTTTAACGCGCAAGCAGATTGCACGGGAAATAAAGAGAGAGCTCGTGGCGCCACCCGCTGTAGACCTCGGGAGGTTCCTGTAAACCATACGAGAAAAGCACGGGTTGCCATTATGATTGTCGACCGGCCATTGGTTGCCCCGAGGGAGTGTTGAGGGCATTGAGGGCCTGGTGAGGTGACGCATGCAGGGCTGCCGCGGGCCAGAGCTCGACCACTCAGATTTGTCGATGTTGCAGGGACGGACCCATGCGCAAGTGTCGTGCCAGAGCGAATGGCTCCAAAGGTGTGTGTCAATTGAGAAGGCGAGAACCACAGGAAGGTTAAGCATGAAAGGAAAATTAGCTTAGATAAACGCAGAAGGGATACATGCGACTGGGTCAGGCCCGGACGGCTTGGGGATGATGTAGCCCGAGGGGCGCCCCGAGCAAGGTAAACTTAAAGACATAAGCAAAAGGGATATATGCCACAGGGACAGACCCACGCGACCTGGGAATGATGCAGCCCTGAGGACGCTCCCAGCTGAAATGAACTTGGAAGATGTCACCTGGTACCATTGTAGAGGGGGTGTTGGAGTAGCTGAAGACGCGCAATGGAGAGGCCGACTCTCACGTGCCATCGGAGCCCTGAGCCCCGGGAGGCTCTAGGGGTCCAGGTGGTTCCTCGAGGACCATCTCCATCTCTGCCAGGACCACGTGATGCCTGGCCTCCTGAGCCGCCAGAATGCTCCGCAGATGGCACTGATGAGTAGCAGCTGCATTCACAGGCCGAAAGGCATGCGAACGTAGTTGTGCGGTGGACCCTTGCAACGTCCCATGCACGAAGGCTAGAGGCGCTCCTGAGACGCGGCTCGGTTGAGCCCTGGGAAGTCGATGTAGACGCACAGTCCGCCATCCTCGCCTGGATGGGGAGCTACACCAGGCAAGCGGCGATCGCCGTGCATGGCTCTTGCTTCCTGAAGCTCCCTAGTGGTCTTGGTGATGAACTCCTGAGGGTAGGGCCTTCCTTGCCCCATGCCTTCCTGAGGGGAACATGCTGCGAAGCACGCCTCAAAGTGGTGCCCAAGCGCCTCCCTCGTGATCTTGGCAAAGTCTGAGGCCCTCCGGAAGAGAGCCCCCGAGCCCTGCCCGAGGAGGGCGCCGGGCACGCCTTCCTATGCGGTGGAAGGAGGCGTCCCTTGCACGGGCGCGGATCCTGACGCGACACCTCCTGAGATGTCAACCTCTTGCGGCCTTGAGTCAGGCGATGTCTTCGTCTTCTTGGGAACTGCCTCAGGAGGGTTCTCGGCCTTGCTGTCTGGGTCCTCGATTGATGCAGCTTGGAAGGCGCGCTCGAGGGAGCACACCACATCCTTTTCTTCACAGGGGGTTGTGATGATTCCGCCGCTTCCTGGCATCTTGAGGACATTGTAGCCATGGTGGGTCACGGCCATGAACTTGGCCAGGGCCGGACGACACTACATAGCTCGGTGGTGAAGGCACGGCAGCCTGATGTGGCCACTGGAGCTTTTTGCAGACACGGGGCCTGCTCTTGATGGTTCCCGTGCGCTGCCGCCAGGGGCAGCGCGGGGTCTTGGCGTGCTGGTGCAGGGAGCACATGTGCGCCTTCTTGAGGCCAAGGGATTTCTTGGCAGCTCCTTTCTTGCCGCGCGGGCGCCAGACATGGTGGGTCATGTCCAGGGGCCGCGCGCCTTGGAGCCAGGGTGCCTTCTTGGGGAGGAGGCGACGGAGGCGCTCCCTGAGCCGCGTTGCCCATGCAGTACGGAGGGCGGGGCAGCGAGAGGGATGGCGCAGGAGAGCCCCCTGTGGTGCTGACGAGCTCGGTGATGCAAGCGAGCCACTCCTCTCGTAGAGGTCGTCGACGGGGTGGTAGTGCAGGAGCTCACGTGCCAGGAGAAAAACGGTCTGTGCATCCGTGGGAGCGTGACGAGTGTGTGAGGACGAACCAGCTCGGGTCAGCAACGGAGTGGCGATGCAGCCTTCCCGCCGCGCCGAAGGGTGCAGCGAAGATGCTTGCTACTCGTTCCCCGCCAGGCCGGTGGCGGCGTTGGCGGCAGGCGACGAAGAATGATGAGGAGGCCCACCGATGGGAGCCGTCTGCGCGACGCGGGCGGCGAGAGCAGCCCGACGCTCAGCGTGGGCTCGGCAAGCGTCCGCCATGGATACGACGAAGCGATGGGACGCAGATCAGCGGAGGAAAGATTTCGGTGCACCCCTACCTGGCGCGCCAAATGTCGAATATCGGGTTCCGGCAAAACCCTTCAGGTTCGAACTCTGAGGTGCGCTCAAAGATCTTCTCCCTACCGATACACGCCCCAAAACCTCATCGTGGTTTTAAGTTAGCATGATGAACAACACAAGAGACGCAAGGTTTATACTAGTTCGGGCCACCGTTGTGGTGTAAAACCCTACTCTAGTGTGTGGTGTGGTGGATTGCCTCTTGGGTTGATGATGAACAGTACAGAGGAAGAACAGCCTCGCGAGGGGTGTTCTTCTGGTGGCGTGGTGTTCTGCTTAGCCAGGATTCAATCCAGTTCTCGATGAGATCGGGTGAGGTATCCTTTCTACTGTGGTGGCTAACCCTATTTATAGAGGCCCTGGTCCTCTTCCCAAATATTGAGCGGGAAGGGAGCCAATAACGGCCATTTTGAAAGGGGACAGCTAGTACAAGCTAACCTGACTAAAGGTGGTCTTCGACTGCCAAAGGCACTGGTGATGACACCGTCTTGGGCTCCATGGTGACCTCCGTCCTGCCGCTCTGCTGGTCTTGGTCTCGTTGCACTGATATGGAAACCTTTGCTTGATGCCTCGGTACTCCGCGCCTGCGCTTGCCCCCTTTGCACTAAAGAGGAAACAAGGACACTGCGTAGGCTGGCGCCCGCCTGGCCTTGATCGTCATGGCTTGCGTCACGAGCACCTCGCGAGGTACCCCTTGCCTTGATCTCTCCGCCTCCTCGCGAGCCTGCCTGGTGAGGCTGCCCCTGAGGAGGCCTTACGTCATCCGCCCCGTGAGGCTTGGCCCCTCGCGAGGGTCTTGAGCGCTTGTTGATGAAGACGGGCCATACTGGGGCACTGGTGAGCCACGCTGCAGGCCTCAGGCAGGCAAGTCTGGGGACCCCCATTCCTAGAATGCCGACAAACTTTTATAGGGGCCACGACTGAAGTGGCGGCCCTTAAGAAGGCGTCGGTTGAGGCCGAAGACAAAGCGGCTAAGGAACGCGCCGCGTGCAAGAAGCAAGAGGCCGGTGTCAGCGAGGTCCAGCAAGAGCTCCAGGATTTCGTCCAGAAGTACGAGTCCTTGGAGCATGACTCTAAGACTCAAGAGTCCGAGCTTGCCAAGGCCCTCCAGAGTGCACAAGACGCCAGAGTCGAAGCCCAGAAGGCCCTCCAGGAGATCCAGGCGGCCAAGAAGATTGCGGCGGGTAAGGCATTTGTTATGCAAAGCAAGCATGTGAAGGAGACTTTCCTTTTACTTTCCCAAATTTGGAGTTCTCCAGGAGCATTTGCGGATCTGCCGCGCAGCATATCAGATGCCGCAGAGTTCTACCAAGCTGAAGAAGGGAGCTCAACAGAGAAGTTGTTCTGGTCTTAATATCTTGGGACAGAACATCCGATGCCCTTGAGCGACCAGCTGAAGCAACTGGTCGAGCTGCATAAGGCAGCTGAACTGGCCATGAAGACCTCATAGTCCGGCTATGGCCTTCCGAGCCTATGCCCAGCAGCTACTTCGGTTTCGTGAAACGGCTTGTGAGTGCCTGCCCCCGACTTGAAGTCATAAAGCGGTCGGTTTGTATTGAAGGTGCGCGGATGGCCTTTGCCCGTGCAAAGATGCATTGGGCAAAGATGGACGCCACGGCGCTGATGACCGAAGGGCCACCGAAGGGCAAGGAGCACCACCGACCCGAAAATTATTATGACAGTGTCCTGAAGGGGTCCCGCCTTGTGGCGAAGCAATGTACCAAGGATGTAATCTTTGAATGAATACATTCATTTTATCCTATAATATGAAACAAGTTCATTTGCGCAATAGAATGCTTGTTGATTTAAAATTGTACCTCATGTGCATCCGTTTATAAAATCTGAGAGTTGGCTAGTCGTCGGCTTCTGCCCCCATGTAACTAGTACAGGGGTGTTCGGGATAAATCTAAACACTCTTTATCCAAGTTTTTGGTCCTTTAAGGAGGTGTCTAGCGCAACAAACAAGGCAATCGGACTATACAGCTTTGTCACCCTCACTTAGCCATAGAAGTTCTATAATTTTAAATTTTGGCGTAGCCCCTGGTATTCGGAAGGCCGAACTTGGGGCGCTATACACGCCTAAATCGGACAGGGACCGATTCCTCACATAAAGTGGAAAAAATCTTTAAGGATTTAAAACCTCTCGAACAGCGACCAGCTCTTGCCGCATCATGACAGTCAGTTTTTGGCTTTCTCTACTGAGGTGCTCGTCCGGAAGAACCGGGACACAATCGCAGTAGTTCTCCCTTTACTACCCTAGCCGATATAGCAGAATGTAGGGTAGCAAGCACAGGAGTCGGGCAACCCAACTATTGACCCAAGACATGATTCGGAGCTGATGCATATAATGTTATAAGTTTGGGGTGCCGTACTGTCAAAAGTGTTCGGATTTCTTGCCGTGTTATGGGGTACACTGAAGCCCCTGGTGAACTTAACGTACCAGAATGTACGGGTGAAATTTGTAATAAATAAACAGTCAAGGAAAAAAGAAATGAAGTAATAAGCTGACGTTGTAAATTATTTTCCATTGTTATTTGAATGATTTGTCAAGGCGTATGTATGCAAGTAGTGCAATAAGCAAATAGGGCTATTTGGCATGCCCTTACAAGAGCGAGCTGCGTGTGGGTATGTAAAATAGGTGTAGCAATCATTAGCAGAGACCACCTGGGGATTCCCATGTACGTCAAAGCTCCTTGATTCCTTGGTGTATCCGTCCCGCGATGGGTCCGATGATCAGGTTATCGGAAGAGCCTCACGAAGAGAAGAACCTGAAACAAAGAAAAAAGGTGAAGGTATGCGGATCCCGAGGCAATTGAGCCGCATTGTGGATCACGGTCTAGCTGTGCCTCCGTCTATGCCCATGGTATTTTGAGTGTGTAATTATGTATGCGCGGCACGAATTTCACCGCTTGATTGGGACTAGGACGGAGGCCGAATTGCTAGGGGAGCTCTGGACGGTCTGGACGATCCTGTTGCAAAGTACTTTGGACTCGCTTGACGCTGTCCGGGGGCTTTATTGCCAAATTGAGAGTCTGCCTAAGGAGGCTGCTCTGTACTTCTGCTGCAAGGGTCGCGGTGTGTTCCTCCATATGAAGGGAGCGCTCTGTATTTCCATTGACTGTTATAACACCGCGAGGTCCAGGCATCTTGAGCTTGAGGTAAGTGTAGTATGGCACCGCATTGAATTGAGCGAATGCGGTTCGTCCAAGCAGTGCATGATAACCACTGCGGAAGGGGACGATATCGAAGATTAACTCCTCGCTTTAGAAGTTATCCGGGGACCCGAAGACCACTTCCAGTGTGATTGAGCCTGTACAACATGCCTCTACACCTGGTATGACACCTTTGAAGGTTGGTTTGGTGGGTTTGATCCTTGAGGGATCGATGCCCATTTTGCGCACTGTATCCTAATAAAGCAGGTTCAGGCTGCTGCCACCGTCCATAAGGACTCGTGTAAGGTGGAATCTGTCGATGATAGGGTCAAGGACCAGTGCGGGTGAGCCGCCATGACGGATACTGGTCGGATGGTCCCTGTGATCAAAGGTGATCGGACAGGAAGACCATGGGTTGAACTTTGGGGCGACTGGCTCCATCGCGTAGATGTCCCTTAGTGCATGCTTCCGCTCCCGCTTGGGAATATGGGTGGCATATATCATATCTACCATTTTTACTTGGGGAGGAAATTTCTTCTGTCCCCCTGTGTTCGGTGGCCGGGGCTCCTCGTCGTCATCACTATGCGACCCATTTTCCTTGTTTTCGGCATTCAACTTGTCGGCCTGCTTAAATACCCAACATTCTCTGTTGGTGTGGTTGGCTGGTTTATTGGGGGTGCCATGGATTTGACATGAGCGATCGAGTATGCAGTACAGACTAGACGGGCCCGGAATGTTTCTTTTAAATGGCTTTTCCATTGACCGGACTTGGAGCCACTGAATCCAGCATTGACGGTCGTGTCTTCGGCATTATCGCCATTATTGCGACGCTTGTGCCTGTTGCGTCGAGGCTTGCCGTTGCTATCTCTGGCGTCTGAAGTGCCAGGGTTTCTTGATGTGTTGTTGCTACGAGCCAACTAGCTATCCTCGCCTGCACAAAAGCGGGTCATGAGTGTCGTGAGGGCTGCCATGGATTTCGGTTTCTCTTGGCTGAGGTGTCGGGCGAGCCACTCGTCACAGATGTTATACTTAAAGGCCGCTAGGGCTTCGGCATCCGGACAGTCGACGATTTGGTTCTTTTTAGTTAAGAACCGAGTCCAAAATTTCCTGGCTGACTCTCCAGGCTATTGGGTTATGTGACTTAAGTCATCAACGTCTGGTGGTCGCACATAAGTGCCCTAAAAGTTGTCGAGGAACGCATCTTCCAGGTTCTCCCAACAACCAATGGAGTTTTCTGGCAAACTATTCAGCCAATGACAAGCTGGTCCCTTGAGTTTTAGTGGGAGATACTTGATTGCATGGAGATCATCACCGTGTGCCATGTGAATGCGGAGAAGGAAATCTTCAATCCATACCGCGGGGTCTGTTGTCCCATCATATGATTCGATGTTTACGGGTTTAAACCCTTCTGGGAATTCATGCTCCATTACTTCGTCAGTGAAGCACAGGGGGTGTGCGGTGCCTCTATGCCGGGCTACATCACGACTCAGTTCGGATGAACCTGGTCTGCGGTATTCGGCCCGAACGTATTTGTATTTAGTATATCCGACGTGGTGGTCATCATCACACGTTGGGGCGCGCCCCCATGATCTGTAGATCGATCTTGACTACCCTGTTTTGTTTTCCAACTTGTCTTGCAGGTCATGCGTGTAGCCCCGGGCCTTCGTGTTTTTGTTTGTTCGGCGACTGGGTGCGGGCTGGTGTTCGGACTGATAGGCCGCTTTGTCTCAGCCACAAGGTGGTCGGTCAGCCGCATCCTCTGCTGGTAGTATAGGCTCTAGTGCCTCGTCCTCGAATTGAGGTAACAACCTGCGCCTAGGGTAACTTTTGGTTGGGCGCTCGAGTCCGTATTCCTCGGCCGCCAGGACCTCAGTCCATCTGCCAGTGAGCAGATCTTGATCATCTTGAAGCTATTGTTGTTTATTCCTCAGGCTTTTTGCAGTGGCTATAAGCCGGCGCTTGAAGCGCTCCTGCTCGATGGGATCCTCAGGCACGATAAATTCTTTGTCGCTGAGGCTCACTTCATCTTCGGAGAGGGGCATGTAATTGTCATCCTCTGAGTCTTCATTCATTGCCTATTCATCGGGGCTAGCTTGCACGTCCTCCCGTCCGGTCTGTTCAAAGCTTGGCTGGGCGGGATTGTTTTCGTCTTCGGCATCATCCAGAATGCTATTGTCTCCTGTGCCGGTATCGCTGTTTTTGCTACGGCATGGTTTAGAGCGGCGTCGCTGACGTCGGTGCTTTGGTTGCTTCTCAAGAGGATTATCCTCCTTTGCATCCTTTTGATCCTCACCATTGTTTTCTTTGGGTGTGTCCACTATATATATGTCAAAAGATGAGGTGGTTGTCCAGCGCCCTGTGGGCGGTGGTTCCTGTTCTTCTCCGACATCATCGCCCATACCGTCGATGTCTTCAGATTCAAAATCAAGCATGTCGGTTAAGTCGTCAACAGTGGCTATTAAGTGGGTGGTGGGTGGGTAACGAATTCCTTCGTCGTCCGCTTCCCACTCAAGCCGGACATGGTTCGGCCAAGGGTCTCCTCCCAAGGAGAGAGATTTTAATGAGTTTAGCACGTCGCCCAAGGGCGAGTGCTAAAAGATATTCGCAGAGCTAAACTCCATGATCGGTGCCCAGTCAAGTCCGATGGGCATGGATGCACGCGGTTCATAGCCTATGGCCGGAAACGAGTCCGAGGGTCCGATGACATAGACCTCATTGGAAGTGGAGTCTGTGTTCGACGCTATCGCCGTTGGGTGTGCGGCCTCTGTGGCGGGGTCCATCCTCCCGTCCTCGGATGGCATGATCTGTGCTGGATTTAAAGCCAGGGCAGCTGCAGGTGTGATCTCCTGAACACCGTCTGATGGCAGATCTAGGTCATGCTCATCGCAACTGTAGGGTGTACCTGTCATGGGCTCGAATCTGTTGAAGATCAAATCTCCACGGATGTCGGCAATGTAGTTCAGGCTTCCAAACCTGACCTGATGGCCAGGGGCGTAGCTATCGATCTGCTCCAGATGGCCAAGTGGGTTGGCCCGCAGTGCGAAGCCGCTGAATACGAAGATCTATCCGAGGAGGAAAACCTCACCCAAGACCGCATTGTTGTAGATGATTGAAGGAGCCATCGATCCTTATGGTGACATCACAGTGGAACTCTCAATGAAAGCACCAATGTTGGTGTCAAAACCGGCGGATCTCGGGTAGGGGATCCCGAACTGTGCGTCTAAGGCTAATGGTAACAGGAGGCGGGGGACACGATGTTTACCCAGGTTCGGGCCCTCTCTATGGAGGTAATACCCTACTTCTTGCTTGATTGATCTTGATGATATGAGTATTACAAGAGTTGATCTACCACAAGATTGTAGAGGCTAACCCTAGAAGCTAGCCTATGATTATGATTGTTGTTGTCCTACGGACTAAACCCTCCGGTTTATATAGACACCGGAGGGGTCTAGGGTTACACAGAGTCGATTACAGAGAAGGGAATCTACATATCCGAATTGCCAAGCTTGCCTTCCACGCAAAGGAGAGTCCCACCCGGACACGGGATGAAGTCTTCAATCTTGTGTCTTCATAGCCCAACAGTCCGGCATAAGCATATAGTCTGGTTGTCCGAGGACCCACTAATCCAGGACTCCCTTAGCGGCGACGCCCGGGGTCTTCAACATCGCGGCGCTGTTCGTCGCGCATGAGCTGAGAGGACCACAATGTGTGCGTTGGCGGGGTCGACTTCCTGCCCTTGGAGGTCCCCGCTCCACCCGCAGGTAGCGCGGCTCCATCCCTGGGCGCGACGGTGCACCGACTGTTGTCGCCTTTGCGGAGGACGCCGGCTGTCTGGCTTCTCATATTTGGATGATGTGGACGATCTCAATCTCCTCCACCACTGGCCTCCGCTACGTCGCCCGTCCATACAGGTGCGGGCGGAGCGGCCCCGGACGGACCGATCGCTGCGATCGTCTTCTTATTTGGTGCCATGGCGATGAAAAAACTATGGTACTAACTAACATACCAGATTCTCACAACTAATTCCCCCCTACCTGGCGCACCAAATATGTCGGGGAAACCGAACACCTATGGGGTCACAAGGATCCCTTCTATGTTCGGCGGGGGATTAGCTGCACGAAGAGCCGGTCGAGCCGTTAGCACACAGGGTTTTTTTACCCAGGTTCGGGCCGCAAAGAAACGTAATACCCTAGTCCTGCTTGTTTGGATATATGTGTTCTTGAGCTTTTGAACTAGCTACGGTGCGTGCTTCATCCAAAAGTCTGAATCCTCTCTCTGTATGCCTTGGGCCTCCTTTTATACGCAAAGGGGTTGCCACAGTGGCACAAAGCAGGTGGCAAGCTAAAGTCCACGAGCTTATCGCTCGGTCAACGTAGGACAAACGCATTCAATGTGTTGCCTATGTGTCCTCCCACTTTATCGAGGACGGCAACAGAAGCCATCCCGTCCTTCGCCGCTCCTCCTTGCTTCGACATGCGTCCAGGCTGACGAGGCATGCAGTGCCACGCTGGCTAACTGGTTATTGCGTTGGCATAATGGTAAAGCTTCCACGAAGATCAGCATGCCGCCACGCAGGCGTCTGCTTAGGTGGCACGCTTATCGTCGTACTGGAGTGGTGGTGAGGTGGCAAAACCTTGACAGGCGCGGGTCTGGCCGCGGCCCAACGACTGTCCCCGGCAAGGCTTGCCAGGGGCCTTGGAGTCGTCCTCGGCAAGAGTCTTGTTGGGGATCTTCGTCTTCTGGTCCCAGGTGGATCTGTGGGCTGTCAATCTTTATGAGGATATGCATGCTACCAGGCATGTGCTCTCCAGATCTTGGTCTTAACATTGTTGATGGTGTCAGAGCTCTCAGCCCCAAGGGTGATGGACTTGCTGGTGTTGTGCAGGTCGCCCCGGCAAGAAGCCTGTCGGGGCTACACGAGCCGCCCCGGCATGGGTGTCGCCGGAGGATGTCCAGCATGCCCTCTGCTCCTTGTTCTTCGAGTATCCACCTTGGTAGTCTTCGTACTTTGCCTTCCCCTTCCTTGCCAAGCCCTGCCGCATGTGTGGTTGCGACTGACCGTGCACTAGTAAGGGGTACAGAAGTATCCATACTTTTGTACACCGACAGCTTGTGATGGATAGCCCAATACCACACAGTTTTCTTCATCAAATCGTGTGTGATGTAGTTGATAAAAGCAAACGGTTAACCAAGACAGAGCGTGTGTGATAGTTACATGTATCACACATGATCCTATACATAAACCTGTGTGGGATGTACATACGAACGGAAACGTTTTTCCTGGATTGACTGTGTGGGATGTACATACGAACGGAAACGTTTTCCATGGATTGACTATGTGGGATGTACATAAGAACGGAAACGTATTCCTTCGATTGACTGTGTGTGATATACATACCTACGGAAATGTTTTTCTGGGATTCACTGTGTGGGATGTACATACCTACGGAAATATTTTCTGGGATTCACCGTGTGGGATGTACATACCTACGGAAATGATTGGGTTTCCATGGAGTCACCAGATCACACACGAACTCATTTGGTGTCCCAGGAGGGCCTATCCCAGACGATTTATTGGTCGTGTGGGAGGACCCCCCTATCACCCACACTCACTTGGCGATGGCTCGAAATATCGTCGTGGAAAGGGGTTTAAAACTGTGTGCTCTCCAGATCTTGGTCTTAACGTTGTTGATGGTGTCAGAGCTCTCAGCCCCAAGGGTGATGGACTTGCTGGTGTTGTGCAGGTCACCCCGGCAAGAAGCCTGTCGGGGCTACACGAGCCGCCCCGGCATGGGTGTCGCCGGAGGATGTCCAGCATGCCCTCTGCTCCTTGTTCTTCGAGTATCCACCTTGGTAGTCTTCGTACTTTGCCTTCCCCTGCCTTGCCAAGCCCTGCCGCAGGTGTGGTTGCGACTGACCGTGCACTAGTAAGGGGTACAGAAGTATCCATACTTTTGTACACCGACAGCTTGTGATGGATAGCCCAATACCACATAGTTTTCTTCATCAAATCGTGTGTGATGTAGTTGATAAAAGCAAACGGTTAACCAAGACAGAGCGTGTGTGATAGTTACATGTATCACACATGATCCTATACATAAACCTGTGTGGGATGTACATACGAACGGAAACGTTTTTCCTGGATTGACTGTGTGGGATGTACATACGAACGGAAACGTTTTCCATGGATTGACTATGTGGGATGTACATAAGAACGGAAACGTATTCCTTGGATTGACTGTGTGTGATATACATACCTACGGAAATGTTTTTCTGGGATTCACTGTGTGGGATGTACATACCTACGGAAATATTTTCTGGGATTCACCGTGTGGGATGTACATACCTACGGAAATGATTGGGTTTCCATGGAGTCACCAGATCACACACGAACTCATTTGGTGTCCCAGGAGGGCCTATCCCAGATGATTTATTGGTCGTGTGGGAGGACCCCCCTATCACCCACACTCACTTGGCGACGGCTCGAAATATCGTCGTGGAAAGGGGTTTAAAACCGTTTGTATAGCACCGACGCGTACCAGTGTCGGTAATGCACATCATATGAAGCCTTGCAAGCAATGTGACTAATGAGTTAGTTGCGGGGTGATGCACTATGAAACGAGTAAAGAGACTTGCCAGTAACGAGATTGAACTAGGTATGAAGATACCGACGATCGAATCTCGGGCAAGTAACATACCGATGACAAACGGAATAACTATGTTGACATTGCAGTTCGACCGATAAAGATCTTCGTAGAATATGTGGGAACCAATATGAGCATCCAGGTTCTGCTATTGGTTATTAACCGGAGAGGTGTCTCGGTCATGTCTACATAGTTCTCAAACCCGTAGGGTCCGCACGCTTAACGTTCGTTGACGATAGGTATTATATGAGTTATGTGTGTTGGTGACCCAAGGTTGTTAGGAGCCCCGAATGAGATCACGGACATGACGAGGAGTCTCGAAATGGTCGAGAGGTAGAGATTGATATATTGGAAGGTTATATTCGGACACCAGAATGGTTTCGGAAAGGTTCAAATATTTTTCGGAGTACCGGGAGGTTACCAGACCCCCCCCCACGGGGGGGGGGGGTTGTTGGGCCAACATGGGCCATAGGAGAGAAGGGAGGCAGCCCAAGGGGTGGCCACGCCCCATCCCATGGGGAGTCCGAATTGGACTAGGGGAGGGGGCGCCCCCCTTTCCTTCTCCTCTTCCCTCTCCCTTCCCCTTTCCCCCCTCCGAAAGAAGGAAAAAGAGAGGGCGAATCCCACTAGGACTAGAGTCCTAGTAGGACTCCCCCCTCCATGGCGTGCTCCTGGTGGCCGGCCTCCTCCCCTCCTCCTTTATATAAGGGGGCAGGGGGCACCCCAAGGCACATCAATTGTTCAGCTGTGTGCGGTGCCCCCTCCACCGTTTTACTCCTCCGGTCATACTGTCGTAGTGCTTAGGCGAAGCCCAGCGTGGATCACTTCACCAACACCGTCATCATGCCATCATGCTGACGGAACTCATCGACTCCTTCGTGCCTCTACTGGATCAAGAGTTCGAGGGACGTCATCGAGTTGAATGTGTGCAGAACTTGGAGGTGTCGTACGTTCGGTACTTGATCGGTTGATTCGAGAATACATTCGACTACATCAACCACATTAAGTTAACGCTTCCGCTTTCAGTCTATGAGGGTACGTGGACACACTCTCCCCTCTCGTTGCTATGCATCTCGTAGATAGATCTTGCGTGAGCGTAGGAAATTTTTTGAAATTGCATGGTACATTTCCCAACATTCATGTCTCTGTCATATAAACTTTGGTTGCATGATAGGGCTAGCCAAGTTGGACTTAATCCTTAATTTCACTGTTTCAAGGGATCTAAGTGTCAAGTTTGTGTGCACGCTAAGCAACCTGTAAGTCTCATACAACTGCGGAAACAAGAAATCTTGCGCGACTAGAGCTTGTACATTCAGGTCCTTGTGAAATGAATGGTGTTTTGACAAAAGGTGAAAAGAAATATTTCATGACATTAATTGATGACTCCACTAGATACTGTCATGTGTATCTCCTGAAATCAAAAGATAAGGCTTTGAATTTTTTTCAAGATCTATAAAGCTGAAGCGGAAAACGGACTTGATCGAAAGATCAAAAGGCTTAGGTCCGATCGTGGTGGAGAGTATTTCTCCAATAATTTTGATTCTTTCTGTCCAGAACACGGTATAATCCATGAGAGGATGCCTCCCTATTCATCCTAGTCAAATGGGGTAGCCCAACGAAGGAATTGTACTCTAACCGATTTGGTTAACGTCATGTTAGACACATCGGGTCTCTCCAAGGGCGGGGGAGGCGATATTGACTGCATGTCATGTCCTAAATCTAGTTCCCACAAAGAACAGAGAGATACGTCATGAATGGGAGAAGAAATGGTTAAACCACTCTTACCTATGAACTTGGGGCTACTTGGCGAAAGTCAATGTGCCAATTCCAAAGAAGCGCACGCTTGGACCAAAAACTGTGAAATGTGTTTTTCTTTGGTATGCTTTTCATAGGATTGGTTATAGATTCTTGATTGTAAGACATGCATGTCGGTACAATCATGGAGTCGAATGACGTGACTTTCTTTGATATGAAGGATATGGCTAGCTCGTCAAATCAGGAGATGCCTAGCTCGTCAAGTTATGACTTAGTTACAATTTCTGAACCTACCATTCTGATGCAATATCTTAAAGATCTTGTGGAGGACAATAATGAGACTCCTAAAAGGAGTAAGCGACAGAGGACTGCAAAGTGGTTTGGTGATGATTTTCTTGTGTATCTCATGCATAGATGACACTCCGAGTTCTATTTTTAAGTCTATGCATATGAAGATGCTGACCACTGAAAGGAAACAGTCTGTAGTGATGGATTCCATCTTGGCAAATGAAACTTGGGAGATCACTGGTCATCCTTATGGGGTGCAAACCTATAGGGTACAAATGGGTATTCAAGAAGAAGCTTAGGCATGATGTGTTATTGAGAAGTACAAGGCACGACTCGTGGCCAAGGGTTATACTCAAAAGGAAGGTGAAGACTTCTTTGATACTTACTCATCCGTGGCTCGACTTACCACTATTCGAGTATTACTTTCACTAGCCGCCTCACATGGTCTTCTCCTTCATCAATTTGATGTTAAGACTGCTTTCCTAAATGGAGAGTTGGATGAGGAAATTTACATGGAACGACCAGATGGGTTTATAGTGGACAGTCAGGAAGGAAAGGTGTGCAAATTGTTGAAGTCTTTGTATGGACTTAAGCAATCACCTAAGCAGTGGCATGAGAAGTTTGAAAAAAATTTAACAGATACAGGGTTTGTTGTAAATGAAGCTGATAAATGTGTATACTATCGCCATGGTGGGGCAAGGGAGTTGTTCTTTGCTTGTATGTTGATGACATATTGATTTTTGGAACAAATCTAAATGTTATTAAGGAGGCCAAGAATTTTCTATCTCATTGTTTTGAGATGAAGGATTTAGGAGTAGTTGATGTTATTCTGAACATCAAGCTATTGAGAAATGATGATGGTGGAATTACATTGCTTCAATCTCACTATGTGGAAAAGATCTTGAGTCGCTTTGGTTATAGTGACTGCAAGCCCTCTCCAACATCATATGATGCTAGCATGTTGCTTCGAAAGAATTGAAGAATTGCTATAGATCAATTGAAATATTCTCATATTATTGGCTCGCTTATGTATTTAGCAAGTGCTACAAGACCTGACATCTCTTTTGCTGTCAGCAAACTGTGCCGATTTGGTTCAAAATCGGGAGCTGATCATTGGAAAGCTCTAGAGAGAGTTATGCGTTATTTGAAAGACATTGTGAATTATGGAATTCACTACACTGGGACCCAAAGATGCTTGAAGGGTATAGTGACTAAAACTAGATCTTGGATGCTGATGAGATAAAGACCACGAGCGGATATGTGTTCACTCATGATGGTGGCGTTGTTTTTTAAAAGTCTTGCAAGCAGACCATCTTAACGAGGTCAACAATGAAAGCAGAACTCCCAACACTAGATATAGCTACGGTCGAAGCTAATTGGCTTCGTCGGCTCTTGAATGACTTGCTGGTTGTTGAGAAAGTTGTACCGGATATCCTTATGAACTGCGCCGACCATTGACGCATCGTCTAGCTCAAGGGACGACATGATAGCTCGGTACGAGTTTCTAAATGAGCTCACGGCTGGCTCAATATCATACTCGAGCGGCGCGCATGGCCTGCATCGACCACATCATTCTTCCTTTTGTTTTACACTGCACACGTTGCCTCTGGCCTTGGGTTCGTAGCAGCCTATCTGACTCTCTCAGTTTTCTATTCAAGGTCATAGAAATAGGTGTCTAGGGTTAACCAAGAAGAAAATTACGCGTATCAAGAAGTATAACAGCTGTGCGATTCTGATGTTAATGTGGCCTGTGGTAGTAGTAGAATTTTGTTTTGGCCTAGTGGGAGTATTTCATTATACAGAGGTGTACTGGTAAGCATCTTCCCCGGCCCACTCCCCTCTTCCGGTGCACTGTAATATTCACATTTTCCAAAGGGCTAGATGACACACCAAAGCCAAAGTGCTCAGGTTCACGGCAAAAACCCTCTGCGTGAGCAACGCCGTTCGCCACTCTGCCACGATCAGTGGGAAGTGAATGCCTGCACAGTGCCCCATGACATAAAATGATCTGCATGAGAATCACAGAAGCAAACCATACTGGCAATGGAGAGTTAAGTAGCCAACCATGTGTGTACGGCTACGTACCGAGAAGATGTTGCAGTGGCCGGGGTCGGCGAGGTGCGCGGAGAGGTTGTCGAGGGGGCCCTGGCCGGTGTAGACGGCCTGGAACCAGAAGCCGACGAAGGCGAGCATGGCGAGGCGGCCGTTCTTGATCTCCTTGGTGCGGAGCACCATGACGGGCTCCGGCGAGCCGCGGCCCCAGTTGCCCCAGTCGAACCACAGGCCCCCCGGGTACCCCACGTCCGGGGTGGGGTTCTTGCGGTTGGGGAACCGCGGCTCGATGTCGACGGACCCCGGGTTGAGGTAGTCCATCCACCGCCGGCCCTCCACCCACCCCATGAGCGCCACCTGGGTGACGAAGAGCGTCAAAGGGTCCGCGAAGTACTCGCGCTCGCCGGCGGTGTACCAGGAGAACTCCTCCATGAAGCCCCACTTGTGCAGGATCTCCGGGACCAGGATCCCGGCCGCCGCCAGCATCGCCCACCGGCCGTGCATCAGCTCCGCCTGCGCGAACCACCGCAGCGACTCCGGCTCCGATCCGAATCCGAGAGGATCAAATCCGAAGTCTCCCGGAAGGCTGAAGGGGAATGGCAGCACAGGAATAATGCCAGAGACGAAATGAAATTCAGCACGTATTTTCCTCGAACTATGCATGGTATGAACTCGGTCCAGTTACCTACCTGCCGTCGAGCCACGGCGGAGGAGCGGTGCCGGGGAACCAGACGGGCCGGTCGGGCCCCAGCGGCTCGCACACCGTGGACAGGCTGCTCTTGGTCGCGCCAGTACGGTGGCCGCAGCCCCGACGGACGGCAGCGCACGCTGCCGCAGCAGCATTCTGCAGCGGCGGCTTCGGTGCATGCAGCGCCCGGATACTAGCTCGACCAGAAAAGGCGAAGGTTCAGCAAAAAAGGCTAGCAGGAAACCCGGATGTTTCGGACAGGGACTAACCGGAGTGTCGGTGATTACCTTGGTTGGAGGCTGCATGCTGCGAATGAGCCAGTGGGCAGAGGAGTCGCCATGGAGGATTCCGGGGAGAGAGGGGCGGAAATTGCACTGCGCCCGCGAGCGGGTTATCTGCTTGGAGCTGAGGATAGGGAGGGAGAGAGGGCGCTGCACTGATCGACCGCCAGCCAATGACGCGTGGCCAGGTGTGCCAACTGTTTTTTTTTTAGCAACAGGTTTTTTTTTTAGCAACAGGTGTGCCAACTGCCAAGTTTTTCCTATCGTAGAAATTGGCCCGTGGGCTTTTTCTAACTTGGATGCCCGTTCGTTGTTTACAGCCTTCTCGATGTCACTGGAAGAAACTAACGTTTTTTTTTTCTGTGGGAATGAAAGAAACTACTGCCTCCGTCCATAATACATGACGTTTTTGCAAACTAAAACAGCTTGAGATAGTGAAAAAAGAAACTTGACTGACTACTCACCCTAAATTTGTTTGGACGGACTAAGTACTGTTTGACAATTGGGAAAAAAACTTCAAAAGATACTTGACCAATTTTTTTACCAAATGTATCCCTGACAAAAGGAAAGTTGATTAATATTACATTTCAAAGACACTAGTACTTAGTGTCACAAATCATTGTCTTTCTCAGTCAACTAAGGTAGGTTCTCGCCTCCCTCATAAAATAAAAGTTGGTTCTCAGTTCTCACCCCCTGTGAATCTATAAATCAGAGAGCATGCTGCGAAAGAAAACAAAGAATACTCCCCTGTTTTTTCATATATAATTTTAAAGCCAGACAAAATCAAACCAAAAGAAGCTGTGCTGCCATTGCTTCACCAAAAGACTAGCGCAATAAGATTTGTTCCAGAAGGGACAAGGTGTTTTACCTCTATAGTTGTACTGACGTTATTTTGAAGACCGTTTGACAGAGTGAGCTTTGCAAAACGACCATAAAAAACACCTAGTGTTAACATTGTTCGTGAAGTCTTAATTGCTTAATTGGTGTGTAGATGTGTAGAAATACAGGGCTGAAATGGGAAACGAGCTGAATCATTCTATGACACAGTATAGACAAGCCCCGGCCTCCTTAAATACATGCCTTAGACAGAGGGGTATGTAAACAGCTACAACCAAAATTTCCTGTGTATGCAGTAAAACAAGACTAAGCTCATCACTGGATACTCCTAAATAATACAGTGAAAAGAACCACCGTGTCAGAAACTGTAGTCGATATCTGAAATGTTCTGCAGTGTCGATTGTTTAACCATCTCGCGCCGCTCATTGTACAGGTCCAGGTTCTTGCAGGGCACAGGGAAAACATAGCCGATGACCTGCCCCTGGACGAAGGAGCACTGGAAAACATGGTGCTTCTTGTCAAGTATGCCAACCGACATATCATGGAAAGTAACATTCCTCACGGGGATCTCTGCGCTCCCTTGTATCCTGACGGGTACCCGCACCCTTTGCCCATGGATTGACGTATACGAGATGTTGCCGACAACGGGAACTGCCTTCGGGTCAAACCGTTCATCTGGGTGTTCATTATAGTCGGTCTTTATCACGATGCCAACACGGACATTTTCTAGGGTTATGTTTCTGTAGACGATGTTGTTTACATAGGCCCCTCTTCCAGGGGCAGTCTTTATCCTCACACCTCGCCGCGAACTCCAAATGTGGACGTTCTCTACCAAAACGTTTGAGACACCACCAGACATCTCGCTTCCTATAGACACGCCAGCACTGTCCAGAAGGGAAAAGAGATTAAACACGCAATCAAGCTGATCTGACAAACTTTGACTAGTAACACCCATACATTTCAGAGTAATTCACTGTACATGAAAAGCTGCATTTTGGTACTATTAACGTTCTTATTCACCAATCAAGTTAACAAGTCACTCAACTTATAAATTAACAGATAGGCTAACACAGTGAACCAAAACAAATGAATTACCTGACCATGGAGCGGATTATGACATTGCGAATAGTGATGTTAGTAGACGGACGCCCATAAGCAATTCCATATTGATCCCAACCACTCTTTATAGCTACCCCGTCATCACCAACAGAAATATAGCAATTTTCAATCATCACATTCTCACAAGAATCTGCATAAGCAGTAAGCGCAACTGAGAATCTGAGTGTTGTATAAAATGTTCCAAATCATATAATAAGAAGTTAAGAAACCAAGATAACATGGAAGTACAAAGTTGTAGGGTTCATAAAGAGGCTAGATTGTTATCCAGTCATTGAACAATGTGAGCTGTGGCTGAAGCGAATAAGAGCTCAGGAATCAAGTAAACCGCAAAAGTTGGAAAATGACCTGGATCTATCCCATCGGTGTTTGGAGCCCCAGCAATTGGAGCCAGAATAGTAGTTCCCGAGACTGTGACATCCTTGCAGTCATATAGATGAAGTGTCCAGAAGGGAGAATCACGTAATGTGATGTCAGAAATAGTAATGTTACTTGACCGCATGAGCTGAACAAGAGGACCCCTGGTGTGATTGAGGAGTTTCTTGCGAAATTTGATCCACCAACTTTGGCCTTGCCCATTTATAGTGCCATTATGACCTATTATACAGATAAAGAGATGATGAGTCTCAGCTAACGAAATGTCTGGCCAATTTGAGGACAAAAAGGCTGACAGAAAGAATATTTAGCAATTAAATTGGCACATTAGAATCATGGCTACACATTCATGATTATTCTGGTAACAGGTAACAATATCTTCCCATGAATAACCAACAAGACCGTTGGTCTTATATTCAAAATACTAAAAAGGAGGCCTCATAACATAGGATCATCCAACATACTTTCACGGTGGGACTTAAAAGATGATTTATAAGGTAGGTGGTCGCAAATACTGATACTTCATTTTACCAATTTCACTTATGTTCCTACGTTTCGCAATTAGGGTGTTAATTTAAAGGCCACACACGCCATAATGTGATGGCAGTCAATCCTTGCTTTAATTCAGAATACAAAGACAAAGTTCAAAGTAATAATTAAGCATTGAAATGAAGCAAGTAAGCATATAAAGAAAAAACATAAAATTCACACTCTCATGAGCGTTAAAATGCAATAAAGGAAACATACAATACTACCTACCGGTTATAATCACATCCTTCAGGTCTTGACCATGTATGAGACTCCCATATCGAGGTCCCTTGTGCTCTCTTCCATATCCATATGATGGTAATGGAGACATCAATGGCCAGTATCTTTCATCCTTACATGTAAGTAACGCAATAAGCTGTCAATGTTGATTCATTGGAAGAAAATGCACCAAACTGTAAAAGTTACAGCCAGATGATAAGTAAGCAACATCCTAGTCTTTCTGTAAGGTTGAAACAAAATGACATCATTATAATTCCTTTACAGGCTAAGCATGAGTGGACAGGACCAGTGTTATTCTAAAGTTAATGTGAGTCATTAATTCATCATATGGTTTAAGTGTTTAACTATACCACGACTACACTTGTGACTGGTCATACAACCTTGTCAAAACGTGTGAGTGTAAAATTAAGCAAGCTGGTGGAAAGTGCAGCTGAAATGCCTCACCTGGACCCCGAGGATCTCAGCGCCAGCAGCGAGGAAGAGCGTCATGTGGCTGGTGAGGTTAAACGGCGCGGTGAGCCACCGGCCGGCAGGCACGGTGAGCCTCCCGCCGCCCCTCTCCGAGATGGCTGCCACTGCGGCCTCGAAGGCAGCCGTGTTGAGCGTGCGCCCGTCCCCGATGCCCCCAAACTCCTTCAAGTCGTACACCGGCGGCGAGGCCACCCACTGGCCCATCGATGCAGCGGCAGACGGCGCGCGCTTGGGCATGGGCGGCCGGTTGTAGAGCCGCAGGCGGCCCATGGAGGTGTTCTGCCACAGGAAGACGAGCACGAAGCCGACGAGCCAGAGCGCGACCAGGTACGCCCTGTAGGACGGCGAGATCGTCGGCGGCGCCCACCGCCGGTGGTGGAACTGGTGCGTGCCCCGGCTTAGCGCGGCGCGCGGGGAGGACAGCACCGCCGGGCCGGCGGAGGCCAGCACCGCCGCTGCGGCGGCGGCGGCCGCGACGGAGGCGCGCGGGGAGGAGACGCCGACGGCGATCTCCGCCATCGGATCCGGTCGGCGCGGGGGCGGGATCTACGTGCTACGCCGCGCAGTACCAACCGGTTGGTGCGCCTGTCGGGGGGATGCTGCTAGGGTTTTGCTGCCCATGGGGGTTGGGGCGGGGAAGGAAGCGGGAGCGCGGCGGTGGTGAGCCGGACCTCGGGAGCACTAGTTTAAAAAGGGCGGGAGGCGGTGAGGTCACTGGCACTTGAGCGCGGTGGTGAGTGCCCGCGCCTCGGCCGTGGGGTTGGGGGAGGAACCACGACGACGGCCAGCAAGACGGCGGAATGACCGAATAGCCCCCCCTGCGTACTGCCGTCAGCCCGTGCGGGCCGTCGGATGACTGACTCGAGTTGCCGTGGCTCTGTTTGTTGCTTCTACGCTTCCGCTGATGCTGAGCCCAACTGCCCAAGAAGTACTCTCCCTCCGCTTCCTCTTTTTCGTTTTTTTAACAACATCCGGTCTATTCTTCATGTATCATGTCAGTACAGTGACAAATAGATTCAGGTTTTAGACTACCTCTTTTTCGAAAATGATTCAGATCTTTTATCAAAGTTCAGCAGAAGTACAAAGCATCTCAAACATAATAAAAATTGCATTGAGATTTCAAGACCCCAAACAACCACTACTGCCGCTAGAACGAGCCGCCGACGCGCCGTTGTCGTCGCTCCCCTACAGGAGCCGGCTTGACCTTGTCGATGATAGCCGGGAAGTCTTCATGCACGTGCCCCTAATGGTCAGCGCCCTAGAGCCGTTTGTCATCGTCGTTAAACCGTTGCATGGATTAATAAAGAGTAGTTTTGAGTAAGGGTTTTGCTTTCTTGCTTTGATCTTGGAAAAGAAGAAAAAGAGCAAAAGAAATAAAAAAATTATATAATAATCTTATGAAGATTGATGACTTCACATATAAGAAGTATGTGGATTGAAACTTGTTGTGGGTTGCCAAACATAGTTTTGGTGATTGTTGCAATTAAAAGAAAGTAATAAAGAAAGAGGGGTTCACATATAAATATATTGTCTTGGACATCTTTTATGATTGTGAGCACTCATTAAAATAGTATATGCTAAGAAGTTGATTTTAAACAAGGAAGACAATACAATGAGTTATGTTTGCTTATTTTCGAACAGAAGTTATATTGTTATGGATCATGACGCTTGCTTCCACCTCATACTAGCCAAAAAAATTCACCAAGTAGAGATACTACTTGTGCGTCCAAACATTAACCAGTTTTGCCATGAGAGTCCACTATACCTACCTACGGATTGAGTAAGATCCTTCAAGTAATTTGTCATCGGCGCAAGCAATAAAAATTGCTCTAAAATATGTATGATCTTTTAGTGCAAGGAAAATAAACTTTATACGAGCTTGTGATATGGAAGAAATAAAAGCGACCGAATGCATAATAAATTTCTTTATCACAAGCGGCAATATAAAGTGACGTTCTTTTGCATTAAGATTTTCTGCATCCAACCATAAAAGCGCATGACAATCTCTGCTTCCCTCTGCGAATGGGCCTATCTTTTACTTTTTTAAGTACTTACCTTTATGCAAGAATCATGGTGATCTTCACCATTCCCTATATTTTGCTTTTTTATTTTGGCAAGTGTCATGTGTTAGGGAAAGATCTAGACACATATATCCACTCAGATGTAGGTGATTATAGATTATTATTGTTGACATTACCCTTGAGGTAAAAGGTTGGGAGGCAAAGTTATAAGCCCTATCTTTGTCTATGTCCGGTTGAGGCTTTGATCTCATAAGTATCGCATGTGTGTTAGTAATTATGAAAGACTAAAGATGATTGAGTATGTGGACTTGCTAGACAAGCTCCTAATTGACTCTTTCTGATGTTATGATAAATTGCGATTGCTTCAATGACTGAGATCATAGTTTGTTGGTTTTCAATAAAGTTTTTGATTCATACTTTACTTTGTGAATGAATTATCACTCTAGCATAACAAGTTATATGACAACATATTGTTGTTCTAAAGATGATCATGATGCCTCATGTTCGTATTTTATTTTATCGACATATGTATCTCAAAACATGTGAACATGATTATCGATCTCGACTTTCGCTTGAGGACAAGCGAGGTCTAAGCTTGGGGGAATTGATACGTCCATTTTGCATCATGTTTTTATATCAATATTTATTGCAATATGGATTGTTATTTCACATTATGGTACAATACTTATGCATTTCTCTCTTATTTTACGAGATTTACATGAAGAGGGAGAATGCCGGCAGCTGGAATTCTACATCGGAAAGGAGCAAATCTGATATACCTATTATGCACAACTAGAAAAGTCCTAAAATTTACGAAGAATTATTTTGAAATATATAAAAATTATTGGGCGAAAAACCTATCAGAGGGGACCCACCAGGTGGCCACAAACCTGAGAGGGCGCGCCCTACCCCCAGGGTGCGCCCCTAGGGCTTGTGGGCCCCTGCCAGGTCTCCGGTGCCTATCTTCTGCTACATGGTTGGTTTTGACCTAGAAAAAAATAGAGAGAGAGTTTTCGGGACGAAGTGCCGCCGTCTCGAGGTGGAACCTGGGCAGGAGCAAACTAGAGCTCCGCAAGAGCGATTCTGCCGGGGAAACTTCCCTCCGGGAGGGGGAAATTGAAGCTAGCGTCATCACCAACGATCCTCTCATCAAGGGAGGGTCAATCTCCATTAACATCTTCACCAGCACCATCTCCTCTCAAACCCTAGGTCATCTTTTGTATTCAATCTTTGCTTCAAAACCTCGGCTTGGTACATGTGGGTTGCTAGTAGTGTTGATTACTCCTTGTAGTTGATGCTAGTTGGTTTACTTGGTGGAAGATCACATGTTCAGATCCTTAATGATATTCAATACCCCTTTGATCATGAACAATAGCATGCTTTGTGAGTAGTTGCTTTTGTTCCTGAAGGCATGGGAGAAGTCTTGTTATGAGTAATCATGTGAATTTGGTATTCATCGATATTTTGATGAGACGTATGTTGTATTTCCTCTAGTGGTGTTATGTGAACGTCAACTACATGACACGTCACCATGATTTGGGCCTAGGGGAAGGCATTGGGAAGTAATAAGTAGATGATGGGTTGCTAGAGTGACAGAAGTTTAAACCCTAGTTTATGTGTTGCTTCGTAAGGGGCTGATCTGGATCCACGTGTTTCATGCTATGGTTAGATTTATCTTAATTATTCTTTCATAGTTGTGGATGATTACGAGAGGGATTAATCATAAGTGAGAGGCTTGTCCAAGTAAGGACAACACCCAAGCACCGGTCCACCCACATATCAAATTATTAAAGTAGCGAATGCGAATCATATGAGCATGATGAAAACTAACTTGACAATAATTCCCATGTGTCCTTGGGAGCGCTTTGCTTTATATAAGAGTTTGTCCAGGCTTGTACTTTGCTATAAAAAGGATTGGGCCACCTTGCTGCACCTTTGTTACACTTGTTACTTGTTACCCGTTACGAATTATCTTATCACAAAACTAGTTGTTCCGATAATTTCAGTGCCTGCAGAAAATACCTTGCTGAAAACCGCTTGTCATTTCCTTCTGCTCCTCGTTGGGTTCGACACTCTTACTTATCGAAAGGAGTACGATAGATCCCCTATACCTGTGGGTCGTCATCATTGCACGAGAGTGTGTCAGGTAATAGGGATGCCCAGTCCTGAAATAAAAAATAATAATATGATGATAATAAATTCCTTGGAAAGTGTTGGTATGGAAGGCACCCGTGGATACGGCTAGCCATGGATTGTGAAGGAATGGTGGAAAGGTAATAAACTTTTCTTTCTGTTTGGGAACCGCCTATAGTTTGTCTAGCATGGAAGATATTGGGAATTCTCAGTCGTTTTTTATGACAGGAAAAGCATGCCTCTCAAAATAATTTTATCTCCAATTTAAGCTCTGAGCTCTGGCACATATGCAATTCTGTTCTTCCCTCTGCAAAGGGTCTATCTATTTACTTTTATGCAATTTTTCATTTTTATTTAAGTCTCCATCTTCTCTTATAAAGCACCATCTAGGGAACATTATTGCCATGCTTGTGTATTGGGTGTAGCTAATATTTGAGTGTGTTTCATGAATGGATCAATGATTGAGCATAATGGACTAGGGATAGCTTTCTTTAGCGTTGATATTCTGAAAGACATGGTTGCTTGTTCATATGATTGAGGATTGATGTCTTCATGTCAAATTATAGACTATTGCTTTGAATCATTCAAGTCCAAATATCCATGCTACAAAGGAAAATAATATATGATGAATGTGATAGGTAGCATTCCACATCAAAAATTCTGTTTTTATCATTTACCAACTCAAGGACGGGTAGGAATTAAGCTTGGGGATTCTTGATACGTCTCCAACATATCTATATTTTTTATTGTTCCATGCTATTAAAGTATCAATTTGGGATATTTTATATGTCATTAGATGAAATTATACATAATTTTTTGGGACTAACCTATTAACTCGGTGCCCAGTGCTAGTTGTTGTTTTCTGCATGTTTTTGGCTTTTCAAAAAATCAATATCAAACGAAGTCTAAATGGAGAAAAAACTTTTGATTAATTTTTTCTGGACCAGAAGAGACCCTAGAAGGTTCGGGGCGATGCCAGAGGAGCCACGAGGGAGCGACAAGCCCTAGGGGTGCGTACCAGGCTTGTGGCCCCCTCATGGCACGTCAAGCCCTAATTACACCTCTATAAATACCCAAATATTCCCCTGACATCAGAGAGACACCCGAAATACTTTTTCCGTCACCGCAAGTTTCAGAACCATGAGATCCCATCTGGAGGCCTTCTCCGGTACTCTGCCGGAGGGGGATTCGATCATGAAGGGGGATCTACATCATCCTTGCTGCCCTTCGATGATGCGTGAGTAGTTTACCACGAACCTATGGGTCCATAGTTATAAGCTATATGGCTTCTTCTCACTTTTTGATCTTCAATAAAATGTTCTCCATGGTGTTATTGGAGATCTATTCGATGTAATGACTTTTTCTGGTGTGTTTGTTGGGGTCCGATGAATTGTGAGTTCATGATCAGATCTATCCATTAATATTATTTGAGTTTTCTCTGAACTCTTTTATGCATGATTTTATAGCCCCGTATTTCTTCTCTGATTTATTGGTTTTTGGCCAACTAGATTGATTTAATTATCTTGCCATGGGAAGAGGTGCTTTGTGATGGGTTCGATCTTGCGGTGCTCAATCCCAGTGACAGAAAGGGACATGACACGTATGAATCGTTGCTATTAAGGGTAAAAATATGGGGTTTATTCATACGTGAGTTTATCTTGTCTACATCATGTCATCTTGCTTAAGGCGTTACTTCATTTTTCCACAAACTTAATACACTAGATGCATGCTGGATAGCAGTCGATGTGTAGAGTAATAGTAGTAGATGCAGAATTGTTTCAGTCTACTTGTCTCGGGCGTGATGCCTATATACATGATCATTGCCTTGGATATCGTCGTAATTATTTGCTTTTCTATCAATTGCCCAATAGTAATTTGTCTACCCACCGTATGCTATTTTTATGAGAGAAGCATGTAGTGAAACTATGGTCCCCAGGTCTATCTTTTATCATATATTAAAACCAAAAATACCTTGCTGAAATTTTCTTTTATTTATTTTATTTTGTATTTTTGTTTGATCTATCTATCAAAAACTACACCATTTAATCTTGCTCATAACCGTTGAGGGATTGACAACCCCTCTATGCTTTGGGTTGCAAGTATTTGTTGTTTGTGTGCAGGTGTTATTTACATAGTGTTGCTTGGTTCTTCTATGGATTGATAACCTTGGTTTCATAACTAAGGGAAATACTTATCTCTACTGTACTTCATTATCCTCTCCTCTTCAAGGAAATCCCAATGCAGCTCACAAGTAGCAGTTGACACCATTTGATTTTGAATCATTTGATACATGTGAAGCTTGTCTGATGGGTAAAATGACTAAGACGTCGTTTACTGGTCATCCGGAATGTGCGCTAGAATTATTGGATATAATACGTAGTGATGTATGTGGTCCACTGAGTGTTCTGGTGCGCAGTGGATACTTATGCTTCGTAACCTTCACTAATGACTTGAGTAGATATGGATATATTTACTTCATGAAACATAAGTCTGAAACATTTGAGAAGTTCAAAGAATTTCAGAAAGAAATTGAGAATCATCATGGCAAGAAGATTAAATTTCTGCGATCTGATCGTGGAGAAGAATATCTCAGTCATGAGTTTAGCAAGCATCTGAGTGATTGTGGAATTGTCTCACATCTTACTCCTCCATGAACTCCTCAAAGAAACGAAGTATCTGAAAGATGTAATCGAACTTTGTTGGACATGGTAAGGTCAATGATGTCATTTGTCGATCTGTCTTTATCCTTTTGGGGATATGCACTTGAAACAACAACATACACACTAAACAGAGCACCATCTAAGTTTGTGGAGACGACACCATATGAATTATGGAATGGGAAGAAATCTAATTTGTCGCACCTCAAGATATGGGGTTGCGAGACTTATGTAAAATGTTTACAACCAAATAAGCTCGACCCCAAAGCAGATAAATGTTACTTTGTAGGTTATCCCAAAGAAACGGTTGGGTATTACCTCTACCAAAAGTCTGAAGACAAAGTGTTTGTTGCTAAAAATGGACACTTTCTTGAGGAGTTTCTTGCTAAAGAAGTAAGTGGGAGGACAATACAGCTCGATGAGATTACTGAATCTCCATAAATGACGACTTACAAAATAGAATCCGTTCTAGAAGTTATCCACACATCTGAACCAGAAAACACTACAGCAGTTGTAGAAACTCCAGTTAAGACTATGACTGAACCACGTAGGTCAGGAAGAGTTATTGAACCTCCTGAATGGTTTCACAATGAAATATTCGTCTTAGAAGAAGTTGAACCTGCACATTACAAGGAAACGATGGAGGCGCCTAGCTCAAAAGAATGGCTCAAAGCTAATGTATGAGATTCAAGTTTGGAACTTGGTTGATCCTCCAGACGGTGTGAAACCCACACAATGTAAATGGATCTTCAAAAGAAAAACGGATGGGGATGGTAATCCAACCATCTACAAAGCAAGGGGAGTTGCGAAAGGATTTTTGCAACTTGATTATGACGAAACTTACTCTCCTGTAGCAATGCTAAAGTTCATGTGGTTTATGATGGCTATAGCTGCATATTTCGATTATGAGATATGGCAGATGGATGTCAAAACTGCTTTCCTAAATGGAAATCTGAAAGAGGATGTATACATGATACAACTAGAAGGTTTTGTCGATCCAAAGGACGCCAGTAAGGTGTGCAAGCTTCAAAGATCAATCTATGGTTTGAAGCAAGCATCAAGGAGTTGGAATCAATGTTTTGATGAAGTGGTAAAAGAGTTTGGCTTCATTAAAAATGATGAAGAAGCTTGTGTATACAAGAAGTTTAGTGGGAGATCTGTAGCATTTCTAATATTATATGTGGCTGACATATTATTGATAGGGAATGATGCTAAGTATCTTGGCACATTTAAAGAGTGTGTTTTCAATGAAAGACTTAGGCAAAGCTGCATATATATTAGGCATAAAGATCTATAGAGATAAATGAAAACGTCTGATAGCACTAAGTCAGAGCACGTACATTGACAAGGTTTTAAAGAGGTTTAAAATGGAGAATGCAAAGAAAGGATTTCTCCCAATGTCACATGGCATAACACTTAGTAGAAATCAAAGTCCCAAGACAGTTGATGAGCGAGTGCAAATGAGTGGAGTACCATACGCCTCTGCTATTGGCTTCATCATGTACACTATGATATGTACAAGATCGAATGTTTCTTATGCACTAAGTGTTAGTAGCAGATACCGGAGTGATTCAGCAATGGCTCACTGGATGGCAGTTAAAAATATTCTTCAATACCTCAGAAAACAAAGGACATGCTCCTTGTTTATGGAGGAGATGAAGAACTCATTGTAAATGATTACACCGATGCTAGCTTCATGACTGATATAGATTACTATAAATCTCAATAAGGTTATGTTTTCACACTTAATGGTGGTGCGGTTGTTTGGAAGTGTTTCAAACAAAACACTATTGCGGATTCTACAACAGAAGCAGAGTATATTGCGGCTCCGGAAGCATCAAAGGACGTGTTCTAGATCAAGAAGTTTCTTGAAGAAATTGATGTTGTCCCAAGTGTGATGAATCCAGTGACTCTCTATTGTGATAATAGTGGAGCCATTTCTCAAGCAAAGGAACCAATATCACACATGAAGACCAAACACATTGAACGCATGTATCACATAGTCCGCCAATATGTCGAGAAGAGCTATGTGAATATTCTCAAGATTCACACGGATTTGAATGTGTTAGATCCAATGACGAAGGCACTACCAGGAGCAAAGCATGAGCAATATCGCTTAAGGCAATCATGATATGCTCTCTTTAACACCTACGGTCATTGAACGGATGATCTCGTTCATGTCTAGGAGTTACCGAACCTACGGGGTCACAAGCTTAAGGCAATCACGATATGCTGAGTGTTAGTAGTGCGTGAGTCATGAGAATATATTTGTGGAATTATTTCATGAATATTCAGAATAGCTCCGAGAGGATCCGAAAGCGTTTCGGGGTCACCAGAAGGGTTTCAAAGAGAATCTGGTAATACCGGGTATTACCGATAAATTATATATAGGTGGAAATGTTTCCGGAGATGTTAAAATATATACCAATGGTCTAGAGGTGTTTATAACATTTTATATTTAATTTAAATATCAATGGGCCTTAAAAGGCCAAGAGGTGGAAGGAATTATGGGCCACAAGGTCCCATAAGGAAGTGGCGCCCCCCTTTCCTTGGGGGGGGGGGGATTGGACTAGGGGAGTCCAACTCCTCCCCCATGGCCGGTGCCCCAAGGGGGGACTCCCCCCCTGGGTGGTTGCCCTCTCCTCCTCCTCCAACCTATACGTACTAGGGGGTTTTGCTCTATTGTTCACACAGTTTTTGGAGCCTCCTCTAGTTCTTCTAGTTCATGTTCTAGTTGGTCTGATGTCTGCTAGAACTACGTCGGTGTTTTCCCAAAGAGTAAGGGATTATGCAGTATAGCAATGGTAGGTATTTCCCTCAGTGATGGGACCAAGGTTATTGAACCAGTAGGAGAACCTCCTCACACCACGTAAATAGCACCTGCACACAAATAACAAATACTCGCAACCCGATGTGTTAAAGGGGTTGTCAATCCCTTTCGGGTACAGCGCCTCAAGATAGGCAAATAACATGAGGTAAAAGTGGTAGGTATGATAAATAGATCGCGGAACAAATAAATTGCAGCAAGGTATTTTTGTATTTTTTGGTTTAATAGATCTGAAAATAAATGCAAAGAAAAATAGATCGCAAAGGCAAATATGATGAAAAGAGACCCGGGGGCCGTTGGTTTCACTAGTGGCTTCTCTCGAGAGAAATAGCAAACGGCAGGAAAACAATTATTGTTGGGCAATTGATACAACTTCAAATAATCATGACGACATCCAGGCAATGATCATTATATAGGCATCACTTCCAAGATTAGTAGACTGACTCCTTCCTGCATCTACTACTATTACTCCACACATCAACCGCTATCCAACATGCATCTAGTGTATTAAGTTCATGGAGAAACGGAGTAATGCAATAAGAACGATGACATAATGTAGACAAGATCCTTAGTAGCAACGATACATACATGTTGTTTCCCCTTCTGTCACTGGGATCAAGCACCATAAGATCGAACCCACTAGCCACTACAAAGCACCTCTTCCCATTGCAAGATAAATAGATCAAGTTGGCCAAACAAAACCCAAATATTGGAGAAGAAATACAAGGCTATAAGCAATCATGCATATAAGAGATCAAAGAAGACTCAAATAAATTTCATGGATAAAAACATAGATCATCATAAACTCAAAGTTCATCAGATCCCAACAAACACACCGCAAAAAGGCTTACATCATATGGATCTCCAAGAGACCATTGTATTGATAATAAAGAGAGAGAGAGAGAGAGAGAGAGAGAGGAAGCCATCTAGCTACTAACTACATACCCGTAAGTGTACAAAGAACTACTCACGCATCATCGGAGAGGCACCAATGGAAGTGGTGAACCCCTCCGTGATGGTGTCTAGATTGGATCTCGTGGTTCTGGACTCTGCGGCAGCTGGAATTGATTTTTGTTGACTCTCCTAGGGTTTCTGGAATATTGGGGTATTTATAGAGGAAAGAGGCGGTTCGGGGGGCACCCAAGGTGGGCACAACCCACCAGGGCGTGCCTGGGCCTCCTGGCACGCCCTGGTGGGTGTTACGCCCCTCGAGGCACCCTGAGATGCTTCCTTGGACTACTGGATGTCTTTTGGCCCCAAAAAAATCCTCAAGAAGTTTCGCTACGTTTGGACTCCGTTTGATATTGATTTCATGCGATGTAAAAAACATGCAGAAAATAGCAACTGGCACTGGGCATTATGTCAATAGGTTAGTAACAAAAAATGATATAAAATGACTATAAAATGATTGTAAAACATCCACGAGTAATAATATAACACCATGGAACAATAAAAAATTATAGATACGTTGGAGACGTATCAGCATCCCCAAGCTTAATTCCTGCTCGTCCTCAAGTAGGTAAATGATAAAAACAGAATTTTTGATGTGGAATGCTGCCTAACATGTTCATCATATTTCTTTTCTTTATAGCATGGACATATGGACTTTTATATGATTCAAAGCAATAGTCTAGTTTTGACATGAAGACTCTAATACTCAAGCATACCAACAAGCAACCATGTCTTTCAAAATATTAACACTGAAGCAAGTTATCCCTAGCCCACTATGCTCAATCATTGATCCATTCATGAAACACACGCAGATATTAGCTACACCCAATGCTCAAATACGATCATAGTGCTCCTTAGTTGGTGCTTTATAAGAGAAGATGGAGACTCAAATTCAAAATAAAAATTGCATAAGTAAAAGAAAGTCCCTTCGCGGAGGCAAGTAGGGATTTGTTGAGGTGCCAGAGTTCAAAGCTTAAATTGAGAGATAAAAACATTTTTGAGAGGCATACTTTTCCCACCAATGAAAATGACTTAGAGATCTCAATACTTTCCATGCTAGATACATTATAGGCGGTTCCCAAACAGAAACTAAAGTTTATTCATTTTTCCACCATTGCTTTCACTTTCCATGGCTAGCCGAATCCACGGTTGCCATCCATACCAACACTTCCCAAGGAATTTATTATTTGACAACATAAAGCAAATTCATTTTTCATTTTGGGACTGGGCATCCCTAATACCTTTGCCGTACTCTCGTGCAATGACAAGTGAATAAACTCTCATCGTGAGAATAACACATCTAGCATGGAAAATATTGGTCACCCTTCATCGCCTTGCGAGCGGTAGAGCACACAAAAGAGAAATTTATGTTGAAAATTAGAGATGGCACATGCAAATTTGCTTAGAACAACATGGTAATACCGCATATAGGTAGGTATAGTGGAATCATAAGGCAAAACTGGTTTAAAAGGTTTGGATGCACAAGTAGTGATCATACTTCGTGCAAAATGAAGGCTAGCAAACAGATTGAGATGCGAACAACCAAAAAGCAAAAAATCTCATACCCAAGCACTAAGCATAAGTAACACCGAATAATGCACCACAAGTAGGATATAAATTTCATTGCATAACTATTGACTTTCATGCTTGCATAGGGAATCAAAAACCTTAACATCAATATTCTTACTAAAGCACAATTATTCATCAACATGACTCACATATCTTATCGCCATATCTCAAAACCATTACTAAGAATCAAGTTTATTTTGTCCAATGATCTTCATGAAAGTTTTTATTATATCCTCCTTGGATATCTATCACTTTGGGACTATTTTTATATGTTGCTTTTGATAAGCTCAAACAAATATAAGTGAAGATCATGAGCATAATTTTTCTTTCTCTCAAAATAATCTAAGTGAAGCAAGAAGAATTTCTGAAAATTTTACTAACTCCCAAATAAATCTAAGCGAAGCATGAGAGCATTTATTCAAAAATAACAAAGCACACCGTGCTAAAAAAGATATAAGTGAAGTACTAGAGCAAATACATGGCTCTAAAAATTTAAGTGAAGCATAGGAGCAAGCATAACATAATTTTTGTCTCTCTCAAAAAGGTGTGTCCAGCAAGGATTCAAGACTTAGAACACAAAGGAAAACAAGCAAAGACTCATATCATACAAGACGCTCCAAGCAAAACTCATAGTATGTGACGAATAAAAATATAGTTTCAAGTAAAATACCGATGATTGTTAGAAGAAAGCGGGGATGCCACTCGGGGGCATCTCCAAGCTTAGTTGCTTGCTACTTCTTTGAATATTATCTTGGGGTGCCTCGGGCATCCCCAAGCTTAGCCTTTTGCTAATCCTTATTCCTTCATCCATCGGAAGATCACCCAAAACTTGAAAACTTCAATCACACAAAACTCAACGAAACCTTCGTGAGATCCGTTAGTATAAGAAAGCAAACTACTACTATAAGTACTGTTGCAAACCTATTAATATTTTGATTTTGAATTATATCTACTGTATTACAACTTTTATATGGCAAAAACTCATCAAATAAAACCATAGAATCATCAAAACAAGCACACAATGCAAAGAAAATAGAATCCATCAAAAACAGAACAGTCTATAGCAATCTAAATATTTCAAATACTTCTGTAACTCCAGAAATTCTGAAATAAATTGGTGGATGTGAGAAATTTGTCTATTAATCTTCTTCAAAAAGAATCAACTCAAAAGCACTATTCTGTTAAAAATTACAAATAATCTTGTGAGCACAAAAGTTTCTGTTTTTCAACAAGATCAAATCAACTTTCACCCAAATCTTCCCAAAGGCCTTGCTTGGCACAAACACTAATTAAGACACAAAAAACACAATAATAACAGTAGCATAATTGTGCTAACATGCAATAACAGAAAGAAAAAATCAAAAATAATTTTTTTCATTGGGTTGCCTCCCAACAAGCGCTATCGTTTTACGCCCCTAGCTATGCATAACGCGTAGGATCTAAGTGTTGTCATCTTTGGTTCTAGATCCATAATATGCCCTCATGATTGGTTCATATGGTGGCCTAATTCTTGTTCTAGGGAAGTGTTCCATTCCCTTCCTTAGTGGAAATTGAAATTTAATATTGCCTTCTTTCATATCAATTACGGCACCAATAGTACGCAAAAATGGTCTACCAAGAATAATTGGACAAGACGGGTTGCAATCAATATCAAGAACAATAAAATCTATGGGCACATAATTCCTATTTGCAAGAATAACAACATCATTAATTGTTCCCATAGGCTTTTTAATAGTAGAATCCGCCAAGTGCAAATTTAAAGAGCATTCTTCAATATTGGTAAGACCAAGCACATCACATAAAGATTTCGGAATTTTAGAAACACTAGCACCCAAGTCACACAAAACAAAACATTCATAATTTTTAATCTTGACTTTGATAGTAGGTTCCCACTAATCATGCAATTTTCTAGGAATTGAAACTTCTAATTCCAACTTTTCTTCAAAAGCTTTCATCATGACATCAACAATATGTTTAGTAAAAGCTTTATTTTGTTCATAAGCATGGGGTGAATTTATCATGGATTGCAACAAAGAAATACAATCAACCAAAGAGCAACTATCATAATTTAAGTCTTTGTAATACAAAATAGTGGGCACATCACTAGTTAAAGTCTTGACCTCTTCAAACCCACTTTTATCAATTTTCTCAACAAAATTTTCACCCTTCGAAACATAGGGGCGCCTTCTAACTAAAGTTGACTCTTCTCCGGTCCCTTTTTCATCATTTTTTAATTTACTAAACAAAGAATCAATAGAATAAACACCAATAATTTTAAGATCTTCATCACTTTTATGATAGTAATCACTAGAAAACGCTCTTTCTAAAAATTCTCTTTTAGCTTTAAGCATAGCGGTTCTTTTCTTACTTTCATCCATAGAAACATAAAGAGCTTTAATTGATTCTTCAACTTTAGGCACAAAATTTTTCATCTTGAGAGTTTCTACATCATGAGAAATTCTATCAACACTTCTAGAAAATCATCAATTTTATTAAACTTTTCTTCTATCGAAGTGTTGAAAGCTTTTTGCTTATTGACAAATTCTTTAATATTGCTCTCAAGATCAGAGGTGTTTCTATTATTATTATAGGTTGGATTACCATAGGAATTACCATAGTTATTAGAGGAATTACTAGGAAAAGGCCTAGGATTAAAATTACCTCTATAAGCATTGTTATTGAAATTGTTTCGCGAGACAAAATTCACATCTATGGCATCACCATTTTGCTCAATCAAAGTAGACAAAGGCACATCATTAACACCAATAGTAGCACTTTTATTAGCAACCAACTTCATAAGGGCATCAACTTTTTCACTCAAATAATTTATTTCTTCTACCGAACTAACTTTTTTACTAGTAGGAGCTCTTTCGGTATGCCATTGTGAGTGCCATGATATTGTCTAGCAATTTAGTAGCTTCACCCAAAGTAATTTCCATAAAAGTACCCCCCGCGGCGGATCTAAAAGATTATGAGAAACAAAATTCAATCCCGCATAAAAGTTTTGTATGATCATCCAAAGAATTAACCCATGAGTTGGGCAATTCCTTAGCATCAATTTCATCCTTTCCCAAGATTGTGCAACATGCTCATGTTCAAGTTGCTTGAAATTCATGATCTGGGTTCTAAGGGAAATAATTTTGCGGGGGGAAAATACTTAGTAGTAAAAGCATCCTTGCACTTGTTCCAAGAATCGATACTATTGCGAGGCAACGAAGAAAACCAAATTTTGCACGATCTCGCAAAGAAAACAAAAATAATTTCAACTTCAAAACATCATTGTCCGCATCTTTTTTATTTTGCATATCGCATAATTCCACAAATGTGTTAAGATGGGATGCGACATCCTTATTAGGAGTACCGGCAAATTGATCTTTCATGACAAGATTCAACAAAGCAGTATTAATATCACAAGACTCCGCACTAGTGGTGGGAGGAGCAATCGGAGTGCTAATAAAATGATTGTTGTTGGTATTTGAGAAATCACACAACTTGGTGTTCTCTTGAGTCATGATGACTACGCAACAAGATTGCACTCAAAAACAGATTGACGAGAAAATGGCAAACGAAAAAGAGGGCGAATAAAACGACAAATTTTTGTGAAGTGGGGGAGAGGAAAATAAGAGGAAAATGGCAAATGATGTAAATTGCGAGGAGATGAGATTTGTGATTAGGAACCTGGTTGATGTTGAAGATCCTCCCCGGCAACGGCGCCAAAACTTCCTTTTGGTGTCTGCTAGAACTACGTCGGTATTTCCCCAAAGAGGAAGGGATGATGCAGTATAGCGGTGGTAGGTATTTCCCTCAGTGATGAGACCAAGGTTATCGAACCAGTAGGAGAACTTCCTCACACCACGTAAACAGCACCTGCACACAAATAATAAATACTCGCAACCCGACGTGTTAAAGGGGTTGTCAATCCCTTTCGGGTACGGTGCCTCAAGATAGGCAAATAACGTGAGGTAAAAGTGGTAGATAGGATAAATAGATCGCAGAACAAATAAATTGCAGCAAGGTATTTTTGTATTTTTGGTTTAATAGATCTGAAAATAAATGCAAAGAAAAATAGATCGCAAAGGCAAATATGATGAAAAGATACCCGGGGGTCGTAGGTTTCACTAGTGGCTTCTCTCGAGAAAAATAGCAAACGGTGGGAAAACAATTACTGTTGGGCAATTGATAGAACTTCAAATAATCATGACGATATCCAGGCAATGATCATTATATAGGCATCACGTCCAAGATTAGTAGACCGACTCCTGCCTGTATCTACTACTATTACTCCACACATCGACTGTTATCCAGCATGCATCTAGTGTATTAAGTTCATGGAGAAACGGAGTAATGCAATAAGAACGATGACATAATGTAGACAAGATCCTTAGTAGCAACGATACATACATGTTGTTTCCCCTTCTGTCACTGGGATCAAGCACCATAAGATCGAACCCACTAGCCACTACAAAGCACCTCTTCCCATTGCAAGATAAATAGATCAAGTTGGCCAAACAAAACCCAAATATTGGAGAAGAAATACAAGGCTATAAGCAATCATGCATATAAGAGATCAAAGAAGACTCAAATAAATTTCATGGATAAAAACATAGATCATCATAAACTCAAAGTTCATCAGATCCCAACAAACACACCGCAAAAAGGCTTACATCATATGGATCTCCAAGAGACCATTGTATTGATAATAAAGAGAGAGAGAGAGAGAGAGAGAGAGGAAGCCATCTAGCTACTAACTACATACCCGTAGGTGTACAAAGAACTACTCACGCATCATCGGAGAGGCACCAATGGAAGTGGTGAACCCCTCCGTGATGGTGTCTAGATTGGATCTCGTGGTTCTGGACTCTGCGGCGGCTAGAATTGATTTTTGTTGACTCTCCTAGGGTTTCTGGAATATTGGGGTATTTATAGAGGAAAGAGGCGGTTCGGGGGGCACCCAAGGTGGGCACAACCCACCAGGGCGTGCCTGGGCCTCCTGGCACGCCCTGGTGGGTGTTACGCCCCTCGAGGCACCCTGAGATGCTTCCTTGGACTACTGGATGTCTTTTGGCCCCAAAAAAATCCTCAAGAAGTTTCGCTACGTTTGGACTCCGTTTGATATTGATTTCATGCGATGTAAAAAACATGCAGAAAATAGCAACTGGCACTGGGCATTATGTCAATAGGTTAGTAACAAAAAATGATATAAAATGACTATAAAATGATTGTAAAACATCCACGAGTAATAATATAACACCATGGAACAATAAAAAATTATAGATACGTTGGAGACGTATCAGCATCCCCAAGCTTAATTCCTGCTCGTCCTCAAGTAGGTAAATGATAAAAACAGAATTTTTGATGTGGAATGCTGCCTAACATGTTCATCATATTTCTTTTCTTTATAGCATGGACATATGGACTTTTATATGATTCAAAGCAATAGTCTAGTTTTGACATGAAGACTCTAATACTCAAGCATACCAACAAGCAACCATGTCTTTCAAAATATTAACACTGAAGCAAGTTATCCCTAGCCCACTATGCTCAATCATTGATCCATTCATGAAACACACGCAGATATTAGCTACACCCAATGCTCAAATACGATCATAGTGCTCCTTAGTTGGTGCTTTATAAGAGAAGATGGAGACTCAAATTCAAAATAAAAATTGCATAAGTAAAAGAAAGTCCCTTCGCGGAGGCAAGTAGGGATTTGTTGAGGTGCCAGAGTTCAAAGCTTAAATTGAGAGATAAAAACATTTTTGAGAGGCATACTTTTCCCACCAATGAAAATGACTTAGAGATCTCAATACTTTCCATGCTAGATACATTATAGGCGGTTCCCAAACAGAAACTAAAGTTTATTCATTTTTCCACCATTGCTTTCACTTTCCATGGCTAGCCGAATCCACGGTTGCCATCCATACCAACACTTCCCAAGGAATTTATTATTTGACAACATAAAGCAAATTCATTTTTCATTTTGGGACTGGGCATCCCTAATACCTTTGCCGTACTCTCGTGCAATGACAAGTGAATAAACTCTCATCGTGAGAATAACACATCTAGCATGGAAAATATTGGTCACCCTTCATCGCCTTGCGAGCGGTAGAGCACACAAAAGAGAAATTTATGTTGAAATTAGAGATGGCACATGCAAATTTGCTTAGAACAACATGGTAATACCGCATATAGGTAGGTATAGTGGAATCATAAGGCAAAACTGGTTTAAAAGGTTTGGATGCACAAGTAGTGATCATACTTCGTGCAAAATGAAGGCTAGCAAAAAGATTGAGATGCGAACAACCAAAAAGCAAAAAATCTCATACCCAAGCACTAAGCATAAGTAACACCGAATAATGCACCACAAGTAGGATATAAATTTCATTGCATAACTATTGACTTTCATGCTTGCATAGGGAATCAAAAACCTTAACATCAATATTCTTACTAAAGCACAATTATTCATCAACATGACTCACATATCTTATCGCCATATCTCAAAACCATTACTAAGAATCAAGTTTATTTTGTCCAATGATCTTCATGAAAGTTTTTATTATATCCTCCTTGGATATCTATCACTTTGGGACTATTTTTATATGTTGCTTTTGATAAGCTCAAACAAATATAAGTGAAGATCATGAGCATAATTTTTCTTTCTCTCAAAATAATCTAAGTGAAGCAAGAAAGAATTTCTGAAAATTTTACTAACTCCCAAATAAATCTAAGTGAAGCATGAGAGCATTTCTTCAAAAATAACAAAGCACACCATGCTAAAAAAGATATAAGTGAAGTACTAGAGCAAATACATGGCTCTAAAAATTTAAGTGAAGCATAGGAGCAAGCATAACATAATTTTTGTCTCTCTCAAAAAGGTGTGTCCAGCAAGGATTCAAGACTTAGAACACAAAGGAAAACAAGCAAAGACTCATATCATACAAGACGCTCCAAGCAAAACTCATAGTATGTGACGAATAAAAATATAGTTTCAAGTAAAATACCGATGATTGTTAGAAGAAAGCGGGGATGCCACTCGGGGGCATCTCCAAGCTTAGTTGCTTGCTACTTCTTTGAATATTATCTTGGGGTGCCTCGGGCATCCCCAAGCTTAGCCTTTTGCTAATCCTTATTCCTTCATCCATCGGAAGATCACCCAAAACTTGAAAACTTCAATCACACAAAACTCAACGAAACCTTCGTGAGATCCGTTAGTATAAGAAAGCAAACTACTACTATAAGTAATGTTGCAAACCTATTAATATTTTGATTTTGAATTATATCTACTGTATTACAACTTTTATATGGCAAAAACTCATCAAATAAAACCATAGAATCATCAAAACAAGCACACAATGCAAAGAAAATAGAATCCGTCAAAAACAGAACAGTCTATAGCAATCTAAATATTTCAAATACTTCTGTAACTCCAGAAATTCTGAAATAAATTGGTGGATGTGAGAAATTTGTCTATTAATCTTCTTCAAAAAGAATCAACTCAAAAGCACTATTCTGTTAAAAATTACAAATAATCTTGTGAGCACAAAAGTTTCTGTTTTTCAACAAGATCAAATCAACTTTCACCCAAATCTTCCCAAAGGCCTTGCTTGGCACAAACACTAATTAAGACACAAAAAACACAATAATAACAGTAGCATAATTGTGCTAACATGCAATAACAGAAAGAAAAAATCAAAAATAATTTTTTTCATTGGGTTGCCTCCCAACAAGCGCTATCGTTTTACGCCCCTAGCTATGCATAACGCGTAGGATCTAAGTGTTGTCATCTTTGGTTCTAGATCCATAATATGCCCTCATGATTGGTTCATATGGTGGCCTAATTCTTGTTCTAGGGAAGTGTTCCATTCCCTTCCTTAGTGGAAATTGAAATTTAATATTGCCTTCTTTCATATCAATTACGGCACCAATAGTACGCAAAAATGGTCTACCAAGAATAATTGGACAAGACGGGTTGCAATCAATATCAAGAACAATAAAATCTATGGGCACATAATTCCTATTTGCAAGAATAACAACATCATTAATTGTTCCCATAGGCTTTTTAATAGTAGAATCCGCCAAGTGCAAATTTAAAGAGCATTCTTCAATATTGGTAAGACCAAGCACATCACATAAAGATTTCGGAATTTTAGAAACACTAGCACCCAAGTCACACAAAACAAAACATTCATAATTTTTAATCTTGACTTTGATAGTAGGTTCCCACTAATCATGCAATTTTCTAGGAATTGAAACTTCTAATTCCAACTTTTCTTCAAAAGCTTTCATCATGACATCAACAATATGTTTAGTAAAAGCTTTATTTTGTTCATAAGCATGGGGTGAATTTATCATGGATTGCAACAAAGAAATACAATCAACCAAAGAGCAACTATCATAATTTAAGTCTTTGTAATACAAAATAGTGGGCACATCACTAGTTAAAGTCTTGACCTCTTCAAACCCACTTTTATCAATTTTCTCAACAAAATTTTCACCCTTCGAAACATAGGGGCGCCTTCTAACTAAAGTTGACTCTTCTCCGGTCCCTTTTTCATCATTTTTTAATTTACTAAACAAAGAATCAATAGAATAAACACCAATAATTTTAAGATCTTCATCACTTTTATGATAGTAATCACTAGAAAACGCTCTTTCTAAAAATTCTCTTTTAGCTTTAAGCATAGCGGTTCTTTTCTTACTTTCATCCATAGAAACATAAAGAGCTTTAATTGATTCTTCAACTTTAGGCACAAAATTTTTCATCTTGAGAGTTTCTACATCATGAGAAATTCTATCAACACTTCTAGAAAATCATCAATTTTATTAAACTTTTCTTCTATCGAAGTGTTGAAAGCTTTTTGCTTATTGACAAATTCTTTAATATTGCTCTCAAGATCAGAGGTGTTTCTATTATTATTATAGGTTGGATTACCATAGGAATTACCATAGTTATTAGAGGAATTACTAGGAAAAGGCCTAGGATTAAAATTACCTCTATAAGCATTGTTATTGAAATTGTTTCGCGAGACAAAATTCACATCTATGGCATCACCATTTTGCTCAATCAAAGTAGACAAAGGCACATCATTAACACCAATAGTAGCACTTTTATTAGCAACCAACTTCATAAGGGCATCAACTTTTTCACTCAAATAATTTATTTCTTCTACCGAACTAACTTTTTTACTAGTAGGAGCTCTTTCGGTATGCCATTGTGAGTGCCATGATATTGTCTAGCAATTTAGTAGCTTCACCCAAAGTAATTTCCATAAAAGTACCCCCCGCGGCGGATCTAAAAGATTATGAGAAACAAAATTCAATCCCGCATAAAAGTTTTGTATGATCATCCAAAGAATTAACCCATGAGTTGGGCAATTCCTTAGCATCAATTTCATCCTTTCCCAAGATTGTGCAACATGCTCATGTTCAAGTTGCTTGAAATTCATGATCTGGGTTCTAAGGGAAATAATTTTGCGGGGGGAAAATACTTAGTAGTAAAAGCATCCTTGCACTTGTTCCAAGAATCGATACTATTGCGAGGCAACGAAGAAAACCAAATTTTGCACGATCTCGCAAAGAAAACAAAAATAATTTCAACTTCAAAACATCATTGTCCGCATCTTTTTTATTTTGCATATCGCATAATTCCACAAATGTGTTAAGATGGGATGCGACATCCTTATTAGGAGTACCGGCAAATTGATCTTTCATGACAAGATTCAACAAAGCAGTATTAATATCACAAGACTCCGCACTAGTGGTGGGAGGAGCAATCGGAGTGCTAATAAAATGATTGTTGTTGGTATTTGAGAAATCACACAACTTGGTGTTCTCTTGAGTCATGATGACTACGCAACAAGATTGCACTCAAAAACAGATTGACGAGAAAATGGCAAACGAAAAAGAGGGCGAATAAAACGACAAATTTTTGTGAAGTGGGGGAGAGGAAAATAAGAGGCAAATGGCAAATAATGTAAATTGCGAGGAGATGAGATTTGTGATTAGGAACCTGGTTGATGTTGAAGATCCTCCCCGGCAACGGCGCCAAAACTTCCTTTTGGTGTCTGCTAGAACTATGTCGGTATTTCCCCAAAGAGGAAGGGATGATGCAGTATAGCGGTGGTAGGTATTTCCCTTAGTGATGAGACCAAGGTTATCGAACCAGTAGGAGAACTTCCTCACACCACGTAAACAGCACCTGCACACAAATAATAAATACTCGCAACCCGACGTGTTAAAGGGGTTGTCAATCCCTTTCGGGTACGGTGCCTCAAGATAGGCAAATAACGTGAGGTAAAAGTGGTAGATAGGATAAATAGATCGCAGAACAAATAAATTGCAGCAAGGTATTTTGGTATTTTTGGTTTAATAGATCTGAAAATAAATGCAAAGAAAAATAGATCGCAAAGGCAAATATGATGAAAAGATACCCGGGGGTCGTAGGTTTCACTAGTGGCTTCTCTCGAGAAAAATAGCAAACGGTGGGAAAACAATTACTGTTGGGCAATTGATAGAACTTCAAATAATCATGACGATATCCAGGCAATGATCATTATATAGGCATCACGTCCAAGATTAGTAGACCGACTCCTGCCTGTATCTACTACTATTACTCCACACATCGACTGTTATCCAGCATGCATCTAGTGTATTAAGTTCATGGAGAAACGGAGTAATGCAATAAGAATGATGAAATGATGTAGACAAGATCTATTTATGTAGAGGCAGACCCCCATCATTTTATCCTTAGTAGAAAAAATACATACGCGTCGTTTCCCCTTCTGTCACTGGGATCAAGCACCGTAAGATCGAACCCACTACAAAGCACATCTTCCCATTGCAAGATAAATAGATCAAGTTGGCCAAACAAAACCCAAATATCGGAGAAGAAATACAAGGCTATAATCAATCATGCATATAAGAGATCAAAGAAGACTCAAATAACTTTCATGGATAAAAACATAGATCTGATCATAAACTCAAAGTTCATCGGATCCCAACAAACACACCGCAAAAAGGCTTACATCATATGGATCTCCAAGAGACCATTGTATTGATAATCAAGAGAGAGAGAGAGGAAGCCAACTAGCTACTAACTATGGACCCGTAGGTCTACAAAGAACTACTCACGTACGCATCATCGCAGAGGCACCAATGGAAGTAGTGAACCCCTCTGTGATGGTGTCTAGATTGGATCTGGACTCTGCAGCGGCTGGAATTGATTTTCGTTGACTCCCCTAGGGTTTCTGGAATATTGGGGTATTTATAGAGCAAAGAGGCAGTTCGGGGGGCACCTAAGGTGGGCACAACCCACCAGGGCGCGCCTGGGCCTCCTGGTGCGCCCTGGTCGGTGCTGCTCCCCTCGAGGAACCCCCCTAGGTGCTTCCTTGGCCCACTGGGTATCTTCTGGCCCAAAAAAATCCTCAAGAAGTTTTGTTGCGTTTGGACTCCGTTTGATATTGATCTCCTGTGATGTAAAAAACATGCAGAAAATGGCAACTGGCACTGGGCACTATGTCAATAGGTTAGTACCAAAAAATGATATAACATGACTATAAAATGATTGAAAAATATCCAATAATAATAATAGATACATTGGAGACGTATCATGGTCCTAGCTGAATAATTAGAGCTTGGAAAATCCTCTTGTCCTCGTAATTAGAAGCCCAGTGTGGTTCTAATCTCCTCCCTCTAATTCCTCGGCGACGATTAGCTCTGAATGATGAAGCGCTACTGGATCTTGAAGGCTGTAGGCTTGCAACCAAGTAGAGAGGCCATGTTTTGGTCTTCGGTTGGAGGGACTCTTCATGGGCTGTGCGAGGGAGAGGGACTCCAAGTACGATCTACACTGACACGTTCTTCCTCCGCTGCAACTCGGAGACGGTAACGATCATGATCCCAACCCGTTATGCATCTTCATATTGATCTTGGGTGATCATAGATGCAATTTCTTTCTACAACGTTTTCCAAATAAAGAGAGGCAAAGACAAATAAAAAGTAGAATAAGTAATTGATAATTTTCATGTAAGAACCTGATAAGAATTTGATGATGTCTCCCCGGCAACGGCGCTAGAAATTCTTTCTGGTACGTGTGAGTTGTGTTTGGATTTTTCTCGAAGAGCAAGGGTGAAGCAATATAGTAGCGCAGAAGTATTTCCCCTAGTGAGAACCAAGATTATCGTACCAATAGGAGAACCACGCAAATTCTCGTCTTCAACCAATACAAAAGCAAATACTTGCACCCAACACGGGTAAGAGGGTTGTCAGTCCCCTTGAACTCGTTACTTGCAAGGATTAATATTGATAGTGGTAGATAGATAAAAAGAAAAGTAAAATAAAAATAATAAATTTTAACAAGGTATTTTTGGTTTTTGTAATATGACTAAATAGACCAGAGGCCCATAGTTTTCACTAGAAGCTTCTCACTCGAAACAATAGCATGTGGTGGGTAAACAAATTCCTTTTGGGCAATTGATAGAAAAGTGCATAGTTATGATCTTATTCATGGCAATGATCACATATATAGGCGCCACATCCATGACAAGTAGACCGACTCCTACTCTCATCTACTACTATTACTCCACAAATCGACCGTTATCCATTATGCATATATGGTATTAAGTTCATGACCAACAGAGTAACGCCTTAAGCAAGATGACATGATGCATACAAAGTAAACTCAATCAATATGAATAAAACCCATCGTTTTACCCTTAACAACAACAATACAAATATGTGCCTCACTACCCTTACTGTCACTGGGCAAGGAAACCGCAAGATTGAAACCATTACAAAGCACCACTCCCGCTGAAGATAAATCAATCTAGTTGGTCAAACCAAACAGATAGATCGGGGAGAAATACAAAGCTATAATCATGCATAGTAAATTTCAGAAAAGACTCAATTACTTTCAATGAATAATCTGATCATAAACCCACAATTCATCATATCCCAACAAACACACCGCAAAAGAAGATTACATCGGATAGAACACTAAGAAGATCGAGGAGAACATGGTATTTGATAGGTCCCCAATGTACCTATAATTTATGAAGCATTCATGCTATTATATTATCTGTTTTGGATGTTTACGGGCTTTATTATACACTTTTATATTATTTTTGGGACTAACCTATTAACCGGAGGCCCAGCCCATATTGTTGTTTTCTTGCCTATTTCAGTGTTCCGAAGAAAAGGAATATCAAACAGAGTCCAAACGGAATGAAACCTTCGGGAGCGTGATTTTTGGAACGAACGTGATCCAAGAGATGTGGAGCTGGAGTCAGGGAAGCTTCGAGGAGGCCACGAGGCAGGGGGGCACGCCCACCCCCCTGGGCGCGCCCTCCACCCTCGTGGGCCCCTCGTGGCTCCCCTGACCGACTTCTTTCGCCTATATATCTCCATATACCCTAAAAACATCGGAGACGACAATAGATCGGGAGTTCCGCCGCCGCAAGCCTCTGTAGCCACCAAAAACCAATCGGGGCCCTGTTCCGGCACCCTGCCGGAGGGGGGATCCCTCACCGGTGGCCATCTTCATCATCCCGGTGCTCTCCATGACGAGGAGGGAGTAGTTCACCCTTGGGGCTGAGGGTATGTACTAGTAGCTATGTGTTTGATCTCTCTCTCTCTCTCTCTCTCGTGTTCTTGATTTGGCACGATCTTGATGTATCGCGAGCTTTGCTATTATAGTTGGATCTTATGATGTTTCTCCCCCTCTACTCTCTTGTAATGGATTGAGTTTTCCCTTTGAAGTTATCTTATCGGATTGAGTCTTTAAGGATTTGAGAACACTTGATGTATGTCTTTCCGTGGTTATCTGTGGTGACAATGGGATATTCACGTGATCTACTTGATGTATGTTTTGGTGATCAACTTGCGGGTTCTATGAACTTATGCATAGGGGTTGGCACACATTTTCGTCTTGACTATCTGGTAGAAACTTTGGGGCACTCTTTGAAGTACTTTGTGTTGGTTGAATAGATGAATCTGAGATTCTGTGATGCATATCGTATAATCATGCCCACGGATACTTGAGGTGACAATGGAGTATCTAGGTGACATTAGGGTTTTGGTTGATTTGTGTCTTAAGGTGTTATTCTAGTATGAACTCTATGATAGATTGAACGAAAAGAATAGCTTCATGTTATTTTACTACGGACTCTTGAATAGATAGATCAAAAAGGATAACTTTGAGGTGGTTTCGTACCCTACCATAATCTCTTCATTTGTTCTCCGCTATTAGTGGCTTTGGAGTGACTCTTTGTTGCATGTTGAGGGATAGTTATATGATTCAATTATGTTATTATTGTTGAGAGAACTTGCACTAGTGAAAGTATGAACCTTAGGCCTTGTTTTCTACCATTGCAATATCGTTTACGCTCACTTTTATCGCTTGCTACCTTGCTGTTTTTATAATTTCAGATTAAAAATACCTATATCTACCATCCATATTGCACTTGTATCACCATCTCTTCGTCGAACTAGTGCACCTATATAATTTACCGTTGTATTGGTTGTGTTGGGGACACAAGAGACTCTTTGTTATTTGGTTGCAGGGTTGTTTGAGAGAGACCATCTTCATCCTACGCCTCCCACGGATTGATAAACCTTAGGTCATCCACTTGAGGGAAATTTTCTACTGTCCTACAAACCTCTGCACTTGGAGGCCCAACAACGTCTACAAGAAGAAGGTTGTGTAGTAGACATCAAGCTCTTTTCTGGCGCCATTGCCGGGGAGGTGAGTGCTTGAAGGTATATCTTTAGATCTTGCAATCAAATCTTTTTGTTTCTTGTTTTATCACTAGTTTAGTCTATAAAAGAAAACTACAAAAAAATGGAATTGAGTTTGTCTCATACGCTTCATCTTTTTAATATCTTTCTTGAGAATGATGGAAAGGAAAATTGTGCTCAAGTGCTAGAGGAAGAAATCTATAAAATGTTTTGCACGAAAGAGCATGATTGCAATGTTGTTAGTATGAATTCCTTGAATATCCATGATGCTAATGATATGCAAAGCCACAAGCTTGGGGAAGCTATGTTTGATGAATATGATATTTTTATTCCCCTAAGTTTTGATGAGCAAATTTATTACGATGAAAGCACTCATATTTATGATGATTATTTTGTGATGATATGTATGCTATAAAGAATAATGATAACCATGAAACTTGTCATCATGATTTTAGTTTTCAATTGGATTATGCCTCACTTGATAGTTATTTTGTTGAGTTTGCTCCCACTATTATTCATGAGAAGAAATTTGCTTATGAGGAGAGTAATAAAAATTCTATGCAAGTAGTCCATGAAAAGAATGCTTTAGGTGCTGGTTATATTGTTGAATTCATTCATGATGCTACTGGAAATTATTATGAGAGAGGAACATATGCTTGTAGGAATTGCAATAGTATCAAGTTTCTTCTCTATGTGCTTAAAATCTTGAAGTTGTGCTTGTTTTGACTTCCTATGCTAGTTGATTATTGTTCCCATAAGTTGTTTGCTCACAAATCCCTATGCATAGGAAGTGGGTTAGGCTTAAATGTGTTAGTCATATTCTTCATGATGCTCTCTTTATGTTTCAATTCTTATCTTTTATGTGAGCATCATTGAAATCATCATGCCTAGCTAGGGGCGTTAAACGATAGCGCTTGTTGGGAGGCAACCCAACTTTATTTTTGTTCCTTACTTTTTGCTCATGTTTAGTAATAAATAATTCATCTAGCCTCTGTTTAGATGTGGTTTTATGTTTTAATTAGTGTTTGTGCCAAGTAGAGCCTTTGGGAAGACTTGGGTGAAGTCTATATGATCTTGCTGTAAAAAACAGAAACTTTGCGCTCACCAGATTAGCTGCCATTTTTTACAGAAGAGTGCTTTTAAGTTGATTATTTTTTAAGATGATTAATAGACAAATTCCTCACGTACACCAATTTAGTTCAGAATTTTTGGAATTCCATAAGTATACGTTTGATACAGATTACTACAGACTGTTCTGTTTTTGACAGATTCTGTTTTCTATGTATTGTTTGCTTATTTTGATGAATCTATGAGTAGTATCGGGGGATACGAACCATAGAGAAGTTGGAATAAATTAGATATTACACCAATATGAATTTAGAATGATTTCACAACAGTACCAAAAGTGGTGATTTATTTTCTTATACTAACGGAGCTTACGAGTTTTGTCTTGAGTTTCGTGTTGTGAAGTTTTCAAGTTTTGGGTAAAGATTCGATGGACTATGGAATAAGGAGTGGTAAGAGCCTAAGATTGGGGATGCCCAAGGCACCCCAAGGTAATATTCAAGGACAACCAAGAGCCTAAGCTTGGGGATGCCCCGGATGGCATCCCCTCTTTCGTCTTTGTTCATCGGTAACTTTACTTGGAGCTATATTTTTATTCGCCACATGATATATGTTTTTCTTGGAGCATCATTTTATTTTGTTAGTATTTGCTTTCTGTTATTTATAATAATGTTTTGCATCTTTATTTTCAATAAAAATGTCAAGGATAGCCTTTACCATGCTTATTTTGCAAGTATACATGTTGCTGTTTCAAAACAGAAAGTTTACCCCTGTTGCAAAAATTCCCTAGAAAAGTCAGAGAGTGATATAATGTTGAATATTTTTGCATATTGATCTTTGATAAATCTTCTACAGTGTAGTATTTTTTTCTTAATTTTTGGAGTTAGGGAAGTATGGTGAATCTTGCATTCTTTACAGACTATACTGTTTTGGCAGATTGTTGTTATGTTAGCATTGTTTGCATATGCTTGCTTGTTTAATGATTATATTTGAGAATAGGAGTATTAAATATGCAGAGACATTTAGTATGAAATGTTGAATAATAATGTTAGTAATTTGTTACAGTAAAAAATGATAAGGGTTTTGCATTGTTTTATACTAACTTATCTCACAAGTTCTTGTTGAGTTTTGTGTGGATAAAGTTTTTGAGATTTAGGAAAACCGTGATATGAAAGGAATTAAGGAGACACAAAAGCTCAAGCTTGGGGATGCCCAAGGCACCCCAAGATAATATTTCAAGAAGTCTCAAGCATCCAAGCTTGGGGATGCCTCGGTAGGCGTCCCACCTTTCTTCTTCAACAATTATCGGTTAGTATCGGTTGAACCTAAGTTTTTGCTTTGTTCACATGAGTTGTGCTATCCTTGCAATGCCATTTTATTTTGTTTTGCTTGTTGTTTGAATAAAATACCAAGATCTGAAATACTTAAATGAGAGATATTCTTCATATAGCTACATAATTATTTAACTACTCATTGATCTTCACTTATATCTTTTTGGAGTAATTTGTCATTTACTCGTGTGCTTCACTTATATCCTATGAGTAAATGGTTGAATGAGTTGAATGTCATAAATCTGAAATTATATATGTTTCATATGCTTACCCCGTTGGGAGTAATGACTTCACATCTAAGAAGTAGAGGTAGTAAATTTATTGAAGGTTAGCAAGCATTGTATTTGTCACTTGAACAATTCATGAAAGAATATTGAAGGAAGAGAAATTTCACATATAAATATACTATCTTAGACATCTTCTATGATTGTGAGCCCCATTAATTATTTTCAAACCTGAGCAATTTAGTTGAAGTTGGATAAGGAAGACAATGTAATGTGTTATGCTTGGGTGTATTTGTATAGAAGTTATATTGTTATAGATCATCCACCATGTGGTGCTTGCTTTTTTTTAGAATCCTTTGCTAGCCAAAATATCTGTACTAAGCGGGAATACTGCTTGTGCATCCAAATTCCTTGAACCAAGTTTCTTCATTGAGTGTCCACCATACCTACCTATATGCGGTATTTACCTGTCGTTCTAAGTAAATTTGCATGTGACAAACTCTAAACCTTCAAATAATAATCTGTTTTGTATGCCCGAATCGCTCGTGTAGCGACTAGGGGCTATCAATATCTTCCATACTAGGTGGGTTATTTTCACGATGAGTGGACTCCGCTCATCATTCACAAGAAAAATGGCTAGTAATTGGGATGCCCAGTCCCATGATCAAAAGATCAAAATCAAATCAAAAATAATTGCAAACAAAACTCCCCCAGGATTGATGTTAGTTGGAGGCACCCGTTGTTTTGGGCAAGCCATGGATTGATGATTGTTGGTGGAGGGGAAGTAAAAACTTTACTATTCTATTTGGGAACCGCCTATAATGTATGTAGTATGGAAGATATTGGGAACTCTTGGTTTTTAGGTTGACAATGAGATCATACTTCTCAAAATTATTTATCTCTATTTCAAAATCGAGCTTTGGCACCTCTACAAAGCCCTGCTTCCCTTTGTGAAGGGCCTATCTTTTACTTTTATGCAAGAGTCAGTAGTATTCCTTCTCATTCCTACCTACTCTTTAGTTGGCAAGCATCGTGTGTTGGGGAAAGATCTAAGCATATATGGCCATGCAAATATATTTGATCATGAATTATTATTGTTGACAATTATCTATATGATAAGTGAGTTGGGAGGCGAAACACTAAGCCCCTATCTTTCTCTGTGTTCGATGGATGCTATTTGTTCTAAGAATATGCTTTGAGTGGTAGCAATCATGGAAGACTATATGATAGTTGAGTATGTGGAGTTTGCTAAATCAAAGCTCTGACATAGACCCTTCCTGAAAATAAGATGGATTGTAGTTGTTTGATGACTGAGAATGAAGTTTGCTAGTTTTCAAGAAAGTTTATGGTCTATGCTTTAACATGTGAATAGCTTGTTACTTGATCTTGAAAAGTTTTATGAGATGAACTAATGTTATGACATATAATCATGCTAGAAAAGGTGATTGAAATTATCATTGATCAAACTTGTGCACCTGCTAGCATTCACACTTCATAAATTCTTTCTTTTATCATTTACCTACTCGAGGACGAGCAGGAATTAAGCTTGGGGATGCTGATACGTCTCCAACGTATCTATAATTTATGAAGCATTCATGCTATTCCATTATCTGTTTTGGATGTTTACGGGCTTTATTATACACTTTTATATTATTTTTGGGACTAACCTATTAACCGGAGGCCCAACCCATATTGCTGTTTTCTTGCCTATTTTAGTGTTTCGAAGAAAAGGAATATCAAACAGAGTCCAAATGGAATGAAACCTTCGGGAGCGTGATTTTTGGAACGAACGTGATTCAGGAGACATGGAGCTGGAGTCAGGGAAGCTTCAAGGAGGCCACGAGGCAGGGAAGCATGCCCACCCCCCCTGGGCGTGCCCTCCACCCTCGTGGGCCCCTCATGGCTCCCCTGACCGACTTCTTTCGCCTATATATCTCCATATACCCTAAAAACATCGGAGACAACAATAGATCGGGAGTTCCGCCACCACAAGCCTCTGTAGCCACCAAAAACCAATCGGGACCCTGTTTCGGCACCCTGCCGGAGGGGGATCCCTCACCGATGGCCATCTTCATCATCCCGGCGCTCTCCATGATGAGGAGGGAGTAGTTCACCCTCGGGGCTGAGGGTATGTACCAGTAGCTATGTGTTTGATCTCTCTCTCTCTCGTGTTCTTGATTTGGCATGATCTTGACGTATCACGAGCTTTGCTATTATAGTTGGATCTTATGATGTTTCTCCCCCTCTACTCTCTTGTAATGGATTGAGTTTTCCCTTTGAAGTTATCTTATCGGATTGAGTCTTTAAGGATTTGAGAACACTTGATGTATGTCTTGCCATGGTTATCTGTGGTGACAATGGGATATTCACGTGATCTACTTGATGTATGTTTTGGTGATCAACTTGCGGGTTCTATGAACTTATGCATAGGGGTTGGCACATGTTTTCATCTTGACTATCCGGTAGAAACTTTGGGGCACTCTTTGAAGTACTTTGTGTTGGTTGAATAGATGAATCTGAGATTGTGTGATGCATATCGTATAATCATGTCCACGGATACTTGAGGTGACAATGGAGTATCTAGGTGACATTAGGGTTTTGGTTGATTTGTGTCTTAAGGTGTTATTCTAGTATGAACTCTATGATAGATTGAAAGGAAAGAATAGCTTCATGTTATTTTACTACGGACTCTTGAATAGATAGATCAAAAAGGATAACTTTGAGGTGGTTTCGTACCCTACCATAATCTGTTCGTTTGTTCTCCGCTATTAGTGGCTTTGGAGTGACTCTTTGTTGCATGTTGAGGGATAGTTATATGATTCAATTATGTTATTATTGTTGAGAGAACTTGCACTAGTGAAAGTATGAACCTTAGGCCTTGTTTTCTACCATTGCAATACCGTGTACGCTCACTTTTATCGCTTGCTACCTTGCTGCTTTTATAATTTCATATTACAAATACCTATATCTACCATCCATATTGCACTTGTATCACCATCTCTTTGCCGAACTAGTGCACCTATACAATTTACCATTGTATTGGGTGTGTTGGGGACACAAGAGACTCTTTGTTATTTGGTTGCATGGTTGTTTGAGAGAGACCATCTTCATCCTACGCCTCCCACAGATTGATAAATCTTAGGTCATCCACTTGAGGGAAATTTTCTACTGTCCTACAAACCTCTGCACTTGGAGGCCCAACAATATCTACAAGAAGAAGGTTGTGTAGTAGACATCAATATTGAAGATCAAAGAGAGAGAGAAGAAGCCATCTAGCTACTAGCTATGGACCCGTAGGTCGGTGGTGAACTACTCCCACATCATCGGTACAGCAGCAAGGTTTATATAGAGGCCTTGTGTGATCTATTCCCCCTCCGGTAGAGTACCAAAAAAGGCCTCTGGATGGTACGCGGAAGAATAGAAGCTTGCGGCGGCGAAAAAAGTGTTTCGGGTGGCTCTTTGTTGGTTTGGGAATATTTGGGAATTTATAGAGGTGGAATTAGGTCAAATGGAGTTGCGTGGGAGTCACGAGCTCAGGAGGCGACCCCAGGGGCATGCCCTGTGAGCTCGTGGCTCTCCGTACGTCTTCTGGCCTCCCCCCGAACTTTCTAGGGTCCCTTCTGGTCCAGGAAAAATCATCGTAAAGTTTCATCGTGTTTGGACTTCGTTTGGTACTTATTTTCTGAAAAGCCAGAAACAAGCAAAAAACCGGAAATGGCACTGAGCACTAGGTTAGTCCCAAAAATGATATAAAATAACATATAAAGGCATATAAAGCATCCAAGTTTGATAATATAATAGCATGAAAGAATAAAAAAATTATAGGAACGTTGGAAATGTATTAGCAAAACATCACCACTCCATGACAATGGTGCAGACGGCTAGATGACCATGGCACCGGGTTGTGTGCCAATTAATGGCAGTCGACCAACGTCACCTGCCCAGGGCCACTTTCATCATGTTTTCTGTCTTATTTGTCGATGAAGGCCATCGCCATGGTCGAATAGCTCACAACCTTCACTTCCAACACCACTACCCATGGCCATTTTCTCCCTCCTAGTTGTCATGCCGCTTCCCCTGCAACTGGACTGGGGGCACTCTTGGAGGAGAAGGAACGAATGATGGACGAAGAGCAAGCAGAGGAGGTCACTCTCATCGCCAAGGAGGAGGGGAAGAATTGTCGTTATGCGCTAGAGGTTGCATAGGAGGATCTTGCCCTCGATGGGTGCGCAGATTAGAATCACAAAACACACTCAATTGAGTGGGATATCCAGCGTGGCCTCTGGTACGTATCCAACGTATATATAATTTTTTATTGTTTCATGCTATTATAGTATCAATCTTGGATGTTTTATATGCAATTATATATCATTTTTTGGGACTAACCTGTTAACCTAGTGCCCAGTGCCAGTTGCTATTTTTTACTTGTTTTTGGCTTTTCAAGAATCAGTACAAAACGGAGTCCAAACGCTACGAAACTTTTTGACAATTTTTCTGGACCAAGAGAGACCATAGAAGGTTCAGGAGAAGACTAGAGGATCCACTAGGGAGCGACAAGCTCACCAGGCGCGCCCTGGGAGGCGCTCCACGGGCTTGTGGGCCCCTCGTGGCATATCTTGACCTAATTCCACCTCTATAAATTCTCAAATATTTCCCATACATCAGGGAGCCATTCGAAACACCTTTTCCACCGCCAGAAGTTTCTGTTCTTTCGAGATCCCACCTAGAGGCCTTATCTGGTACTCTGCAGGAGGGGGAATCGATCACGGAGGACTTCTACGTCATCCTTACCGCCCTTCCGATGATGCGTGAGTAGTTCACCACAGACCTACAGGTCCATAGTTAGTAGCTAGATGACCTCTTCTCTCTCTTTGATCTTCAATACCATGTTCTCGTCATTCTTCTTGGAGTTCTATCCGATGTAATCTTCTTTTGTGGTGTGATTGTTGGGATCCGATGAATTGTGGATTTATGATCAGATTATTCATGAATATTAATTGACTCTTTTCTGAATTCTTTTATGCATGATTGTTATAGATTTGTATTTCTCTCCGGTCTATCCGTTTGGTTTGGCCAACTAGATTGATTTATCTTTCAATGGGGAGGTGATTTGTGATGGGTTCAATCTTGCAGTGCTCAATCCCAGTGACAGAAAGGGATATGACACATATTTGTGTTGTTGCCATTAAGGATAAAAAGATGGGGTTTATTCATATTGCTTGGATTTACTTTGTCTACATCATGTCATCTTGCTTAAGATGTTACTCTGCTTTTATAGCTTAATCCTATATGCATGTTGGGTAGCGGTCGATGGGTGAAGTAATACTAGTAGATGTAGGTAGAAGTTAGTCTACTTGTCTCCGATGTGATGCATATATACATGAGCACTGCCTTGAATATCGTCATAACTATGCACTTTTCTATCAATTTCCTGACAGTAATGTGTTCACCCATCATATGCTTTGTGTTTGAGAGAGAAGACTCTAGTGAAAACTATGGGCCCTGGGTCTACTTTTATCATATATAAAATCCAAAAATACCTTGCTGCAATTTTATTTCCTTTACTTTATTTTGCAATTTATTTTATCTATATATCATTACGAGATTTGATCCTTGCAAATAATCGCCAAGGGGATTGACAACCCTTTTGGCCGCGTTAGGTGCAAGTATTTGTGTTTGAGTGTGCAGGTGCTGCTAACGAGGTTTTGTGTGGTTCTTCTACTGGATTGATAACCTTGGTTCTTAACTGAGGGAAATACTTATCTCTATTGTACTGCATCATCTTCTCCTCTTCAAGAAAATCCCAACGCAGCTGACAAGTAGCAGCCTCACGCACTGCATTCATCGTCATCCAGGTGAGGAGGAGCTAGTGTTCCTTCCAAGACGTAAAAAATCATCAGTTTAATAAAAAAAGTATCGCTAAACGAGTTTTCTATCCCTATGTGCCCACTTTGTAATGTAATATTATCTCAAATTTGTGTTTTACTTCGTTAAAGTAAATGTGTTAATTTCTTTAATTGGTGCAATAATAAAAAACATATAAGTTCACCTGTGTCTCTCGCGAGGCCAATGGAGACTTGGGTTTCTTGCCTCCTACCGGCGGCACCGCAAGTCTACCTCGTCCTCTATGGCCTTAGGCCATGAAGGCGCGATGGATCTCGGTCCTTGCTGGCGGGAGGGCTCCTTCTTCATTTTTAGATCTTTTTTGTGTCCGTTTAGGGGTTGTGTCCTGCTTAGAAAGACGAGGTGGCGGCGACTCGCTGAAGATGGAATAAATATCTCCCTGCCTAGCCCTATCTTGGCGGTGCGACTAGCATCGTCGAAGGGCATGTGGAGGTGTGTTTCGGCGAATCTCACAGGATTCGGTCGGTGGTTGTCTTTTGTGGACCCGCTCGGACCTGATCTTCGTTCGTCTATATTCGCGTGTCTTCACGTTTGATATTTCTGATCTACGCTTATCTTCATCTGCGGTGGTTGTTGTTCTGGTGCGCTGGTCCTATGTAGACTTAGCTAGGGCTGCAAGAAAAGCTCGAGGCTCGTGAGCCGCGCGAGATTGACTAATTTTTTCACTCGACTCAAGATCGGCTCGAAAAGAAACGAGCTAAGTTTGAATGCTTTATGTAGCTGGATCGAGAAACGAGCCGATCATGATCCAATGTTGGCTCGCTCGATAGCTCGATAGAATATCATTATGTCAAATGATCATGCCATATATGAAATGGAAATAAGATAATTTATTACCATATATGTTGCCCATAATTTTTCTCCAATTTATTTACCAACGAACATGGAAACTTAATTAAGTGCAGAGAAGATTTAGGCCTAATTATGGCACGTGGTCGACTATGTGTTAAATATCCTATATTTTTTGCAAAGTTTCCCAGCATATTCACCTTAACTTTTTTGTTTTTCATCCAAAGATTTATAATTTTTACCATCTCATTTAGCTCGAAACTAGCTTGAGATCGACTCGAGATCGTTACAAGCTGAGCACGAGTCATGTTCTACAGCTTGATCATGAGCTTCACTTAGTTTGAGCTCGATCGAATTTTCATATGAGTTGAGCTGAGCCAACTCCAACTCGCTCGAGCTCGACTCGTTTGCAGCCCTAGACTTAGCATGACGATTTCCCGATTGACTGCTACAACAAGTTCTGCTCAGCTCCAATGACGGAGAGGTGATGACAGCAGCACGCCTTCGGCTTGTTTCAGTGCTTGTTGTCGTCGCTAGTTGGTCTACGGATCTAGATGTAATTTTTATTATTTTTAATGTTCGTTGTACTGCCATGATTGATAATGAATAGATTGAAAGTTTTTTGGAAAAATGTATATATATAAAAAGATATAGATGCCACATATGACAACTCTGTGTATGCGAACAATTGCAGCCGTCTATATTTCGTGTTCCACGTGTGATACTGTGACTGCAGACATGAAGACTTTGCTAGAGTTCCTCTAAAGACAATGCATTAGGAGTGGTTTAGTAAGCTTCTAGCATATTTCACGCAGCCGCCTCCTCCTTAAAAAATTAGGGTTCATCCGCCTCGTCTTCGGTGGCCTTAGGGCCATTGGGACGTGGTGGATCCCGGCCTTTGCCGGTGGGAGGGCTCCGTATTTAGATGTGTTTTCGAGTTTTATTAGAGTTTGTGTCCTGTTCAGAAAGACGAGGCAGCGGCGGCTGCTCCTTGAAGATGGAAGGTGCATCTAGCATTGTCGGTGAATGTGTGGAGGTGTGTCTTGAGAGGATCTGCTTCTGGTGGATTTGCTCGGATCTGTTCGTATTCGTTTACGTTTTTGTGTCTTCAGGTTGGATCCTTCCGATCTACGTTCTTCATCGGCGGCGGTTGTTGTTCTGGTGCGTTGGTCTTATGGGGCCTTAGCACGACGATTTTCCGACTGTCTACTACATCAAGTTTTTGTCCGGTTTCAGTGAGGGAGGGGCGAGATGGGGGCCTTCGGCTCACTTCAGTGCTTATAGTAGTCGCTAGGTGGTTTATGAATCTGGATTTAATTTTTATAATTTTCCGTGTTCGTTGAACTAACATGATTGAAGATGAACGGATCGGAGTTTAAAAAAACGAAAATGTTAACGCCCACACGTGTGGGCGTTTGCACATCGCCCACACGCCCCCATCACCACTCATTTTGCCACGTATGAATAGATGACATCAGCAGAATTTTTTTTGTTTTCGGCTTAAAAATGTTGTATCTCCTAAATAAAAAAGCGAACTAAAAATCCATTTTCACCATTAAATTCGTCTCGACGAGACTCCATGTTGATATGTTTCGACGATTTTTTTTTTGCTAGAAGTTGCCACAATGTTGACACTGCAGTTGCCATAGGGCTTAAATTAAAGTTGCCATGTGGCAATTTTAGTTTGTAGACCATGGCAATTTTAGTATTTTGATGATGACAACTCCAGTACTTTGACCATGAAAATTATTTTTTGTATGAACCATGGCAATTTTACGTGCATGTATCATGGCAATTTTAGTTTATGGTTCATGGCAAGTCTACTTTCTTAATTCCCCGTTTTATAAATGTCAAAATTTACTTTTAAATGTAGAAGAAAATAGCTGAAACATATCATGGCAACTTCAGTGTAAACATCATGGCATTCATATGCAATAGACATGGCAACTTTTAATCCAAATTTTTTTTCATCAAAACATATCAACTTGGGATCTAGTTTCGAAGATCTCATTGCGAGGGATTTAATGGTGAAAACGGATTTTCAATTGGATTTTTTGTTTAAGAGATAAAATATTTTAAAAACTGAAAATCCAAAAAAATTCCTGCATGCATGCATGCGATGACGTGGCAATCTGTTTACATTAGAGATGTGTGGTGCGTCTTCCTTCCTGTCACACGTGTGGCAGTTAGCGCGACCAAAAAAAATGCATTAGGAATGCTCTTTAGGATCATTATGGCAGTCTCAGTTGCCGCAGTTGACTTGTCCTGCTGCAGCATCGCAGGGTTTGGTCCAGTCCCAGTCCCACTCCCATCCAAGAAAAAGGTTCCCCTCGTGCACGACGACGACGAGGACAGGATCACGATTCAAACGATGACGACAGGATCACGATTCTCGGTGCTGAGAGAGAGAGGCTCGTCTCGTGGCCGTGCAGGAACGGCAGATGCTATGGTCGCGCTCGTACGAGATGCCATTAACTCGCCGGATCTGGGTCATGTGCTGCCTGATTTGATTATGCGTTTCTCATGGCCCCGGCCCGTGTCCGCCAGTGTTCTGTTGGCCTTTTCTTTGGCAGGGGCGCTGGTCACCGGCGCTCGGCCGGCGTGCGCGGTGGGCTCGTTCCGGTGGGAGCTCCATGTGTCGTGTCCCCGTTCGCTTGACCTTCGTGTTCCCCGGCGAACGAGCCGATGGCACGAGGAACAGTGTCTTTCTGTGCAGAACACTCTAAATCTTACCATGTTTCGGCTTCAGTGGCAACCATGAACCATCACTTGTCTGATCGTGTAAATCCGAGTTTAACAACAGAACACCATGCGCCCTTGGGACACCATGCGCGGCATCTCGTTGGAGTTGACCTAGGTTTCCTAATTCCGAGCCAGGCCACACACTGCACGATGCGATTAGGAAATTAGGAAACCTACGGTGTCCCTACGGTCTTACCAAAAGATCCTGTCAACCGTTGCTAATTCCGCAATTCCTATTCCGTAGATTTTTTTAAAAAAAATTGCGGGCCTATTCCGTAGATTTTGTAGGGTGTGTTTGGTAGCATTCCCAACATTTAGCATGGTTGTTCTCCCCTGATACATGCCAAGTGTAGACATGGTAAGTATATGCATTCGTTGTTGTTTGGTACTGGCGTATGTGTTGAGACATGCTAAGCCGAGACTTCGTTTGACAGCTTGCATCTGTTTAGACATGTCGGCCGTACTGTAGCAACCGGTATTTTCAAATAAGTAAAAAAACATTTTAAAAATGTGAATAAATGAAATATGAAAAGATAACAATTTTTGAGAATTAAAACTTCCTTGAAATTCTGATGTTTTTCTGAAAATTTAAACAAATTTTGAAAGTTTGATCTTCTCTAAAATATAAAAAAATTGAAAATCTGAACATTTTTAAAAATCAATCTTTTTAAAAAATCCAAACTTTTTTTGAAAAGTCAATTTAAAGAAAAAAATAAACATATTTTGAAAATTTAACGCAACATACGAAATCCTGACATTTTTTGTAATTATGATTTTTTGAAACATTTGTACATTGTTTGAAATTTCGAAAATATGGATTATATTTTTTTTGAAAATTTGAAGAGAATATAAAAATCTGGACAAATTTTAGTATTCTAAACATTTTCTGAAAATAAAATTTATTTAGGAATTCTAAGCATTTTTTGAAACACACTGTCGCTCGTTTCGCTTATGCATGCTGACCAGTGAACGGCTGTTGGGGTGTTCTCTCTTCGTGCACGCTAAGAGTGTATTTTGGCTGAGCTCGTGCATGCCGAGGAGGCCCCGTGCAGGCTACCAAACACCCAAAAGTGGATCGAGAAAGAAACTTTTAAGCTCATACACCCTTCATGCATCCTATCAAACACACCTTAGGGGTCTTCGTTAACGGAAGATGGCTGATGGCTCTCACATTACCGGCCCACGTGGGTTTTTTTAGTTTGCTCTTTTCGTTTTCTTTTTCACCATTTCTTTTCTGTTTTATTTTCTCCTTTACCATAGTTTTCTTTATTATTTTTAATTTTGAATAGTTTTTAACAATATGTGAACATTTTAAAAGTTCCAAACTTTCTAAAAATTTGTGAATTTTTTTCAAATTCGAAGACATTATCCAAATTTATCTGAAAATTTCTAATTTGCATTTTTCATATTTAGTGAGATTCCTTCAAACTCCTTAACTTTTCTCAAATGTGTTTTTTTTTCAAATAAGTGAACTTTCTCAAAATTCAAAAAGTTTTTTAATATTCATGAACTTCTCTAAAATATGAAAAAATTCCCCATATTTTGTGAACTTGTTCCTTTTATGAACTTTTCTCAAATTTGTGTACTATTTTCAAATTATGAAATTTTTCATACTCATAAACTTTCAATGAACTTTTAAAAATTTGTGAACTTTCTAAATGCACAAACTTTTTCAAATTTATGATTTTTTCTATATTTCTATTTTTTAAAAGTCAACACCAACTTTTTTTGAGATAAAAATGTCAACATCAACTAGTCAAAGATCGATAGAACGAGCGAGGGGGAAGAACAACCGAGCTAGCCCACATCTCATGTTTTTGTAGGCCGGCCCATTTCGAGATAAGCTAGCGAGTGCAACTCGCTAGCCAGCGCCATAATCAGTGCTCTAGTACCCTGACAAGGAGCTCTATTATAATCCATCAGAACTCTAGTACCCTGGGAGTCCCTAATCAGTGCCTTAAGCGCCCTACAAGCAAACTGGTGCTCATGTGCTGCTCCCGTGGGCTCGATCAGCTCCTTTCTGATGATCCATTGACTAGCTGAACAGTTAACATTTTCGGAAATAGTTCATGAAAATTAAGAAAAAACACGAATTTGAAAAAATTCATAAATTCAAGAAGTTCGCGAATCTGAAAAAAGTTCACCCGTTATGAAAAAAAAGTTTACAGATCTGAAAAATGTTCATGAAACTTGAAAAACTGCATCGGATTTGAAAAAATGTTCATCGAATTGGAAAAGGTTCATCGGGTTTTAGAAAAAGTTCATCGATTTTTAAACACAATTCAAAAAAAAGTTAAAAAGTTCATGATTTTTAGAAAAAGTTAATCGAGTTTGAAAAAAGTTCATTGAAACTTAAAAAAGTTCATAAATTTTGAAAAAACATCATTGATTTGAAAAAAGTTCAGAAATTTAAAAAAAGAAAAAATAAAAGTCAAAAAACATGAAAAACGCAGGGGGAGGGCATTTCCTATAAGTAGACAAGCAAAACAAAGAATTAGGTACTCAGTGGTGGACCTAGAGAGTATTTTGACTGGGGGCAAACTACCTGAATGGGGGCATGTTCTATTAACATTCAAAGAATTCAAGTATATTTTTCAAAATTACAAGCAAAACTCACTGGAATTTCAAATTTTGAGTGGGGGCCTGGGCCCCCACTCACCTCTACATAGGTCCGCCCCTGTAGGTACTGACAAGCGTCGAGGTGGCCTAGTGGTTAGTTTAGTTCAATCGGAAGGAAGAGATCGCGGGTTCTATCCCTGTTGATTGCACTCCTGCATCTCTTTTTGAGTTTTAAACAGAAAAAAAAACATAGAATGGGCCGACCAAGAATTGAGGCGTATTGTGTGCTTGTTTGTAGGTTGAACTACAACCGGCTCCTATAGCGCAGCGACTATTTCTCGCCTTAAGCCAGTCGAGAGGTGGGAGGACGCCAGCTAACGACCCCACTCGCTTCCAGTTACTTGTTAAAAGTAGGACCGCGACCAACTAGAGGCGACTAAGCTGGTCTTCTCCATTTTTTTGTTTTCTTTTGTTGCATTTCTTTTTTCTTCTCCGATTTTTTCATTCTTTCTTCTTCTCTTCTCGGATTTGTTTCGTTCTATTCATTTTCTTTTGTTTCATTTTTTTCTTCTCTGTGTTTTTCATCGTTTTCCTTTTTCTTCTCCATTTTTTATATGGTTTTCTTTTTTTCTTCTCCTTTTTGGCTTGATTTTCTTTTTTCTTTTCCTTTTTTTGTTTTTCTTGTATATTTTCAAATGTTTGTTTTCATTTTCACTCTAGATTTCCGTACATGTCAGAAATATTTTTTAACAAGCGATCAATTTTTTTATACACGTTCAACATTGTCTTAATACTTATTTGCCATTTTTTGATCAAAATTTTAATAGTTATTCAGCATTTTTAAAATACTCGTTCACATTTTTAATACTTATTCAACATTATTCAAATAATTGTTCAACATTGTTAATACCTATTCAACATTTTCAAATATTTACTCAAAAAATTCATATACTCATTCAACATTCTCATATTACTAATCCAACATTTTTCAAATACTTGTTCAACATTTGTAATACTTACTCAGCATTTCTAAATACTTGTTCAATATTTTTCATATACTCGTAACATTTTCTAATAATTATTCAACATTTTTTCAAATGTGTTTTTGAAGAGTGTTTTTTCTAAGGTATAAAGAAACGTATAAAGAAAGGTAAAAATAATAAAGGGGAAAATGAGAACTAAAAAGAAAAAGAAAACAAAGTTGTGGCTCCAGCGTGGCTGGGCCGTCCCATCTGGGGCTCCCTCGACGCGAGCGCATCCCCCTGTTTCGCTTAAAGCGAGACATAGCGAAATTACTAATTAAGAAGTACTCTTCAAAGATCACTCCCACCTCCCCAGGCTGCGACAAGTGGTGCATTGTGCGCCACTTGTCGCATCATGGAAGTTTTCCCTTTTCATAAATCAGTTTATTCAAAATGTTTTTATCTCTTAAACTGTGTATCCAAATTTTGAACCGCTTTCACCGTTGAACTTCTCGCGTCGAGATCTTCAAAACTAGACCTCATGTTGATAGGTTTTAACGATTATTTTTTTCACAAAAAGGGACAAAATACCTGAACTGGAAGAACGTTTTTCCCCTTTTCAAAAGCCGTTTTCGAGAGACGATCGTGCCTCTGCAAAAGCAAATTCGTGCCTCTCACGAAAGCAAACCCGTGCCTCTCACGGAAGAATAATAAAATGAAATGTGTTTTTTTCGTTTCCGAGACACACGGATGTGCCTCTCGCGGAAGCAAACCCGTGCCTCTCATGGAAGAAAAAAAAGTAACACTTTTTTTCCTAAGAGATACATCCGTGCCTCTCGCGGAAGCAAAATCATGCCACTCAAGGAAGGAAAAAAAAAAGAAAAAACATATTTTTTCGATTCCAAGAGGCACGGTCGTGCCTCTCGCGAAAGCAAAACCATGCCTCTCATGGAAGAAGAAAAAGAAAAAACATTTTTTTCGTTTGCAAGAGGCACGGCCGTGCCTCTCGCGGAAGCAAAACTGTATCTTTTGCGGAGGGGAAAAAATGAAAGAAAACACATTTTTTCGTGCAAAAAAATTCAATTTTCTAAAAGCTAAGAAAAAAACAAAATCTAGAGGGAGCATCCAGAGCGCGACATGTGGCAGCGGCTGAGAGCACGCCACTTGGCGCGTTTTCAGCCCACCCCAAGTGATCGTTGGGAGACTCCCCAAGAAGCGCTCGTCAAGTAGTTGCTCTGGAGAGGCATCCTGCTTGAAGCGCCAAATAGGGTTTGCCTAGTACCCTGGGCCAAGAAAAGCATAGTAGGCTTTAGTCCATATGGATCTGGCCCAACCGCTAGATGGCACAAAGCCCAAAAAAGCTCGTTGGCAAAGAAAACACATAATACCACTTTGCTAATGAACAATTATAAGCCCAGCATTTCTTATGAATTATCCATGCTAAAACCTATATATGGGCAGTGTTGACCTACCTTTTAACCGTAGAATAGCCCCGAATTTCATGTTCCCATCAAATGGGAACTCCTATTCGATGACCTGCGTGATGCAAAGTCGACAAAATGCGTAGGTGTGGACCAGTCCATACCAAGATAGTGAGGGCTACCACGCTGTGGCACGTATAACATTGTTCAACTTTTCCGTCAGTTTTCTCGGCAGTCTATTTTATTTTGGTTGTTTTTATTTAAAAAAATCAAAAATTTAATACATATTCAACCTATTAAAAATTTCCAAGAATTCAAAAAATGTTCGTGAAATACAAAAAAAATTAAGAGAATTCCAAGACTGTTCATGATTTGAAAAATTGTTTGCGAATTCAAGAAAATCATTGATAAAAAATATTCATTATTGTCTTAAAATATCACACATAGAAAAAATATTCGTGAATTAACTAACGTTCATGATTTACAAAATTCTACATAAATTTGAATGTTTTGAACTCAAAAACAATTTTCACAAATTAAAGAATTGTTAAAAATTTAAAAACTCTTCAGAAAGTGAAATAAGGGGCATAAAAATAATAAGTCAAAAGTTGTTAATTCAAAAGTTGTTCAGGAACTTCAGCAAATGTTCGCTAATTCAAAAAATATTCACAAGTTTGGAAAAAATGAATTTCATGAAACGATCCTGGATTTTGGAAATCTTCTGAAAATCAAAAAATGTCATGATATCTAAAAATGTTCGGCTTTTTAAAAAAATAAAAATTGTAACTTTTACTGAATTTACAAAAGTCCTTTATTTTTATCGCTTTTCTTTTGACGGTTTTGCTGTGTGCTTTCTTTGTTGGTTTTTATCAGTTTTATATGAATTTTCTTTTGGTAGTTTGCTATTTTGTTTCAAATAGTTTGTCAAATTTTTTGAAGTTGAACATTTCTTAGATACACGTTAAACATTTTTTTGGTTCAGATTACACGTTGAACATTTTTTAATACACGGTGAACTTTTGTTACATATGTGTAGTGCACGCTGTAACATTTCCATGGTGAAAATTTGATTAACACACATTGACTTTTTTTCATAAATGCCATGAATATTTGTTTATGAACATGCAAAAAATTGTTAAGTGTTAGATTTTTTTTAAAACGTCAGTGATTTTTTTAATTGTACGAACCTTTTTCAATGTACACGGGCGTTTTTTAACGTTGTATAGACACTTTTTCAAATGCCATGAACATATTTGAAACTGAATAATATTCTGAACTGTACTGTTTTTTTACATTGTATAAATTTTTAGAAAAGGGCCACAAACATATTTTTGGAACATGTGAACATTTTTAGAATGTCACATTCATTTTTTGAATTGTATGGAAATTTCCTAAAAAATTCGTGAAAAAATTGAGTCAGATTATCATTGGGCTATTGATGTGCGTTAAACAACTTAAATAATTTTATTATAGTTAGGCTGCTGATGTAGCACCTCCAGATGCAAGTAACAGGGGCGCATGGGCCAGGTTAAGTACCCTATGTGGGTTAGGCAAAAGAAAATCAATTTGGCTGAACCTAATCACACTACTACGATGACCAGGACGGATAGGCATTTTATTTTCCAGGACACCAAACAAACGAGTTAGGGTTTCTCCGAGCCACCATCTTGGCATTGACGGGTGGGGGCCTCCGATCTTTAGGAGTTTCATGTTCATTGTCAGCATCAAGTGGTGGTTATGGAGTTTTTGTGAATAAAGTTACTCTAGTTTCTTCTTTGGCGGTGCCATGAAGGTGAGAAGTTTTTGTCCTCACATATCCGATTATTCGGATATGATGAGTTTATGTTATTCTGTTGTGTATTTTTTGTTGATCGATTCTTTGTGGAGTTAAAATCTTTCCATGACATTATGGTGAAGATTGATTCTATGACCTGCACTTTTAGGGTTTCATCCACTGCCCAACTATGTTCATCACTCAAGGCTTCTCATCTTTTTTGGTTTTGCGGCCCAAGAGGATTTCAGGAACAATTATTAGTAATCATGTCCTACGGGTGAACAAGTGGCAGTATCACTACTACAATCTAATTTGTTGTCCATTTATTGAAGTCTTGGGAGTTTTTCGTCTTGTAAATATTGAGACCATGAAACAGAAGTCTCCAAGAAACATTGTTGTAATCCTTAGTCATAGTAGTTACTTCATTTTTTTTTCTTATCTTTGACCTAAAATATTGTACCTGTAATGGTTATGAGTATGAATAAAATTATCATTGTTAAGGAAATCAGCAACTGGTAGCTTTTTGGTCATCTTGGGAGTAGCGATTAATCGGTGAATCATCCTATTAACTGGATTAATCAGTCGGTCATTAATCGGTAGATTAAATAAACCAACGAACATTTTCTTTTTTTTTATGTATTATACCCTACTCTCATGCTCTCAACTATGTAATATACCAAAATAGTTTACTGTTTGATCCAATGTTGGGGATATCGCTTATCGGGAACTTATCGGTCGACCCATGATAAGGGGTAAATCGGCCAGTTTATCGGCATATCGGCCGATTTGTTGCCATATCGGCTGATTTATCGGTCGATTTATCTTATCGATCAGACAACGGTAAGCAGTAAATCGACCGATTTATCGGAATATCGAAAGATATCTTGAACAGTTGATCAAATCCAAACTATTGAGGAGCGAGAGGAGGATGGTAGAGGTTACATGCCAATAATTTATGCTTTGTTTGCACAGAAGTTAATAGGCCAGCAACAATTAATCGACCTAATAACCAATTAATTGGTCTGGCAGGCTAGTTAATCAGCCTAACAGGCCATTTAATCGACTTGACAAGTTAACACGATGAATAGGTGTTCTTCGAATCGGTCACCCAACGAGTAGAGATTAACTAATTAATCAGATAAATTCTTGAACAATGAAAATTGTATATGTTTCTAAAAAATGACATCAAGCAAATAAGTACCAACAAACTACAGGAGCCATCTAGGCCAGGTGTGCAATGGCATGGATGCCAACTAATCATCTTATATGTTTATTGCATGTCTTTAATGTAAAGTAGTGAACGTCCTGGACTCTCAAAAATAGAGGTTGTGAATTTTATGTGCATCGGTACATCTTGATATACTCTAGCTTTATAGACTAAGAACCATAACATATCGAACTGAAAGAACTAGAATATGCATCAACAACAATGATCGTTGTTGGTAAATTCAAACCAAAACTTACATAAAATACCCTTCTGTCTCCAAAAAGAAAAACATAAAAGATCCCGAAAACCTCTATCTCAAAGTTTACACTTTGCATGTTGACATTCCTCCAAGCCCGTAGCTAAGTAAAGAACAATGGACCATGCATGTACAAATTTCACTGATAATTCTCAAATGCAGAGAGTATTGTAGCACTTTTCACAGTTGAGATGGTAAGTATGAAGTATTCATGTCCCAAAGGAGCTAAAAGGTAGGATTTGTATTCTCTCAGGTTCTATCAGTTAATAAGACAGTCTTTAGTACATTGAATGTCTGCTTTACCTAGATAGAATAACTAAAGATACTTTGCCATTATAAAAGGGATAGTTTGCAAGATTATCAAATATCACTCCATTCACAAATATAAGATGTTCTAACTATTTTGTCAACCAGATGTATATAGACATGTTTTAGTGTGTTTGTCCACCCATTTCAGTTCATATGTAGTCCATATTGAGATATCCAAAACATCTTATATTTGTGAACGGAGTAGTACTGAATAAAAGTTCTTGTAATGCAAATTACAATAAAGTGAAAATTCTCAAAAAAAATAAATAAAGTGAAAGATAGTGAGGGCACAGTAGTGGTGGTTGGTGTTGCATATCAAAGTGAGGTACCGTAGATTTGTTTAGCTAGCAACTTTTGCAATGTAAAGTAAAAAAAATCCCTCACAAAAAAGTTAAAAGTTATTTTCATCACGTATAATAGCCAGCATTGTGTTGCGTATCTATTCACAATGGCGTAGCAAAGCGGCCATCCACTTCTAGTGCAAATACTATACGAGAAAAGCAGCAAACGAACCCGCTTGAATCCCCTCGCCCCTCTAGCCACCTCGCACCACCCGATCCCCCTTGACCCGTCGTAAGGATGAGCAAACATAAGCTTGCATGACAGAATTGGCCTCTATTCAAACAATATGAATTTCATCGGTGAAAAAGCACATGCCTTAGCTAGTATGACCATAAATTTATATTTTTATGAATTTGGGCTCATGCACAAGTCAAGCTGCAAAGATTGTATCATGGTTTTTGAGCACAAGAAAAATTGCAAGAAATTAAATAGTTGTTCCGCCTGTAGCGCTTTGGAAGTCACTCTGGCTTGGCGCTACTGAACACTTAACAGAAGTGCAACAAGTGGCCCAATCTTTAATTGTGCTAACAAGTTGGTTGTTTAACTTATAAGGATCAAATCACTCTCGAGGACACATGAGAGTTTTACCAAGTTATTTTCACCAAAGTTCATTGAATTAACGTTCATTGATTTGGTAATTTATTGTGCGGTGGACATATGATAATGTATTGTTCTTATGTGAACAAAAAATATACTTGTGATATATCCTCCGAGCAATCATCCGCAAATACAAAATATTAATCAGGATAACATCCAACCATAGCCATAAACTTTGGGGTTCAACAACCCCTCATGCAATAGTTCATAAACTTAGGGTTTGGTAATTTCTATCACTCCAACCATATGCCATGAACAAACTAATCGCACAATGCTCTCCTATATGCCCATGAAGGTGAAGTCATATGCAGCCGACGTCCGCACATCTCCACTAGAGAATTGCATCACATCATAATATCAAAACATTAAACTATCGTAACCTTCACAAGCTTACTAGCAATAAAGTTTATCCTATGTCCTGAAGAATGTAAGGAAATACTCACAACACATCCTATAGATCATGATCAGTGAGGATGAAAGTATGTTAACAACTCAAACATACAAAACTTTCACCAATAAATTTTTTAAGCACTAACTACACAGGGTAATCAACACCAAAAACTGTAATCAACAAAGGATCTGAGGTAAAAATGCATAAATCAAAAAGTTAGGGTCGAGGGAGTTGATGGAGATGATGAACTCAATGATGATTGGAGTGTTGGTGATGATGATAACTTCGAATACCCCTTCAGGAGCGATAAATCTTTGGCAGTTAAGCCTGCCACAGGGCAAAAAGTGTTCCGCCTTTGTTTCACCCTCACAATCGACGATGGAAAAATCCCGTAAAATCATGTGGTTCCACTCGGGCACAACACACGGCAAGGGGGTAACCGCGTGGGCACCACAAGGCCCCTGGCCCCATCTGCCGGCTCTATGGGTCTTTTCTTCTGAAAGATTTTTTGGAGATTTTTGGATATTAATTGAGCTCCATAAAATTGCTTGCTTCACAACCTCTTTTTGGCTCCTATTTTCCAGCGTTCCAGTAAATTCTCTCCCCGTGGGTTTCACGCAAATTATAGGGAAAAGGCATTAGAGATTGATATAATGTGCAAAATATCAATGCTAAAGAGAAAATTGTAATAAAAAATAATGATGCAAAATGGACGTATCGGGCATCTCTAGCCGAAATCTTAAATTGGCATAACTCCTCAAATTGGCATATTTTGAAAAGTTAAATTGCACGTAACCAAAGCCTCAAACCTATAATCCACAAAAAAGAGGAATTAAGTCTCAAAATATTCATTTTTGACTCAAAAGTGTGAGAGAACACCACTTCTAAAAAACCAAGCTAGTTATTCTTATTGGGGAAAACAAGAGAACTGGCGAGATGGTGGTCGATTGACCTTCCGCTGCTATAAATTCATATTTGCACCATAGCTCATTTCCCCCGGATTTCATAAGAATCTTGACCGAAATTACTACCAACCCCCATTCGGCCTCGTCGTCGCCCAAAAGTGTCGCCTCCGTCGATTCACTACCACCATCGCCCGATCGCTGCCACAACTCAATTCATCGTTGTCGTCGCCATGGTGAGGCTGCTCCCCACTCACAAATACGCCTACTCATGCCAACACCTCCAGTCCAATGTCGTGCAGGGAGCCGCCACTAGGGTCAAGGAGGCGGAGGAGGAGGAGCCCTACGTTGCCGATGAATTATCAGAGGTGGAGGGAAAGGGGAGCAGCTCGACGCCAACGCGGTGGTGCACAACAGCGGCATAGTGGTGCCCCTCCAACCATGGGAGGAGGAGGAACATCGTGTCACCGAGGCGTATCTCGTGTTGAGCAAGTCGATAGTGTGGTTGTCACCGCCCTCCTCACGGACTCGGCTCCCCTGACGTACTGCAGGGCGCAGTTGGGTCACTGACAGGTGGGCCAACTTGCTTTCGGGCCCACCTGTCAGTGGCCCAACTGCGCCCTGCAGTACGTCAGAGGAGCCTCGTCCCCTCCTCACTGACCCACGGATGCCGCCAAGGCACATCTCGCCACAACGCCGGTATTCACCATCTTGACACCAATGCCGACGCCGAGCGGATGTCGAAGATGTGCATGGGTGCCCATGACGGCGGAGCATCGGGCTCTGGCAGGGCGTAGGTGATAAACCTCGACTTCGAGTCCGACTAGTATTTGTTTTAGCAAGAGTGTAGTTCGTTAAGTTTTAATTCAACTCTAAAAGGCTATCTACTTTATTGATACACTATATGGGTTTAACCTAGTCTTAAATTTGAGTTTCGAATAAGATGTTTGTGCATAATTTATTTTTGTGGAATTAAATATGAGAGTTCGGCTAGCTGCACATATTTTTTTAACTTCATGTATTTGAGAAGTTATAAAATTGAAGGAGCAATTGGAGATAGTGTCTTTTGAGATTTGAGGCTTAGATTAGATTTGAGATTTGAGGCTTCGATTAGAGCAATCGGGAGCTGGAAAATTGTTTCAGTGCCAAATAGCTGCACGAAATCTGCTTCAAGTAACAAGATATAAAAGGATGTGCTCCTTTTCTTTCCCCTTCTTTGCTTCTGTTGACATGCACTACAAATCTAGGTTGGCACGCCTCCATGCCTCGTGGAACATGTGGCTACAGTAGCGTTGCAGCTCATTTCACCGGCATAGTAACGTATACCCCATTTGTGGGACATCACTTTCCTGGGAGCATACATCTCTCTCTTGATTGAGCAAGACGACTGTGCTGTTGGGCTCATGTTCGGGCTCGTGAACCATGCGCCTAAAATCACACCGCTAGAGCTACAGGATCGTATACCCTGCTGGAATGAATGATGTGATGCTAACGGGACTGTTGCCGAGCCAGCAATTCCATCCCAAAAGTGTATGTGGATCACTGCAGATGTTACGTCTAACAGATCGACAGCAACGTAACGGTAGCAAGAATCACATGGTACTCGATGGCCTGAAAGATAGAAAAAGTCCATTTTAAACCCTAAATTTGTAGAGGTTGGACGAAACAAACCCCGAAATCGAAATCCTGTCGATCGGACCTTGAACTATGCAATCTCGGTTTAAATCAAACCTTCAGGTTATTTCCCAAACGGAGATTGTCTACGTGGCAAAAGGATGGCCGGGATTGCTAGCATTTCGCAAACAGCGCCCACCCTGCTCCCCACTGGGCCGGCCCGCTTTAGTCTTTTTTTCTATTAAAACGCACGCAGGCGCACAACCTGCTCGCGGCTGGCCGTTTTAATTTTTTTTCTGTTATAAAAAAAATAGTGCGCGAACAGCGCCCACCCTGCTCCCCACTGGGCCGGCCCGCTTTAGTCTTTTTTTCTATTAAAACGCACGCAGGCGCACAACCTGCTCGCGGCTGGCCGTTTTTTTTTTCTGTTATAAAAAAAATAGTGCGCGGGGTTGGCTCGAACCATTGAGCTCGTGTCGTCGATAGATGCAAGTAACCACCACGGACACAACATCTGCCGTGTTCGCTTACTTCCCTTTTCTTCCTTTTGTTCGTTCTGCTATTTTTCTTTTTCTTTTGTTCTTGAATTCGTGAGCTTGCATATTTGCAAAAAATAAGCGCGCGGGGTGGCTCAAACACTAAGGTAATTTATTCTATTTTGCATATATTTTTCAACTCCTGTGAATTTCTTTAAAAAAATTGAATGCTTGAATTATTTTAAACCATATAAAACCGCCTGTCATCTTAGTAGGAAATAGCAAATGAAAAATACGAACCTCGTGAACCAGATTCTGAAAAGAATAAAAACTTTACGATTTTTGAAAAAAAGTTCACCACGTATTTACAAAATTTTCATCATAATAATAAAATGTTCATTGTATATTAGGATTTTTTGAACGTATAATAAAAATGTTCATTGCATATTTATAATTAGTTCATCATATATTATGAAAAATTTCACTATATATTAAGAGAGTTGTTCAATGTATACCACAAAATCTTCATTTGTGTATTTTGAAATTTGCTCAACGTATATTATAAAAAATGTTGATTTTACAAAAAGAATTTGCCGCTCTATGCCATACTTTAAGTTTGGCGCTGCGTTGAAACCGTTCAAGATCCCTAGCTCAGCTGGCTATGCTCAATTGAATCCAACATGAGGTCGGCGGTTCGATCCTACTCGAGCGCTTATTTTTAACGAATTTTCGCTCGGGCCGGCCCGTTTGCGCATCGCTTCAGCGAAGCCGCCGCGATCGGACTTGTTCAAATCACCCTGTGCTCACCTTTATTTTAGAAGTGTATTTTCTCAAAAAAAGTACAAGTTTTTTTAGACAAAAAATATAAAAAATAGAAGTGTAACAGAAAAAAAATAACTTTTCTGGAGCAGACAAAAACTAGTCGCTGGCCCGGCGCGGAGGACGTCACCTTGTGCTCACCTTTTTTTAAGCAGTGTAACACAAAAAATAAAGGTTTCTAAAAAAGCAGAAAAATAATGAAAAAAATTAACAAACAAAAAACAAATGGGCTGGCCCAGCGTGGAGGACGTCATCAATATTGCCACTCTTGGCCCACCAGCGAGACAAATCCCGGTTGACTTTTGACACTGTTTAATTTAGACCAGGATTACATAGTTTAGGGTCCAATTGACAGGGATTTCGACTTCGGGGTTTCTTTCGCCGAACCTCTACGAGTTCGGGGTTTAAAATGGACTTTTTCCCCTGAAAGATCCACGGCAAAGATGTTGGCACGATCCAACTCCGGAGTCCGGATTAGACACAAACCATCACGTAACGCGACCGGGGCGTGACCTGCGTGGCCGGCCCCCCACGCACCACACGAAGAGGGAGATCATTCGACGCATTTGCTGCTCTGCTGGAAAGGCGCACGGAACGGCCGACCGGCATAGAGACTCACGGATCGCGCGTGGTATCCGTGCGGTGCGGCCGGCGAGGCGTGCCTGTCGGTCGCTGTCACCGGCGCCGGTCGACAGGAGAGCGGTCGGGAGCGATGCGGTGAGGTGACATGCGTGCGCGTGCACCGTCAGGACGTACTACCTCCGTCTCCCCATGTTATATGCGTGACCAACGGTGGAGTACATCCGTGCTTCTCATGCTAGCGGGCTTTGGTAATTTTGTACAACAGATCCATTGCGCGAACTAAGCGTAGCTTAGATATCTATATTTCTATATGGTTTTCGAAAGGGAAACGTTTGGAATCGGCGCACCGGCCGAACGCTCGGCCGGTGCCCCTCGCTCGCTCGCTCTTTTCCACGTACGCTAGGTGGGCCTCAAGCGAAACGTTTTTTTTCTTCTGTACTTCTTCTTCCTCGCGCAAGCGCCTTCCCCTGGAAGCATGTCCCCTCCCCCCTCCCCCTCCTCCCGAGCTGTGACTGGGCCACCACGACCTCCATCGCCGGTGGCCAGGCTCCCCTCGCCGGCTGCCATGGCTGCCTGCCGCCATGGCCAGATCCATCCCCTACCTTAAGCCTTCATGCAGGCGCATCCCCTCCCCCCCTTCCCCCTTCCTCCTGGGCTGCGACTGGGCAACCACGACCTCCATCGCCGGCGGCCAGGCGCTCCCTCGCCGGCCGCCATGGCTGCCTGCCGCCATGGCTGGATGCACCCCGCGTATACTAGTGTTGCAACCATCACCTAAAACAGCTTCAACGGCCGTTGAAAAAAGCTTCAACCATAGACAGAAAAGCTTCAATGGAACTGCACAACAAGGGGAAGCTGCAACCGCAGTTGGATTTTGTTACTACTGGCGAAGTTTTTTGCTACATCCATCAGGCGGAGCTGCGACCTCGCGATGATGACAACGACGATTTTTGTTGCAACCGTAGTAGTTTTTTGCTACTACGGCTGAAGTTTTTGCTACATCCATGTAAGGCGGAGTTGCGACCTCACGAAAGATGGCGACGGTGTTTGATTTTTGCTGCAACCGTAGTTTTTTTTTGCTACTACGGGTGAAGTCTTTTGCTACATCCATTCAAAACGGCGTTGATTGACTGACGGCCGCCATCGACATAATTTCCGGCAGCGAGCATCAATGGCGAGGGGCGGCGGCCGAGCTACAACCGTCGCCGTCAAGAGCTGCAACGCAAGTGGAGTTGTTGCATGGGAACTAGCGATGAAGATAGCCGGCGAGGGCGGGGACCGGGGACGAGGTCGGCCGGCGAGGACGGGGTCCGGCGGTGACGAGGAAGACCGGTGAGGGTGGGGACCGACGACCACCGGAGGGGACAGGAGGCGCGGCGCCGCGCTCCCCCGAACGGGATATGCGGATCCAACCAACTCCGCGAGGAAGAAGAGAGCTGGGGGCGATTTGTTTTTTTTCGCTTGGATCCAACAGCCGCGTGGCCTAAATTGAACGCCCCGGGCTGGACCAGCCGAAACTTTCGGCCGGCGCACTGGCGCCTATAAGCGCCCTTTTCGAAACGAGTCACGCAGGTTTCGTCTAGGGCAGCCGCCACCGCCGCGATCGCCAGGAGTTCTTGCTCCCCTCGCCTCCGGCTGTCATTTCGGCGCTGAAGGGGGGACCTTGCATCTTCAAGAGGTTTACATTTTTGTCATCGTTTAGTGATCATCGTTTTATGTGAGAATAAATTTACTCTCGTTTTTTTGGCAGTGCCATGAGATAGAGTTTTTTGACCTCGCAGATCCGATTATTCGGACTGATGAGTTTATGTTGGTGTGTATCTTTTTGGACGCGTGACTCAAGGCGCTTTCAAAAATCATTATTGGTAATGTTCGTATGGGTGAAAGAGTGACAATACTGTTGCTCCAGTCTAATTGCAGCCTCTTTACCGAGGTCTTTGGAGTATTTCTTACAACAGAGATTGATACTGCGAAGGAGGTGTTTCTGAGAAATTTCATTGTAATTCCTGGTCATAGGAGTTACTTTGTATTTTTTTTGGTGGTAAAGATTATTGATTGACGGTCCCCG
>NC_041389.1:400734861-400772645 GCF_002162155.2 Triticum dicoccoides
CTTGAACCTTAGCCGCCGCCCACAACCTCCACCCTCCTCCCCTTCCCCCGCCGCCGCCGCCGGGCGCCGCCGGGCAAAGCCCACGCGGTGTCGGCGGCGGCGGGATCTCCTCTGCCATCTCCTGAAGGGGGGCCGCGGCGGGGTTCTTCTTCGTCAAATGGCGGATCTCGGAGGCCGGCGCGTCGAGCGGGGGGCACACAGGCAGGTGGCAGCTGGCCGGTGGCGGCGCTTCGAGGAGGAGCGAGAGGGCCAGTGGCGGTGTGGCGCTCTCCTTCTGACGGGGCTGAGGTCGGCCTGATATGCGCGCGTCGGTGGAGAGGCTGGCGGCCGGAGCTCAGCAGGAGGCCCAGTGGAGCGGTGGGCCGGGCAGGTGCAGGCTGCAGTTGGTTGGCGAGCGCCGGTGTCGGTGGCGCAGGCTGGAGGTAGCGATGAGAGTCCATGGCCAGACCGGTGGCGGCGGCGCTGCGATGGCTCAGTCAAGATGGAGTCTTGGTGAGCAGCGAGTGGCGGATCTGGTGCATCGTCGGTGATGGCCGGCGGGTGCTCACGGCAGGGAGTGCGGCGGTTGTCTCTGGACCCTTGCGTGGAGCGTAGCTGGATGGAGGGTGTAGGTGGTGCGCTGGCACTGGCGGTGGCGGCGGTGCGAGCGCAGCCACGGCGGCGGCGGCGCTGCGAGGCCTGGCCAGGAAGGGTCTTGGCGGGCAGCGGCGTCCGGTTGCTGCTGTGTGAGGCGTGCGGCGATGCCTCGGCGGTGTGGGTTCCGGAGTGTGGTCGGAGGTGCAGGTTGGATCCATTCTTGTGGCAGTCCCTGGCACGGGTGAAGGCCACCGTGGCGGAACTGGCTTTGCACCACTAGGTGGTTGTTGCGTCTCCTAGTCGAGGTTGAAGGTGATGGCTTTAGGCGTGTTCCCTCGGCAGTGAGGGGGGCTTCGACGACAAGTTGTCGCGGTGACGGGGGTGCGAGGCATCTGATCGGGACTGGCCGGGATCTTGGAGACGTGGAGATGTGCAGCGCTACGGATGAAAATCCTGTTCGATTGTGTCCGGACCGACGTTGATGGCACCTGCGGGTGTCATTCACCTTCCTGGAGGCTTCACTGAGTGCAACACCATCTTCCTCGCAACCTCGTATCGGCAGAGGTCCCGTGATGCGCTCCTCCGGTGTTCACCGCTGCCCGGATCTTTCTCCTCCGGCGTCATGTACGGTCGTCGCTGGCTAATCCAAGGAAGCTAGAGTTGCTGTTCTTCGGAGTTCTTCAGTGTCGGCCGAGACGCGGCGAGGGGCTCGGTGTTGGGTAGGCTTTTTGTCTCGTAGGTGTGTTCCTGTGTTTGGTTGACCTTGTATGAACCGGGTGTGGAGTTGGTCGCCTTCGTTGTTCGCAGCGAGTGGTAGACGTTGTTGTATGTCTTATTTCTCTCCTTCTATAAAGCTAAGTTACGCAATTTGCGTACCCTCGAAAAAAAGAAGTTACTTTGTATTTTGCTGGGATTTTGGATACAAATTAGTGTATATGTAATTGTTATGAGTATGAATAAAATTACATGTGTTTCTAGAAGATATTTAGATTTTTTTAATTGTGAAACCACAACACCCGGGTTCAATTTTAGAAAAAGTTATTCGTTGGATTTATTTCAGATTTTCCAGCCTATTTTTTCAGTGCCATCGCGTGCCTGTCAACTACGAAGCGTTGTAACGACTTTGTAAATCTATCAGCTCAATCGCTGGAATGTGCTTGTAGGGTAATGAACGTGTGTGTGCATTTATAGAGGTGAGTGTACGTACGTATATGTAAGTGTCTATGTTTGCACCATATTTCTAAGAAAAATATCTATTGTTCCTTACCGGCCTGAGAAATATTTATTATTATTACCTAAAATTGATTAAGTTGCACATTGTGATACTTTGTCACAAAGTTGTGTGTTACCTTAAGACATATTTTGTAAAATTATATTGCACATTTGTTTCTAAAATGTACAACTACTCAATTTTCACTGCATCAAAGTTAACATTCAAAGTCGTCCAGTTAACCCTCAACGATGGTTGTGCTTTGGAAATCTTGGACTTTTTCTAGGTGTAAATTTGTCACAGGACTCGTCATCCAAAAGGGTGTTTGGACTGCTGACTGGTTGTAACGTCGTGGTTGGCTCAATTTGTGGTTTATGTTTCCAATGCAAATAAGCACGGGCGATGATGACCCACATACTCTTGACCTGTCGGTTCTTCATTCGCATTTGGGTGCCCATCAAGAACTAACTTGGGATACAACACCTTTGTTCCCAAGTTTGGAATGTCGCGGTTGGGGAAGTTTGCTCTAGATGGATGGATGTGCTCATGAGGACAAGTCGTCCAAGAAATGCAATGGCCTTCCTGAGGGAGTCCTAAACTAAGGGGTCCTCGGGCGTTCGGTCTATTGGATATGGGCCGGACTGATGGGCCGTCAAGATACAAGGCAGAAGACCACCTCTCGTGTCCAGTAGGGACTCCCGTATACGTGGATGGCAAGTTTAGGTGTCCGAATATATTATTTCCTTTCTGTTAAACCGACTTAGTACAAGCCTAAGCCCCTCCGGTGTCTATATAAACCGGAGGGTTAGGTCGAAGGCAAGATCATAACATTACTAGGCTAGCCAATCTAGGGTTAGCCAATACGGTCTCGTGGTAGATCAACTCTTGTAACCTCTATACCCTTCGAATATAATCAAGCAGGAGTAGGGTTTTACCTCCATTAAGAGGGCCCGAACCTGGGTAAACACCGTGTCCTTTTGATCATAGTTACCGTCAATCCTCAGACATATAGCTTGGGCCCCTCTACCCGAGATCTGCCGGTTTTGACACCGACATTGGTGCTTTCATTCAGAGCTCCGCTGTATCGTCGACAGAAGGATTGATGGCTCGCCTCTTCATCAACAATGATGTCGCATCCAGGGATACCTTTCTCTCCGGACAGGTCTTTGTATTCGGTGGCTTCGTGCTTCGTGCCAACTCAATCGGCTACCTCGAGCAGGTCGATAGTTACGCCCCCGACCACCAGATCAGGTTTGGAAACCTGAACTACGCCGCTGACATCCGAGGAGATCTAATCTTCGAGGGGTTCGCGGCCTCAGCTGTTGCTTTGTGCCCCCATCAAGAAGGCTTTTCGGATCCCTGCTAGATCCCGTTCAGGGGTCAACACTCATACCTGCCCCGGCCTTAGATCCAGAGCGGGTCGTGTCGTCCAAAGACGGAGTGTTAGCCCCACCGGACTCCTTCCCCTCATGGAGCTCCTGACCAAAGACCCAGTTGCAATCTTGGACTTGCCTCTGGACGATCACTCCGAACTGTCGAGGTCTGCGCTCATTGGGTCCGATCAGGTGTCTGATACGTCTCCAACGTATTTATAATTTATGAAGCATTCATTCTATTATATTATCTGTTTTGGATGTTTACGGGCTTTATTATACACTTTTATATTATTTTTGGGACTAACCTATTAACTAGAGGCCCATCCCATATTGTTGTTTTCTTGCCTATTTCAGTGTTTTGAAAAAAAGGAATATCAAACGGAGTCCAAACGGAATGAAACCTTCGGGAGCGTGATTTTTGGAATGAACGTGATCCAGGAGACTTCGAGTTGAAGTCAAGGAAGCTTCGAGGTGGCCATGAGGGTGGGGGATGCCCCCCTACTGGGTGTGCCCCCCTATCTTGTGGGCCCCTCGAGCGTCCCCTGACCAACTTCTTTCGCCTATATAAGTACATATACCCTAAAAACATTGAAGAACACAATAGATCTGGAGTTCCGCCGCCGCAAGCCTCTGTAGCCACCAAAAACCTCTCGAGGGCCCTTTCCGGCACCCTGCCGGAGGGGGAACCCATCACCGGTGGCCATCTTCATCATCACGGCGCTCTCCATGACGAGGAGGGAGTAGTTCACCCTCGGGGCTGAGGATATGTACCAGTAGCTATGTGTTTGATCTCTCTCTCTCTCTCTCTCTCTCGTGTTCTCTGTATGGCACGATCTTGATGTATCATGAGCTTTGCTATTATAGTTGAATCTTATGATGTTCCCCGCCCCCTCTACTCTCTTGTAATGGATTGAGTTTTTCCTTTGAAGTTATCTTGTCGGATTGAGTCTTTAAGGATTTGAGAACACTTGATGTATGTCTTGCCGTGCTTATCTGTGGTGACAATGGGATATCACCTGATCCACTTGATGTATGTTTTGGTGATCAACTTGCGGGTTCCACCCATGAACCTATGCATAGGGGTTGGCACACGTTTTCGTCTTGACTCTCCGGTAGAAACTTTGGGGCACTCTTTGAAGTACTTTGTGTTGGTTGAATAGATGAATCTGAGATTGTGTGATGCATATCGTATAATCATGCCCACGGATACTTGAGGTGATAATGGAGTATATAGGTGACATTAGGGTTTTGGTTCATTTGTGTGTTAAGGTTTTATTCTAGTATGAACTCTATGATAGATCGAACGGAAAGAATAGCTTCATGTTATTTTACTACGGACTCTTGAATAGATCGGGCTGAAAGGATAACTTTGAGGTGGTTTCGTACCCTACCATAATCTCTTCGTTGTTCTCCGCTATTAGTGGCTTTGGAGTGACTCTTTGTTGCATGATGAGGGATAGTTATGTGATCCAATTATGTTATTATTGTTGAGAGAATTTGCACTAGTGAAAGTATGAACCTTAGGCCTTGTTTCCTACCATTGCAATACCGTTTACGCTCACTTTTATCACTTGTTACCTTGCTGTTTTTATATTTTCAGATTACAAATACCCATATCTACTATCCATATTGCACTTGTATCACCATCTCTTCGCCGAACTAGTGCACCTATACAATTTACCATTGTATTGGGTGTGTTGGGGACACAAGAGACTCTTTGTTATTTGGTTGCAGGGTTGCTTGAGAGAGATCATCTTCATCCTACGCCTCCCACGGATTGATAAACCTTAGGTCATCCACTTGAGGGAAATTTGCTACTATCCTACAAACCTCTACACTTGGAGGCCCAACAACGTCTACAAGAAGAAGGTTGCGTAGTAGACATCAATGTCCCATGCCGAACTCAGCCATGCAGATCCATAGTTTCCAGTCTAGCTTTCGCTCCTAGATGAAGCATTGGGATTAATGCAGTCTCTCGCCATCACGGAGGTTGTGCCTCCAAATTGTACCCAGCTCAGGCTGGGGGCTGAGAGCGAGGAATTTTATGCCCCACCCACCACCCACTTAACAGCCAATGTCGGGGATTTAACCGACATGCTGGACTACGCGTCCGAAGACATCGACGGTATGGACGATGATGCCGACGCCGAACCGAGCCAAGTCCCACTCGTCACAGGGTGTTGGACGGCCACTTCAACCTATGATGTATACATGGTGGACACTCCTGATAAAAAGGACGATGAGGATAATCAGAACCCCGATGAGGATAAACCCGTCGATAAACCACCAAAGCGCCGATGTCAGCGGCACCGCTCACGATCGCGTCGGGCGAAGGATAGTAATACTGGCACCGAAGACAATGAGATTCTGGATGATGCCGAAGATCCTGAATATCCTGTCGAGCCCACATCCAAACATGATGAATGGGAAGAGGGTCAAGATTCGGAGGACATCAACTATATGCCAGAATCCGAAGATGACGTTAGCCTCGGTGACGAACACTTTATCATCCCAGAGGAACCCCTCGAACAAGAACGCTTCAAGCGACAGCTCATCGCCATAGCGTGGAGCCTGTAAAAGAAACAACAGCAGCTCAAAGCTGAACAAGATACGCTCAATGAAAGGTGGACCAAGGTCCTGGCCGCCGAGGAGTACGACCACGAGCGACCTACAAAAAGTTACCCAAGCACAAGCTACTGCCACAATTCGACGACGAAGCCCTTGAGCCAATACCATAGAAATACAATCAGGAAGATCAACCAGACCGACCACCACGTGGACGGGATAAAGCGGCATATCAAGTCGAACACCATCCCGCACCCCTCGCCAAAGAGGCAGGGAGACAGCTGCTGCGGGATACACATATGATTTGCAACGTGACTTAGCCAATAAAGCTAGCCAGACTAGATCAATCTACGGATCAAGAGGCCATGCCCCGGCGCGAGACAACGACTATGAAGCCCGGCATGACGACCATTACTATATTCGGGATCAGAACCAAACTCAGATGTCATCCGACCTCCGCCCCGATATTGCGCTATACAGAGGGGCTGCACACCCTTTATGCTTCACCGATGAGGTAATACAACACCAATTTCTGGAAGGGTTTAAACCCGTAAACATCAAATAGTATGAGGAACGACGGATCCGGCCGTCTGGATTGAAGATTTTCTTCTCCACATCCACATGGCTCGTGGGGACGACCTCCATGCCATTAAATACCTTCCTCTAAAGCTGAAAGGACCAGCACGGCACTGGCTGAATAGCCTCCCAGAAAACTCCATTGGAACCTGGGAAGATTTGGAAGACGCTTTTCGGGCCAACTTTCAGGGCACTTATGTCCGGCCACCGGATGCTGGCGACTTGAGTCACTTAATCCAGCAACCAGGCGAATCGGCTCTCAAGCTTTGGAATTGGTTCCTAATTAAAAAGAACTAGATCATGGATTGTACGGACGCCAAAGCCTTAGCGGCCTTCAAACACAATGTCCGGGACGAATGGCTCGCCCGACACCTCGGGCAGGAAGAGTCGAAGACTATGGCAGCCTTAACTGCACTTATGACCCGCTTCTAGGTTGGTGAGGATAGCTGGTTGGCTCATAGAAGCAACAGCTCGGGCGACCTCGACACTTCTAAGGCTAGGGATGGCAATGGTAAACCTCCTTGCAATAAAAACAAAAGTCGGTACAACAATGACAACGCAGACGATACGGTAGTTAATGCCGGATTCAGTGGTTCTAAATCCGGTCAGCAAAAGAAACCTTTTAAAGGCAATAGGGACGGACCGTCCAGTTTGGATAAAATCCTTGAGAGGCCCTGCCAGATTCATGGCACACTCGATAAGCCTGCTAACCACACCAACAGGAATTGTTGGGTTTTCAAACAGGCCGGTAAGATAAATACCGAACACAAGGGAAATGTACCTCCAAGTGAAGACGACGATGAGCCCCGTCAGCCAAACACCGAGGGGTCAGAAGCAGTTTCCCCTGAGGTGAAAACAGTGAACATTATCTATGTCACTCACATCCCCAAAAGGGAACGCAAGCACGCACTAAGGGACGTCTACGTTGTAGAACCTTTTGCCCCCGAGTTTAACCCATGGTCAGCCTGTCTGATCACCTTTGATCTCGGGGATCACCCAACCAGTATCCGTCACGGGGGTTCGGCCGCCCTGGTACTTGATCCAATTACTGATGGATACTATCTCACTAGAGTCCTTATGGATGGGGGCAGCAGTCTCAACTTGATCTATCAAGACACTATCCACAAGATGGGCATTGACCCTTCAAGAATCAAGGCTAGTAACATGATACGTCTCCATCGTATCTTCTTTTCCAAACACTTTTGCCCTTGTTTTGGACTCTAACTTGTATGATTTGAATGGAACTAACCCGGACTGACGCTGTTTTTAGCAGAATTGCCATGATGTTGTTTTTTGTGCAGAAAATAAAAGTTCTCGGAATGACCTGAAACTCCACGGAACATCTTAGAAAAAATAATAAAAAATCCTCGTCAAAGATGAAGACCAGGGGGCCCACACCCTGTCCACGAGGGTGGGGGGCGCCCCCCCCCTCCTGGGCGCGCCCCCTACCTCATGGGCCCCCTGGTGGCCCTCCGACGCCAACTCCAACTCCATATATTGGCCTTCAGGGAGAAAAAAATCAGAGAGAAGAAATCATCGCGTTTTACGATACGGAGCCACTGCCAAGCCCTAATTTCTCTCGGGAGGGCTGATCTGGAGTCCGTTCGGGGCTCCGGAGAGGGGGATTCGTCGCCGTCGTCATCATCAACCATCCTCCATCACCAATTTCATGATGCTCACCACCGTGCATGAGTAATTCCATCGTAGGCTTGCTGGACGGTGATGGGTTGGATGAGATTTATCATGTAATCGAGTTAGCTTTGTTATGGTTTGATCCCTAGTATCCGCTATGTTCTGAGATTGATGTTGCTATGAATTTGCTATGCTTAATGCTTGTCACTAGGGCCCGAGTGCCATGATTTCAGATCTGAACCTATTATGTTTTCATAAATATATGTGAGTTCTTGATCCTATCTTGCAAGTATATAGTCACCTACTATGTGTTATGATCTGGCAACCCCGAAGTGACAATAATCGGGACCACTCACGGTGATGACCATAGTTTGAGGAGTTCATGTATTCACTATGTGTTAATGCTTTGGTCCGGTTCTCTATTAAAAGGAGGCCTTAATATCCCTTAGTTTCCAATAGGACCCCGCTGCCATGGGAGGGTAGGACAAAAGATGTCATGCAAGTTCTTTTCCATAAGCACGTATGACTATATTCGGAATACATGCCTACATTACATTGATGAATTGGAGCTAGTTCTGTGTCACCCTATGTTATGACTGTTACATGACAAACCACATCCGGCATAATTATCCATCACTAATCCGGTGCCTACGAGTTTTCCATATACTGGTTTTCGCTTATTTAGTTTTCCGTTGCTACTGTTACAATCACTACAAAATACCAAAAACATTACTTTTGCTGTCTTTACTTTTGTTACTGTTACCACCACTATCATATTACTTTGCTACTAAACACTTTGCTGCAGATACTAAGTTTCCAGGTGTGGTTGAATTGACAACTTAGCTGCTAATACTTGAGAATATTCTTTGGCTCCCCCTGTGTCGAATCAATAAATTTGGGTTGAATACTCTACCCTCGAAAACTGTTGCGATCCCCTATACTTGTGGGTTATCAAGACCTTTTTCTGGCGCCGTTGCCGGGGAGCATAGCTCTATTCCTTGAGTTACTTGGGATTTATATCTGCTGGACACTATGAATAACTTGAAAGACGCTAAGACAACAATTTATCCCTTAACTACGAGGGGAGGTAAGGAACTGCCATCTAGCTCTGCACTTGATTCACCTTTTGTTATGAGTAAGCTAGCGACACCTAAACCTGCTTCTGCTATTCGTTCCAATATGTCGCATGTTATTGATGATGCCACTTATGCTATGCATGATACTTATGATGAAACTACTCCTACGCTTGATACTACTGTGCCCCTTGGTGAATTTCTAGATGAGCAAATTTCTAGGTCTAGAGAAAGAGAAATTATTGAATCTGAATACGATGATGAAAATATGCCTGCTATTCCTGAGGGTTATCTTTTTGATGCGGAATCTTCCGCAACTATTTTTGCTTGCCAGGATAGATACGAACTTAAGAGGTTGCTAGTTAAATGGAGTAAAGAATCTCTTAGAGATAGAATGAGACCCGACCCTGCTTTTGCTACTTCACCTATCTGTGTTCCCAATAAGGATTATTATGAATTTTCTGTTGATCCAGATATAATTACTTTGGTTGAATCTGATCCTTTTTATGGCTACGAATCTGAAACTGTTGTGGCACATCTTACTAAGTTAAATGATATAGCCGCCCTGTTTACTAAAGATGAGAGATCGCGCTACCTTTATTTACTCAAAATATTTCCGTTCTCATTAAAGGGTGATGCTAAGATATGGTTTAATTCTCTTGATCCTGGTTGTGTGCGTAGTCCCCAGGATATGATCTGTTACTTTCCTGCTAAATATTTCCCTGCTCATAAGAAACAAGCTGCCTTGAGGGAAATATACAACTTCGTGCAAATTAAAGAAGAGAGTCTCCCACAAGCTTGGGGGAGGCTTCTCAAGTTACTTAATGCCTTGCCTGATCATCCTCTTAAGAAACCTGAAATACTTGATATCTTTTATAATGGACTAACCGATGCTTCCAGAGATTACCTGGATAGTTGTGCTGGTTCTCTTTTCAGGGAAAGAACACCTGATGAAGCTGAAATTCTATTGAATAATATGTTGACAAATGAAAATAATTGGGCACCTCCTGAGCCAGCTCCAGAGCCAATTATTGAGCCTATTCCTAAACCAACTCCGAAGAAGAGAGGTGTTCTATTTCTCAGCCCCGAAGATATGCAAGAGGCAAAGAAATCTATGAAAGAAAAAGGTATTAAAGCCGAAGATGTTAAGAATTTACCTCCTATTGAAGAAATACACGGTCTTAATTTACCGCCTGTTGAAGAAGTATATGATCTCAATTCCTTATTCACTGAAGAACCTCCTGATCCCGATATCCCGACACAGGTAGTACAGGTAAATTCTCTCTATAGATATGATAAAGCTGAAGTCCCTCCTACTAAAATTTCTAGTCAGTGCTTGGGTGAGTTTGATAACTTTATGTTTAAGCAAGATGACTTTAATGCTTATTTTGGTAGACAATTAAAACAAGATGCTTATATGATTAAACGCTTGGGTGATTATATGGCTAATATTAGAGGTGAACTTAAACTTGTTAGCAAACATGCTTCTATGGTTACCACTCAAGTAGAACAAGTACTTAAAGCTCAAAAAGAAGTGCTTGATGAAATGAATAGTAAGAAAAATGATTATGTTGTTAGAGTGGCTACTAGAACTGGTAGAATGACTCAGGAACCTTTGTATCCTGAAGGCCACCCTAAGAGAATCGAGCAAGATTCTCAGAGAAATGATATTGATGTACCTAGTTCTTCAAGAAAGAAGAAAAAGAAGAATGATAGGACTTTGCAAACTTCTAGTGAACCTATTGCCGAGCCACCTGAGAATCCAAATGATATCTCTATGTCTGATGCTGAAAGACAATCTGGTAATGAACATGAACCTAGTGAAAATGTTAATGATGATGTTCATGATAATACTCAACCTAGTAATGATAATGATGTAGAAGTTGAACCTGCTATTGATCTTGATAACCGACAATCAAGGAATCAACGTTATGATAAAAGAGACTTCGTTGCTAGGAAACATGGTAAAGAAAGGGAACCATGGGTTCAGAAACCCATGCCTTTTCCTCCAAAACCATCCAAGAAAAAAGATGATGAGGATTTTGAGCGCTTTGCTGAAATGATTAGACCTATCTTTTTGCGTATGCGATTAACTGATGTGCTCAAAACAAATCTTATGCTAAGTATATGAAGGATATTATTACTAATAAAAGAAAGATACCTGAAGCTGAAATTTCCACCATGCTTGCTAATTATACTTTTAAGGGTGGAATACCAAAGAAACTTGGAGATCCAGGAGTACCTACTATACCATGCTCCATTAAGAGAAATTATGTTAAAACTGCTTTATGTGATCTTGGATCCGGTGTTAGTGTTATGCCTCTCTCTTTATATCGTAGACTTGACTTGAATAAGTTGACACCTACTGAATTATCTTTGCAAATGGCTGATAAATCAACTGCTATACCTGTCGGTATTTGCGAGGATGTGCCTGTTGTAGTTGCGAACGTTACTATTTTAACGGACTTTGTTATTCTTGATATTCCCGAGGATGATAGTATGTATATTATTCTTGGAAGACCTTTCCTTAATACTGCAGGGGCTGTTATTGATTGCAACAAAGGCAATGTCACTTTTCATGTTAATGGCAATGAGCACACGGTACACTTTCCAAGGAAACAACCTCAGGTTTATAGTATCAACTCTATTGGAAAAATTCCATCGATTATATTTGGAGGTTTTGAATTTACTCTCCCTACTGTCAAGAAGAAATATGATATACTTATTATTGGGGATGTCCATATCCCCGTTGAGGTAACATAGTATTATTCGAAATTTCTCCGGTTCCATGTTAATCGGAATGAGTTTGTTAACAAGACTTGATCAACCTTGTTAGTGGATTCTTTTTGATGAGCATGAGATGGATGAAACTAGAAGCACAACCTTCTGTACCCTCTTTATATTTTCTGTTATTTAGTAGAAATAAAGTAAAATAGTATTTTTTCTGTCTGTTTCCTGACTTATCCATGCAATATAAAAATATCCCGAAAATAAAAGTCCTCAGAATGTCATGCCAATTTAGTATGATTTTTTTGGGAATATTTGAGGATTTACTATGCAAAAATTACCGTGGGGGGAGCTGCCACCTGGCCACGAGGGTGGAGGGCGTGCCCTGCCCCCCTAGGCGCGCCCCCTGCCTCATGGGCCCACGGTGGCCCTCCTCCACTTATCCCTGCACCCATCTTCTTTCTCTGTCTCACACAAACACGAAAAACCAACTCAAGCACGTGTTCCAGCCCCGGTTGCTGTGATTTTCGATCTCCTTGCTCAAAGCACCTCTCGCAAAACTGCTTGGGGAGATTGTTCCTTGGTATGTGACTCCTCCATTGGTCCAATTAGTTTTTGTTCTAGTGCTTTATTCATTGCAAATTTATGCTACATAGATGACCATGTTCTTGAGCTTGCATGTCAAATTTATATGGTCCCAAGTAGTTCTAATGCTTGTTATAGGCTCTAGGCACTTGTGGGAGTTGTTGCTATCAATTTTATTGAAGTTGGTTCACTTATATTTGAAGTTTCTAAAAATTTCAGATTGTTTCAGAAATAATGAAGAGACTTTTGAGGGGCTCGTCGAGACGAAGCTCGAAGGAAAAACAAAAGGAAGAAGAACAGAAACCCAAATTTAATTTGCCTCACACCATGGAGGTCTGGCCGTGTGAATGGCCTTCCGATGACTTCTTGAGGAGAGCCGGGGTTTATGAGGATTTCTATTTATTGATTGAGAATGCTGGCCTCACCGACTTCCTTCGCGACCAACGTCATCAGTATCTCTTACTCACAAATACTTTTGTGCAAAACTTCTACTTTTTCCCTAAAAAATCACCTCCTTCAGTAGGGTTTCATTTATATGACGTTGTTAAGGAGATGCCATTAGCTGAATTTTGTGAGGTTTGCAAAATACCCTTTGAGGGCACCTTGGATAAACCACACTGTAACGAAGTAGAAGCTTTTATTAACACTATCACGGTGGGAGAAACCAGGAAGGTTTCTGATGCAAGAATTACTAGCATACATTTTCCTGTTTTACGCTACTTTGCCTTATTTGCTAGTCGTTGCTTGATTGGACGCGGGAACTGTGGAAACCTTAGTGTTCCTGATATTATTATTTTGTTCCATGGTTTACACTGCAATAACTCTGTTAGTATGGGTGGAATTGTTGCTAGACGTTTAAGTCTGAACCGTACTAAGGGCCCCATCTTTGGAGGCATTTATGCTTCACGCCTAGCTGAATATTTTGAAATTCCTATTAGGCATGAGGAGAAGGAGGAAACATCGTTGCCCCGTGCTTATTTAGATTATAAGAGTATGCTAGCGCATGACTTTCTTGTTAAGAGTCGTGAAGGGGGGCTCAAATATAAATTGTACTTTTGATAAACATCACCCTGAGACTATTACTTTGCCTACTCCCTCTTTGTTTAACTTGTCTGCAGGTCCTCACATCGTTCCGTGGGTGGCCATTCAAGCCTATCGGAATCCTATACCAGTCCTGGAACCGGAACCACAAGATGAGCCTCCACGACAGTCTGTTTATTCTTGGGATCCAGAGGCGGTTGCCAGCTAGTGGCAGTCAGAGTCTTCTTCATCGCAGTATGACCCCAACTTCACCTACGGGTATCCGCCAGGTTATCCCTGGCAATAGACCAACTTTGGCCAAAAGCCTAAGCTTGGGGGAGTACGTATTTCCCACCGACATTACATTCATGTTCACACACACTCATTGCTAGATGTCGGTGCTCATACTCTTTCACTGTAATATCCATGCTAGATTACTTTCTTTTTCCTGCCTTCTTCTTGTGTGTTTAATAAACCTTAAGAAAAAAAACCAAAAAAATTAGTAGTAGTTTATTTCTTTGTTGTAGTAATTAAAAAGGAAAACCCAAAAATATTTCCCGTTCTTCTTTTGCTTGTTGGGAGCTTTCCCGTGTAAATAGTTTTAGTTTCCTTTCTTTGGGGTCGAGAAGACTATATTGAAAATGCTTAGTGGCTCTTATATGCATGATTGTTTATTTAACTTAGAGCCCATATTACTTGTCTTCTCTCTTGAGTTGAATGCTTGCAGATTCCAGCTTAGTCCAATGCACATGCACTCTTATTATTATTCACATCGTTCGGTCGTGCAAGTGAAAGGAAATAATGATGATATATGATGGACTAATTGGGATGAGAAAAGCTGGTATGAACTCGACCTCTCTTGTTTTTGTAAATATGATGATTCATCGTTCCTGAGTCAGCTATTATGAAGGAAGCATATTTGCAATGACATTTAGAGATTATAGTTGCTTGTGCCATGCTTGATTAGCTATGAGTTATAATGGTTTACCTTGCGTGCCAACATGTTATTAGAATGATTATGATGTGGTATGATGGGATGGTATCCTCCTTTAAATGAATTGAGTGACTAGACTTGGCACATGTTCAGGCATGTAGTTGAATCAAATCAATATAGCCTTCATGATATTTATGTTCATGGTAGATTATATCCTACTCATGCTTGCATTCGGTGTAAATTAGTTTTAATGCATGTTTACGACTGTTATCGCTCTCTCAGTTGGTCGCTTCCCAGTCTTTTGCTAGCCTTCACCTGTACTAAGCGGGAATACTGCTTGTGCATCCAAACTCCTTAAACCACAAAGTTGTTCCATATGAGTCCACTATACCTACCTATATGCGGTATTTACCTGCCGTTCCAAGTAAATTTGTATGTGCCAAACTCTAAACCTTCAAATAAATATTCTGTTTTGCATGCTCGAATAGCTCATATGTCAACTAGGGCTGCCCTTATCTTCCGTGTTAGGCGGGTTATTCTCAAGAGGAGTGGACTCCGCTCCTCATTCACGAGAAAATGGCTGGTCGCCGGGATGCCCAGTCCCATGCTTTATGCAAACTAAATCAAAATAATTGCAAACAAAACTCCCCCGGGACCTGTTGAATGTTTGAGGCACTCGTTGTTTCGAGCAAGCCATGGATTGATGCTTGTGGAGGAGGGGGAGTATAAACTTTACCATTCTGTTTGGGAACCGCCTATAATTTGTTTAGCATGGAAGATATCGTCATCTCTTAGTTGTCATGTTGACAATGAAAGTATGTCGCTCAAAATATAATTTATCTCTATTTCAAAACCGAGCTCTGGCACCTCTACAAATCCCTGCTTCCCTATGCGAAGGGCCTATCTATTTATTTTATGTTGAGTCATCATCCTTCTTATTAAAAAGCACTCGCTGGAGAGCACATTGTCGTTTGCATTCATTATTATTGGTTTATATTGGGTATGACTTGACTAGATCTCTTTTACCATGAATTACAATGTTTAGTCAGTCCCTGATCTTTAAAGGTGCTCTGCATTTATGTTTTGCGGTCTCAGAAAGGGCTAGCGAGATACCATTTTGTTATATCATGTTATGATTATTTTGAGAAAGTGTTGTTATTATAGCTCGCTAGATGATTATGCTATTGATATGAGTAATTGTGAGACCTTTGTGTTAATGTTAGTATGGTTAGTTCATAATATTTGCTGAAACATGAATGCTGGATTTTCATGTTACAACAACAAGAGCAAACAGAGTTTGTAAAAGTCTTTCTTTTTCTCTTTCAGTTTGTCAACTGAATTGCTTGAGGACAAGCAAGGGTTTAAGCTTGGGGGAGTTGATACGTCTCCATCGTATCTACTTTTCCAAACACTTTTGCCCTTGTTTTGGACTCTAACTTGTATGATTTGAATGGAACTAACCCAGACTGACGTTGTTTTCAGCAGAATTGCCATGATGTTGTTTTTTGTGCAGAAAATAAAAGTTCTCGGAATGACCTGAAACTCCACGGAACATCTTAGAAAAAATAATAAAAAATCCTCGCCAAAGATGAAGACCAGGGGGCCCACACCCTGTCCACGAGGGTGGGGGCACCCCCCCCCTCCTGGGCACGCCCCCTACCTCGTGGGCCCCCTGGTGGCCCTCCGATGCCAACTCCAACTCCATATATTGGCCTTCGGGGAGAAAAAAAATCAGAGAGAAGAAATCATCGCGTTTTACGATACGGAGCCGCCGCCAAGCCCTAATCTCTCTCGGGAGGGCTGATCTGGAGTCCGTTCGGGGCTCCGGAGAGGGGGATTCGTCGTCGTCGTCATCATCAACCATCCTCCATCACCAATTTCATGATCTCACCGCCGTGCATGAGTAATTCCATGATAGGCTTGCTGGACGGTGATGGGTTGGATGAGATTTATCATGTAATCGAGTTAGCTTTGTTAGGGTTTGATCCCTAGTATCCACTATGTTCTGAGATTGATGTTGCTATGACTTTGCTATGCTTAATGCTTGTCACTAGAGCCCGAGTGCCATGATTTCAGATCTGAGCCTATTATATTTTCATGAATATATGTGAGTTCTTGATCCTATCTTGCAAGTCTATAGTCACCTACTATGTGTTATGATCCGGCAACCCCGAAGTGACAATAATCGGGACCACTCCCGGTGATGACCATAGTTTGAGGAGTTCATGTATTCCCTATGTGCTAATGCTTTGTTCCGGTTCTCTATTAAAAGGAGGCCTTAATATCCCTTAGTTTCCAATAGGACCCCGCTGCCATGGGAGGGTAGGACAAAAGATGTCATGCAAGTTCTTTTCCATAAGCACGTATGACTATATTCGGAATACATGCCTACATTACATTGATGAATTGGAGCTAGTTCTGTGTCACCCTATGTTATGACTGCTACATGACGAACCACATCTGGCATAATTATCCATCACTAATCCGGTGCCTACGAGTTTTCCATATACTGGTTTTCGCTTATTTACTCTTCCATTGCTACTGTTACAATCACTACAAAATACCAAAAACATTACTTTTGGTGTCTTTACTTTTGTTACCGTTACCACCACTATCATATTACTTTGCTACTAAACACTTTGCTGCAGATACTAAGTTTCCAGGTGTGGTTGAATTGACAACTCAGCTGCTAATACTTGAGAATATTCTTTGGCTCCCCTTGTGTCGAATCAATAAATTTGGGTTGAATACTCTACCCTCGAAAACTGTTGCGATCCCCTATACTTGTGGGTTATCATAACACTACCTTTAAAGGCATGATACTGGGTGTGGAGGCCCATTGCACGGGCTCATTGATACTGGAGGTAGTATTCGGTTCCCAAGACAACTTTCACAGCGAAGCGTTAATCTTCGACATCGTCCCTTTCCCTAGTGGCTATCATGCACTGCTCGAACGAACTGCTTTCGCCCGCTTTAATGCAGTCCCGCACTATGCTTACTTGAAGCTTAAGATTCCTGGACCTCGGGGCGTTATTACAGTCAATGGAAATATGGAGCGTTCTCTCCGTACTGAAGAGCACACCGCGGCCCTCGCAGCCGAGGTGTATAGCGGCCTTATCAAGCCGAACAGTTCATTAGGCAATAAAGCCAATGACGTGTCTAAAGAAGTCCGGTTCGTGCATAATTGCGATAAATCAACGGATCCAGACCTTGATTAGCACTTCGGCCTCCACCGACTGCCCCATAAGGTTGCGGCTTACGTACCACGCGTACATAACTAAGCACTAAAAATACCTTGGGCGCCGCGGGAGGCACACTGCAGAAAAGGTCCATAGTATGGCTTGACCCATCTGGACTGCATATACCTTTTTGCACTATAGGTTCATCAAGAGCCCTACTTGCTATATGGTTGTTTCAGAAGATCCTTTTAAGGCTAGCGTTTCCCAACCATCAAATACTCCTATCAAAGGACTTATTACTAAGGAGAAATGGCGCAGACGTGCGACAGGGCATCACTGGAGTTTTTGAACTATTATTTTTAGGCCCTGTGTTAGACTTTCCCTTATGTAAAAAAATATATTTTCTCTTTAGGCATGTAACATGACCTTAATATTAATGGCATTGTTTGTCGAAACTCGCCTCGACGTATTAAAAAGGATATAAAGGAAGCAGATGATCATCACCTTTTTGGTTGGACTCTTATATTATCTTGTCATCTGCATACCCTCCTTCCTTTCGACTGACATATGTGCGTCGGCACGGCCTTCATACTAGGGGCTGTATGCGGCCCCGCAAACTCTTAAGTCCGAACACCTATAGGGAACTCTTCGGTGTCCCAGATATTGCATTATATGCATTGGCTCCGAATCATGTCTTTGATCTATAGTTGGGTTGCCCGGCTCCTGTGTTTGGCTAAGGTAGTAAAAGGAGAACTACTATGATTGTATTTCTGGTCCGTCTGGTTAAGTACCTCAGTAGACAAAGCCGAAAACTGACTGTCATGATATGTGAGAGCGAGTCAGCGATCCGGTGACTTACTGTTATACTACAAGTCGTCCGCGATTTATGCCGTGTTATACGAGGGCTGGGCTTCGACCAGCCACGTTGCAAAGGCGCCGCACTCTGGATTGCCGTTCACGCAACAAGGGGCTAGTACTTAGCGCCACCTATGGACTCTTATGGCTAAGTGAAAGTACTAAAGCCGCATGGTCTGATTGCCTAGTTCACCTCGCAAGACGCCTCCTACATCGTACCAAGACGTTGGATAAAGTACGGTCATGCATTCCCGAACACCCCTATAATATTTACATGGGGGCAGAAGCCGACGACTGGTAAACTTTCAGACTTATAAATTAAAGCAGCCAAACAGGAGGATAAACTAATCATAAAGCGCAAGCATAAATATTTTACACCATAAGTTCATTACATGACTCTTACATACTCGACTCTACTAATCAAATATGATGTCCTTTGAGCAGTGGCCCTCTACAATGCGGGCCCCCTCAAGGACCTCGCCGAAGTACTTCTCTAGCCACCGGTGATCCTTGCCTTCAGGCGGCCCTGCGGTGAAAATCTCGGTTGCCTTCATCTTCGCCCATTGTACCTTGACTCGGGCGAAGGCCATCTGGGCACCTTCTATGCAGGCTGACTGCTTGATGGCGTCAATCCAAGGACGCACCTCCACCAGCCGCTTCACAAGTCCGAAGTAACTGCTGGGTATGGGCTCGGCTGGCCAAAGACGGACTATTACATCCTTCATGGCTAGTCCAGCCACCCTGTGCAGCTCCGTCAGCTACTTCAGTTGATCGTTGAGGGGCGTCGAATACTCTAGCGCAAGATACTGCGACCAGAATGGCTTCTCCATTGAGCTCCCCTCTTCGGCGTGGAAGAACTCGGCGGTGTCGGCAATACTCCTCGGCAGATCCGCAAAGGCGCATGGAGAACTCCAAACTCGGGTCAGTAAAATGTATCTCTTTCTTGTAAATTTACTCTGCGTGAGAAAGGCCTTACCAGCCGCTATTTGCCTCGCCTCTTGGATCTCCTGGCGAGTGCCCTGGGCTTCAACCCGGGCTTCCTTCACGCTCTCAAGAGCTTTGGTGAGCTTGGAGGCTTGTTCCGAACTCTTCTGCTCTAAGGACTCTCACTTAGTGATAGCGTCCTTGAACTCCTGTTCGACCTCGCCCACCCGCGCCTCGTGTTGTTCATAGGCGGTCCGCTCCACCTCTAACTCCTTGGCCGCTTTGTCAGTGGCCGCCTTGCTCACCTCTACCACCTTCTCGACTTGGGCGAGGGCGCTCTTGAGGGACTCGACCTCGGCCGCGCCAACTGTGAGTATAGTCATAACTCAATAAATTTAAAAGATTTAACACACATATCACTTCGGGTATGTAATAGTGCCGCATACCTTGGGTTTCGTCAAACCTCTTATTGACACGATCGAGTTCCTCATCGGCTAGCCGAAGCTTCTGATTGACCTTGGTAACCTCTGCGGCCTGGGAAGTAGCCGCCAGCATAGAAGCCTGTCCAACAACATAGTATGATACATTATCAATTTGTTTTTTATCCTCTATCGGATTGTTCTAATCCAGACAAAGTTTCAGGGGCTACTATTTATACATAGGTTCAGCCTTATATATCTATACCAAAACAAAAAAGCTTGTAAAGAGAATTACATCGCATACCTCAAAGCCCGTCAATAGGTTGTTGAAGGCTTCGGTCAGTCCGCTCTTCGCGGACCAAACCTTTTCCATAACCGCACCCATCAGGATGCGGTGTTCCTCCACAATGGACGCACGTTTAAGTGCTTCCTGCAGAGTGTCAGCGGCCTCCGGATTGACAGAGGCCGCCGATGGAGCTGCTGCTCCTCCCCCTCTGTCGAAGGGGGGTGTTGGTCCGAACCCGGAGCCGTATTGGTCTCCGGGATGGTGTTCGACGAGGGCCCGAACTGTTGAGGCCCCACACCCTCGGTGGTCATGGGGGTTGTCGTGCCCCGCTCTATAGCGCCCGAGGTGTTATCCTCGGGCGCCTTACGGACGGCCTCACACGCTCCTCCTAGGCCAGGAGATGTCCTTTGAGACGACACCTTGGTGTCCTCCATGGCAGGAGGGGAGAAGACATGCGATGGTCTGTAACTCTCCACCTCTTCAGGTGCCAGAGAGTTCCCCTCCGAAGAGGAGGGAATCGGGATCTCACGTGGAGGGCAGAAAAGCAAAGCAAAGATTTGATTCATATAACAGTGGCAGATTAAGTGAAAACTGAACAAGTAAGTTTTTGATACTTACGTTTCGGCCAGGGGCTTCTCCCTTTGGATCCTCTTTGGACTATGTTCGGACTCTGACTCCGAACTATGCGAGAGGTTTATCCTCCCCCTCTTCGGCATCGTTCCCTCTGGATTCTCGGAGGTTGTCCTCTTCCCCCTCCTCGTCTTGCGTGGGGAGTCGCTCTCCACTTCCTCCTCTTCGTTCTTGTCTTCCTCGTGAGAGGAGACGACCTCGGTCTCTCCGAACACTATGTTCGAAGGACCTTTGCGGCGGGGCCCGTCCTTGGGCCCCTTGCCCTTCTTGATCTTCTTCTCCGGCACCTGATAGGGCGCCGGGACCAGCATCTCCTCCAGCTAAGGAGTGACTAGGTCTTCGGGCAACAGAGCCGGACTCTTAATCCGCTCCGACTTCTTGGTCCAGTCCTGTAGAAAGGTGGGCTGATGAGTTTCATGTTGATCAAATACATAAATCAGATATATCTTTGGAAAATCAAACACTTACTGGAGTGGCTGGATTCTTGGCGTTGAGGCCAACCTCTTCGGTTTCCATGGGCCAACTCTTCTGCGCCTTGAAGAGTAGTGAGGGAGTCCTGGATTAGGGGGTGTCCAGATGGCCGGACTATGACCTTTGGCCGGACTCCCGGACTATGAAGATGCAAGATTGAAGACTTCGTCCCGTGTCCAGATAGGACTTTCCTTGGCGTGGAAGGCAAGCTTGGTGATACGATATGTAGATCTCCTCCCATTGTAACCGACTCTATGTAACCCTAGCCCTCTCCGGTGTCTATATAAACCGGAGAGATTTAGTCCATAGGACAAACAACAATCATACCATAGGCTAGCTTCTAGGGTTTAGCCTCTCTGATCTCGTGGTAGATCTACTCTTGTACTACCCATATCATCAATATTAATCAAGAAGGAGTAGGGTTTTACCTCCATCGAGAGGGCCCGAACCTGGGTAAAAACATCGTGTCCCTTGTCTCCTGTTACCATCCGCCTAGACGCACAGTTCGGGACCCCCTACCCGAGATCCGCCGGTTTTGACACCGACATTGGTGCTTTCATTGAGAGTTCCTCTGTGTCGTCACCTTTAGGCCTGATGGCTTCTTTGATCATCAACCACGACGCGGTCTAGGGTGAGACTTTTCTCCCCGGATAGATCTTCGTATTCGGCGGCTTTGCATTGCGGGCCAATTCACTTGGCCATCTGGAGAAGATCGAAAGCTACGCCCCTGGCCATCAGGTCAGATTTGGAAGTTTAAACTACACGGCTGGCATCCGCGGAGACTTGATCTTTGACGGATTCGAGCCACATCCGAGCGTGCCGCACTGTCACGATGGGCATGATCTAGCTCTACCGCCGGACAGTGCCTAGAGCGCCGCTCAGGTGTCCACTCCGACCCTTAGCTCGGAGCCGACTGCACCGGTCGAGGACGGGTGGCTAGACGCTGCCTCGGGGGCTGCAATCTCTACGGCGATCGAGCCGAACACCAATCTTGTCCTTCGCGGAGCTCGTGGCTCCAAGGTGCCGGACTCCTTTCCGGACTTCGAATATTCTGCACCCCTCCCGATCGAACCCAATTGGGCTCCGATCATGGAGTTCACCGCCGCGGACATCTTTCAACACTCGGCCTTTGGCGACATCCTGAATTCACTAAAGTCTCTCTCTTTGTCAGGAGAGCCCTGGCCGGACTATGGTCGGCAAGGTTGGGATGCGGACGACGAAGAAATTCGAAACCCACCCACCACCCACTTCATAGCCACTGTTGACGATTTAACCGATATGCTCGACTTCGACTCCGAAGACATCGAAGGTATGGACGCCGATGAAGGAGATAACCAAGAACCAGCGCCTATAGGGCACTGGAAAGCCACCTCGTCATACGACATATACATGGTGGGCACCCCAAAAGAAGGGGATGGCGATGGAACAACGGAGGATGACCCCTCCAAGAAACAGCCTAAGCGCCGGCGTCAGCGGCGCCGCTCTAAATCCCGCCACAGCAAAAACGGCGATTCCGGCACCGGAGACAATAACACCCTGGACAGTGCCGAAGACAACCCCCTCCAGCAGGATTCAGCACAGGAGGATGGGGAAGCCAGCCCTCATGAGAGAGCGGCAGACAGAGAGGTCGAGGACGACAATTATATGCCTCCCTCTGAAGACGAGGCAAGCCTCGACCACGATGAATTTGTCGTGCCCGAGGATCCCGTCGAACAAGAGCGTTTCAAACGCAGGCTTATGGCCACGGAAAGCAGCCTCAAGAAAAAACAGCAGCAGCTTAGAGCTGACCAAGACTTGCTAGCCGACGGATGGACAGAAGTCCTCGCCGCCGAAGAGTATAAACTCGAACGCGCCTCCAAGAGCTACCCAAAGCGCAGGCTGCTACCCCAACTAGAGGAGGAAGCAACTAAACCTACATCACCAGCGTATGATGCGGCCGATCGGCCACCTCGTGACCGCGACAGAGAGGCCTTTTGGCCCTCAACTCAAGCCGCACCCCGGCGCCGCTCAAAAAGTACCAAGGCACGGGGAAACGCGCCAGACCTGCGAGACATATTGGAGGACAAGGCAAGGCAAACAAGATCGATCTATGGATCGCGTGGGCGCCCCACGACACGTGACGATAACCGTCACGCCGGATATGGCAAATACGGCCAGGCCGAACAGGACAGGAAAAGCTCATATGAGCTACGTCGTGATATAGCCCAGTACAGAGGCGCTGCACACCCACTATGCTTCACAGATGAAGTAATGGATCATCAAATCCCCGAAGGGTTTAAACCCGTAAACATCGAATCATACGATGGCACAACAGATCCTGCGGTATGGATCGAGGATTATCTCCTTCATATCCACATGGCCCACGGTGATGATCTACACGTCATAAAATACCTCCCACTCAAGCTTAAAGGACCAGCTCGGCATTGGCTTAACAGCTTGCCTGCAGAGTCAATTGGTTGCTGGGAGGACCTGGAATCCGCATTCCTTGACAACTTCTAGGGCACTTATGTGCGACCACCAGACGATGATGACCTAAGCCACATAATTCAGCAGCCAGAGGAATTAGACAGACAATTCTGGACATGGTTCCTAACCAAGAAAAATCAGATAGTTGACTGTCCGGACGCAGAGGCCCTCGCAGCCTTCAAACATAACATCCGTGACGAATGGCTTGCCCGGCACCTTGGACAGGAAAAGCCGAAATCCATGACAGCCCTCACAACACTCATGACCCGCTTTTGCGCGGGAGAAGACATCTGGCTAGCTCGTAGTAATAACATGACCAAGAGCCCTAGTAATTCAGATACCAAGGACAACAATGGTAGGTCGCGTCGCAACAAGCACAGGCGCCGCATTAACGGCGACAATACTGAGGATACGTCAGTTAATGCCGGATTCAGAGGCTCTAAACCCGGTCAGCGGAAAAAGCCATTCAAAAGAAATACTCCGGGCCCGTCCAGTTTAGACCGGATACTCGATCGCTCGTGCCAGATACACGACACCCCCGAACAACCAGCCAATCACACCAACAGGGATTGTTGGGTGTTCAAGCAGGCAGGCAAGTTAAGTGCCGAAAACAGAGACAAGGGGCTGCATAGCGATGACGAGGAGGAGCCCCGGCCGCCGAACAACAGAGGAAAGAAGGGCTTCCCCCCACAAGTGCGGACGGTGAACATGATATACGCAACCCACATCCCCAAAAGGGAACGGAAGCATGCGCTCAGGGACGTATATGCGTTGGAGCCAGTCGCCCCAAAGTTCAACCCATGGTCCTCCTGCCCGATCACTTTTGATCGAAGGGACCACCCCACTAGCATTCATCATGGCGGATTCACCGCATTGGTTCTAGACCCAATCATTGACGGATTTCACCGCACTAGAGTCCTCATGGACGGCGGCAGCAGCCTGAACCTGCTTTATCAGGATACAGTGCAAAAAATGGGCATAGATCCCTCAAGGATTAAACCCACAAAGACAACCTTTAAAGGCGTCATACCAGGTGTAGAGGCCAGCTGTACAGGCTCAGTTACACTCGAAGTGGTCTTCGGATCCCCGGATAATTTCCGAAGCGAGGAGTTAATCTTCGACATAGTCCCGTTCCGCAGTGGCTATCACGCCCTGCTCGGACGAACCACATTTGCAAAGTTCAATGCGGTGCCGCACTACGCATATCTCAAGCTCAAGATGCCAGGCCCTCGCGGAGTCATTACGGTCAATGGAAACACCGAACGCTCTCTCCGAACAGAGGAGCACACGGCGGCCCTCGCGGCGGAAGTACAAAGTAGCCTCTCAAGGCAATTCTCAAGTCCGGCTGTTAAGCGTCCGGACACCGTCAAGCGCGCCCGGAGTAACCTACAACAAGACCGTCTGGCACGTTCCGAGCAAGCATAGCAGTGCGGCCCCAACCCCAGCCCTCGCGAGATTGCGAAACCAGTACCACGCGTACATAATTACGCTATGGAAATACCATGGGCATAAGGGTAGGGTCACAACCACAACATGCCCAGAATGCGGCTCAACCGCACTAGGGGCTCCCGATTTTGTCATTTCTCTTTTCTTACTTTCAGGACTCCACTCTTCGGAAGGTCTGTCCGGCAGTACGCTCGCCGAACACACGATGCAACAGCCAGGGAGATAGCAAGCCACATCGAAAGTCCAGGTGGTCTCTATAACGAGCTAAATACCTATCTTACTTAAAGTTTCACAGCTTGCCCCTGGAGGGGGACATGTCAAATAATCCCATGTCTTGCTTATCGCACTATTTGTATCGTTCTGCTTTCATAGCAGCCCTTTAATAAACAATACATAGCTCTTGTCTATTATTGCATTCATTTTTCATGTAAATATGTTCAGTCATGACATTATGCAACCGTACACTTTGGTACGGCCAATACACTAGGGGCTTAAGTTCCCCAAAATACGGTGTGAGAAGATCGAACACTCTCATGAGTGCGGCACCCCGAACTTATAGCACTATATGCATCGGCTCCTAATCATGTCTTGGGTCAATAGTTGGGTTTGCCCGGCTCCCATGTTTTGGTACCTTACGTTCCGTTATATCGGCTAAGGTAGCGTTGGAAGAACTACTGCGATTGCGTCCCAGTTGAGCTGGGTTAACACCTCAGTAGAGAAAGCTAAAACTGACCGTCATGATAGGGCGAGAGACCGGTCGCTGTTTGAGAGGTTTTTCGAGTCCCTAAAGACTTATGCCGCTTCGAGTGAGGAGATGGATTTATCCGGCCTAGGCGTGGATAGCGCCCCGAACTCGGTCTTCCGAATACTAGGGGCTTCGCCGAAATTTAAAATTATAGAATTCTATGGCTAAGTGAGAGTGATAAAGCATTATAAGTCTGATTGCCTTGTTCGTTGTGCTGAGCGCCTCCCTCAAAGGATCCAAGAATGGGAACAAGAGCGCTCAGGTTTATCCCGAACACCCTAGCACTCATGGCATGGGGGCAGAAGCCGACGACTTACATCTCTTAGATTTAATAAACGGCCGCACAGAAGGTAATATTTTAAATTCAAAAAGCATTGCTTAGCACATATGAACAAGTTTCAGCGCACATGACAAACATAAGCGAGTTTACTCAAACATTAAATCCTTGGAACATTCGTTCGCCACAAGGCGGGCACCCTTCAGGACGCCCTCATAATACATCTCGGGCCTGCGATGCTCCTTCCCCTCCGGTGGCCCATCCTTCACCAGCTTCTCAGCATCCAGCTTGCCCCAGTGCACTTTGGCACGGGCAAGGGCCCTACGGGCGCCTTCGATGCATACGGAGCGCTTGATGACTTCAAGCCATGGACAGGCATCCACCAGTCGCCGCACCAGCCCAAAGTAGCTCCCAGGCATGGCCTCCCCAGGTCACAGCCGGCCTATAAGGCCCTTCATGGCCTATTCGGCTGCCTTATGGAGCTCTACCAGCTGCTTTAGCTGGTCGCTCAGGGGCACCGGGTGTCCGGCTTCAGCATACTGGGACCAGAGCACCTTCTCCGTCGAGCTCCCTTCTTCAGCTCGGTAGAATGCGGTGGCGTCGGACACACTGCGGGGCAGATCTGCGAATGCTCCTGGAGAGCTCCGGATTCGGGTAAGTAACACGTAATTCACTTTCACATGCTTGCTTTGCATAAAGAATGCCTTACCTGCCGCTATCTTTTTCATCGCCTCAATCTCCTGGAGGGCTTTTTGGGCTTCGGCCTTGGCAGACTTGGCGCTTTCAAGTGCCGAGGCAAGCTCGGACTCTCGCGTCTTTAAGTCAAGCTCTAAACTCTCGTGTTTCTTCACGAGAGCATTAAGCTCTTGCAGCACCTCCGCCACCTGCGCCTCCTGATTTTGTCGCTCAGTGCGCTCCATGGACGCATTGTCTTTGGCCTTGGACAACGCTTCCTTCAGGGCCGCCACCTCGGTTGTGGCCCCTGTAACATTCACGTTGGTCCTGTCATTATTTGCAACCAGGTATTTTTATATACTTACATAGGGTACTACCTACCTTCCTTGTCCTCGAGCTGCTTCTTGGCATGGCCGAGCTCGTTCTTGGACCGCTCGAGGCTCTGCTTCAATGCATCGACCTTTGCAGTCAGTGCGGCAGAGGTCAGCAGCGCAGCCTGCATTCCCATATTGACATATTTATGTTAGACTCCTGCGTATATCTTTTTAGATCCTCAGTCCGACTTTTCTTTCCGAACACCAAACTGAGCATCAGGGGCTACTGTCTATGCGGTAACATTTTTATATGTTTTAAATACATACCTCAAAGCCTGTTAGAAGGCTGCACAGGCTTCTGTCAGCCCGCTCTTGGCGGATTGAACCTTCTGGATCACCGCACTCATAAAAGTGCGGTGCTCCTCGTCGATGGAGGCGCCGTTAAGCACCTCCAGAAAATTGTCCGGCGCCTCCGGTTGGACGGAGGCCGCCGACGTCGTAGGCTTGCCCTTCTTGCGAGGGGGCCGCCTGCCGGACTCCGGAGCTGCTGAAGGTTCCGCTGCGGTGTCTGGCCTAGGGCCGGACATAGATCTCTCTGGGGCTTCATCCCCTTTGGTCCTGGAGTCCGGGAGGTCGCCTTGCGGCGCCTCCAGGACCACCTCCTCCTGGTTTAGCCCCTTTTGGGACTCCACCTCGGCATCGTCCGTAGGGCGAGGGGAGGTAGAAGTCGGGAGTGAAGCACTATTCACATCCGATGAATCCAGGGAACCGCTCGACGAATCGTCAAGTTGAGCCTTGGGCGGACTGCATGATTATATTCGGCATCAGAAGGTACTGTGCAAATAAAGGAACGCCATGAGCTATTCTGGTATCCGGATACTTATGATTTGGCCAGGGGCTTGGCCCTGGATGGCCACTCCTCTCCGCCGTCGTCGGCGTCGGAGGCATAGTCCGGAAGAAGGGTCTTCCCCTTCTTGGACCCTCCGGCCTCCCCAGTTGGGGCAGCCTTTCTTTTCTTTCCTCCCCCCGCTGGAGGGGGAGAGGCTTTTTCTTCCTCCTCCTTGTCTTCGGAGGAGGAGTGCGCTTTGGGGTCGTCGGGCGATGAGTCCAACACCACCAGGCGTCGGGAGCTCTTTCGAGTTCCCGTGGCCTTCTTCTTGGCCTTCTTCTCCGGCACCACGTGAGGTGCCGAGGCCAGCAGCTTCGTCAAGCGTGCATCGGCTGGGCCTTCGGGCAAAGGAGCCGGACAGTTAAACCGTCCGGACGTCTTCTTCCAGTCCTGTCAAAGGAGAGGGAGCTTAGATCCCACATAGAATCAAACTATGGAAAACAAGTATCCTGTAAAGGGTAAAACGAGCTTACCTCGCTGGCTTGGCGCTTTGCGCAGAATCCGCGATCCTCGGTAATGGGTGGGGGAACCTCTGAGCTCTTGAATAGCACCTTCCAGGCATCTTCGTGTGTTGTGTCGAAGAGCCTGGACAAAGTTTGGTGCTGAGCCGGGTCGAACTCCCACAAGTTGAAAGCCCGTCGTTGACACGGGAGGATCCGGCGGAAGAGCATGACCTGGACTGCGTTGACAAGCTTAACCTTCTTGTCCACCAAGTTTTGGATGCAGGTTTGGAGTCCGGTCACCTCTTCCGGATTACCCCACGACAGGCCCGTCTCTTTCCAAGAGGTGAGCCATGTGGGGATGCCAGATTGGAATTCGGGGGCCGCTGCCCATTCAGGGTCACGCAGCTCGGTAATGTAGAACCACCCCGATTGCCACCCTTTGATGGTTTCCACAAAGGAGCCCTCGAGCCATGTGACGTTGGCCATCTTGCCCACCATGGCACCTCCGCACTCCGCTTGTCGGCCACCCACGACCTTCGGCTTGACATTGAAGATCTTCAGCCATAAGCCGAAGTGGGGCTGGATGCGGAGGAAGACCTCACACACGATGATAAACGCCGAGATGTTGAGGATGAAGTTCGGGGCCAGATCATGGAAATCCAGGCCGTAGTAGAACATGAGCCCCCGGATAAATGGGTGAAGAGGAAAGCCCAGTCCGCGGAGGAAATGGGGGAGAAACACGACCCTCTCATGGGGCCTGGGGATGGGGATGAGCTGCCCCTCATTGGGGAGCCGGTGCGCGATGTCGTTGGACAAGTATCCGGCTTTCCTCAGCTTCTTGATTTGCCCCTCCGTAACGGAGGAAGCCATCCACCTGCCTCCCGCTCCGGACATGATTGGAGAAGGTTGAGGTGGGAAGTGCGGACTTGGGCGCTGGAGCTCGAGTGCACAGGAATGGATAAGCGAAGGAGGAAGAAGGCGTAGATGGAAAGGGTGGATCCTTATCCCCTTATATGGGCGGCCGAGACTATGAGCCCCCACCAGCCTAGTAAAACTCGCTTATCTCCCAAGCGCTGCGATTAATGGCGCGGTTGGGTTACCCATACCCGTATTGATGAGAATCCCAGAATAAGGGGACACGATCTCTGCTTTGACAAGACGTGCCAAGGAAACCGCCTCGCTAAACATGCTGAGGTGGGACAGTTAAACGATTCGAATAAAGGCTTGGCTGTGGCATGATGTCATGCTACGAAATACGTCAGCAGATTAGATTTGTGCGAATATTATTCTCTCTACGGGGGTATGTGGAAACTATTTTGCAGAGCCGGACACTATCCTTGTGTTCAGCATCTTCTATGAAGTATTCGAAGGAGGAACCCGCCTTGCAATGCCGAAGACAATTTGCGTGCCGGACTCGTCGTCATAGAAGCCTGGTTCAGGGGCTACTGAGGGAGTCCTGGATTAGGGGGTGTCCGGACTATGACCTTTGGCCGAACTCCCGGACTATGAAGATGCAAGATTGAAGACTTCGTCCCGTGTCCGAATAGGACTTTCCTTGGCGTGGAAGGCACGCTTGGCGATACGATATGTAGATCTCCTCCCATTGTAACCGACTCTGTGTAACCCTAGCCCTCTCCAGTGTCTATATAAACCGGAGAGATTTAGTCCGTAGGACGAACAACAATCATACCATAGGCTAGCTTCTAGGGTTTAGCCTCTCTGATCTCGTGGTAGATCTACTCTTGTACTACCCATATCATCAATATTAATCAAGCAGGAGTAGGGTTTTACCTCCATCGAGAGGGCTCGAACCTGGGTAAAAACATCGTGTCCCTTGTCTCCTGTTACCATCCGCCTAGACGCACAGTTCGGGACCCCCTACCCGAGATCCGCCGGTTTTGACACTGACAAGTAGCTTCCACATTCCCTCGTGCGTTGTGCCGAGGAAATGTTGCAGAGTCCACAGCTCCTCCAGATTGAACTCCCACAAGGGGGAAGTCCGGCGCTGGCAGGGGGGATGCAGCGAAAGAGCATAATTTGCACTACGTTGGTTAAACCGACGTTTTTGCTCAACACGTTGGTGATACGCATATGCAACTTCTGCACCTCTGTCTGGGACCCCCAGTCAAGGCCCTTCGCGGTGCAGGAGACGAGCCTCATGGGGGTCCGGATCTGAATTCCGGAATCGCCGCCCACTTAGTGCGGCGCGGCTCGGTGATATAAAACCACTCTTGTTGCCAGATCTTGATGGTCTCGACGTAGGCCCCCTTGGGCCACGTGGCGATGGGCAGCTTGCTTATCATGGCCCCGCCACAGTCCGCATGTTGCGTGTTGACCACCTTCGGCTTCACATTGAAGATTTTCAGCCATATGCCGAAGTGTGGGGGGATGCGGAGAAGAGCCTCACACACGACGATAAACGCCGAGATGTGGAGGAAAGAATTCGGGGCTAGATCATGGAAATCTAGCCCGTAGTAGAACATAAGTCCGCGGACGAATGGGTGGAGTGGAAAACCTAACCCTCTAAGGAAATGGGGAAGGAAGACGACCTGTTTGCCGGGCTCTGGATTGGGAATGATCTGACCCTTGGGGGGAAGCCTGTGCGCGATGGTGGCGGTGAGGTATCCCACACTCCGGAGATCCTTTATCTCCTTCTCCATAACGGAGGAGGCCTCCCACTTGCCTTTGGAACTGGATCCGGCCATGGTCGGAGGAGGTGGTGGTGGTGAGAAAGATAGAAACTTTTTGGGCGCTGAGAGCTTGGGAGATTGGAAGGCAGAGGAGACTAGAAGGCGTGGGGAACAAAGCAGAAATCCATTGCCCTCTTATAGGCGGTAAAAATGCCAACCGCCCCCCCCCCACTTGCGCCTTGAAGCTCGCCTATTCCCAATGAAAGTGTGCGCTGTAAACGGTTGGATTACCCAAATTCTATTAATGAGCAATCCCGTATTAAGTGGGCACGATCTCTGTTTTGACAGGACGGGCCAATGGGGCTTGGCCTTGAAACATGGAATGCGGGGTGTCAAAACGGTTCAAAACGTCGAAGGGTCAAGTCTGACACTTCACCGAAAAAAGTTGTCGGTAAAAGACACTATTCTTATTTTTTATATACCCTGCCTTCGCGGCTAAGGGTTGTGTTAACTATGCAAAGCCGAATACAATTCTCTACGGAGGAAAGCTGATGTGTATTATTCAAGGAACCCGCCTCGCAATGCCGAAGATAATCTGCACGCCGAACACGTCGTCATTGAAGAGTGGTTCAGGGCCTACTGAGAGAGTCCTAGACTAAGGAGTCCTCGAGCGTCCGGTCTATTGGATATGGGCCGGACTGATGGGCCATCAAGATACAAGGCAGAAGACCACCTCTCGTGTCCGGTAGGGACTCCCTCTATACGTGGATGGCAAGTTTAGGTGTTCGGATATGTCATTTCCTTTCTGTTAAACCGACTTTGTACAACCCTAAGCCCCTCTGGTGTCTATATAAACCGGAGGGTTAGATCGAAGGCAGGATCATAACACTACTAGGCTAGCCAATCTAGGGTTAGCCAATGCGATCTCGTGGTAGATCAACTCTTGTAACCCCTATACCCTTCGAATATAATCAAGCAGGAGTAGGGTTTACCTTCATTAAGAGGGCCCAAACCTGGGTAAACACTGTGTCCTTTTGATCATAGTTACCATCAATCCTCGGACATATAGCTTGCCCCCCTACCCGTGATCTTTCGGTTTTAACACAAACACTTCCTCTTCATGGTCATCTCTTAGCAAATTTGGAATGAGATAAATGCATGGATTTTTTGGAACATCTTCATCCTACCTTCGATCACCATTGTGAGAATCAAAGATGGGGCTAAAATGCGGCGCCTTGTGTTTGCTAAGCACTTGAGTAATCTCATATTAGGGAGAGTAGGCTCATGTAGTCGATAGGGTTCCTATTTTTTCCTTGCTTGTAAGAAATCACATCCCCCTTTAAGTTTATAAAAGAGGCAAATCGTCTGCCTCCTGCTTAGCTGAAAAAATGGCCGATTTATCAATACTTGTTTATATATGGATATGTGAGGATATTGTTGAGTGGCTTACACATTTTCAATATTATATTTTAAGTTTTGTTTATAAATGTTATAAGTTATTTATGAATTATGATACATTGCTTACACTGTGGATGTAGCCTTGTTAGGCCAAGCCAAGGTCTAACCCAATTCAAACACTCCAATTCATGTTTTTGTTGCCCTTTTAGATAAAAGTATATATGCCTTTTGGTGTTGGATTTGGGTTACCACAAGCCTATTTCCACTCATGACCACAAGTGCATCACTATAGATGAATATGTTTGCTTGCCACTGAAAGAATAATTCGCTTACAAGAAATATGTAGAATGTCAAACATGGTGGATTGGAGGTATGACCAGCCCTCCAATTCATCCAAGCAAGGTCGGGTTCATTTCTGGGTGGACATCTTATTTCTGGGAAATCCTTAGGTGAGCATTGTTTTTTCATTAAGAAGAAAATAACCAAATAAACATTTAGAATGCGTGCCAACTGTGGGGTGTTGCCTACTAGTCATTGGCACAACTATTTTCAGTCAACCTCCCAGTGTTTTTCAAAGAAACTTTCAAATAGGATTGACCTGTTACCCCCCTCCCCCCACAAACACCATCCCACACACATACCCCGCCCCCATTACACATTTAGAAATTTACACCTTTTGCAACTCTCAACTTAAAATCACAATTAAAAAGTCAAATTCAACTTGTATAAATTCAATTATAAAAAAATGTATTGCAGAAATTCTGGCTTTCAGAATTTGCAAACTTCAAGGCTTTCAACTTTCAGAATTTTCGTCGTTTTGAAGGAGGATGATTATATACTCCGCGTAGCGCGGAGTTTACACCAGTCCATAGTCATATCCCCTGTAACACTCTCTGGCTGTGCCTTTGGGTGGGTGGGTGGTGGGGTGGGGGGCTAACCTGTCCTTTCAAACACCTTGTCGCTTCCCTCTTGTTTATGATGGTCGCCTCCCTGCCCTCTCCCTCGTGCAACATGGCATGAGCTCTCTCTATTGTGAACTTCTTCTCCTCTACGCGAGGTGTCGTCGTGAGGCGCCCTACATCATGGGGATGAGCTTCGCCTCCACGCACTTCTTAATACTTGCTTTCTCCCGATTGTACCTTCTCTTGTAATATCTTTCATAAAGTTGCAAAACTTAGTGAACGGCTTAGTTGTGCATGGTGAAAATGACCGAATGTAAATTAGCAATCACCCATATATTGCGGTCAAGCGTAAACCAACACGACATACCATTACCAGGTCACACGTCGTGTCGGCTTGCACCCTACATACTCCCAACTACCCGGAGAGAGAGAGAGAGAGAGAGAGAGAGAGAGAGAGAGAGAGAGAGAGAGACAGAGCTAGCTCACTACCCCGCCGATCAAATCCAGGCCCAAAAACAAGTTCAAAATGATGAAAACATGAGAAATCACGAACTTCAACTCTAGAAATAATAATCTTAAATCCACAAGTTACAAAACCGACGGTCGCCTTCCTTCTCCATTGCTTTCATTTTTTTTCGTCCCTCACTCTGCTAGCTGCCGCTGCGAGGCGCCCTATACTATGGAGAGGTTTCGAGCTTCAACTTTGTGGGCTTTTGTTCCCACACCTCACCACACCTTGAGTTGCAGACGCTTCCTTCTCGGTGACGATCACCATCACCGTTGTTGATTCCTCATGGTTGTAATTCAGCGAGACAGTTGTCTCCAATACCCCCTCTACTGGTCAGAATAGCTATCATAATGGCTTGTCTATTTGAATACAAATTTGCTAAATTTGCGCTTTTCTAGATCAACTGAGACTTAATGAACCCCCATCGGTTGAGACATAGTAAAACCGTCGTCATAGAGCAACAGCTAAGCCAAGCAAGCCAAAAATCACCAAATGTAAATCAGCACATTACCACATATATAGGGGCCAAACGTACTGCTCCTCAGCACGACACACGCCCGTCACACGTCTAGTCTCCTTGCCCCGTACGTACCTCCCATCCCATCCACCTAAAAATAACCGAGAGAGACCGACCGCGCCTTCGCTGCCCCGCGGGTCAAATCCAGGCCCGAATACGAGCTCAAAAACCACGTGCCTCCGTGACCACCCACGGCCCCCGATATTCATCGCCAACACTCCACGACCTTTTCCTTCGATGGGACCGTCGCGGACGGAGACCTCACCGCTCCACCCGTCCGGTCGTGCCCACGACTCGGAAGAACCTAGTGAGCTGCGTGCCCCTCCCATTCCCCCACGTTTTCCATGCCCGGCCGTGCCCGGCCCGACGGGTCCTTGTCGTCCCACCTCGCCGTTTATCACGAAGAGCTGATCCATTTTAAAAGGGCGGAGGCGCCCGGCATGAGGAAAAGTGCACTGGAGTTGTTTGTCGGAGGCAGCAGGCAAGCCAAGGAAGGAGCGAGGAAGCTAGCTCCGGTGGAGAGGCGACTTGTTTGTTGTGCATGGAAGGGGCGGGGAGCGGCGGGAAGATGGGAGGAGGAGAGGGGATGGCCGGCCGTGCCGGTGCCGGTGCTGCGTGGGCGGCCAAGGAGAAGACCGGCTTCGCCGCCACCTGCAGCCTCCTGAGCCGCTACATGAAGGAGAAGAAGGGCGGCGCACTGCAGGGCCTCGTCGGCCTCGACATGTCGCCGCCGGCTGCCGTCGTCGATGAAGGAGGTACGCCGTGACGTGCCCTGTCGATTGGTTTCTCGGTGAACTTCTTTTCTTGTAGAAAGAACAGGGGATGGTTTTCTTCTGACTGGTCATGTGTCTCATGCATTTAGTTAGCAACAAAGTTCTTACAAGATGTTCATCTGAATTTGCAGGAGCTTTCCAGCCGCCCACCACCATGAACCTGCTTTCGGGGCTAGAGGAGCCAAACGCCGCGGACGTGGAGCTCCCCCTCGAGAAATCTAGTGTTGGCCAGTTTCTCAAGGCCACAACTGACAACCAAGATGCCAGAGAGGATGCGCACCAGCTCACCATCTTCTACGGTGGAAAAGTGGTCGTGGTTGACAACTTCCCGTCCACCAAGGTCAAGGATTTGCTGCAGATGGCCGACGGCGCCGGAGACAAGGCCGGGAGCAGCAGCCTCGTTCAGCAGAGCCCTCCCCAGCCTTCACAGAACACTCTCCCTGGTACTAATTCTCATGCTCTCTTTTGCAACTCTACCGTGAAAATATACAATACATGCAGACAAAGGGATTGTTTCAGTTCAGAGTCTCATGGAAATTTCCATATGAAATCCTTATCGCTAACAGAGTGCCAACATTTTTTGCTCGGTTGCAGATCTGCCAATAGCGAGGAGGAACTCACTCCATAGGTTTCTCGAGAAAAGAAAGGGCAGGTACCTGATCGAGCTGGGTTTTTTATGAAAATTTTCCTCAAGGAAGACAGTGAAAATGTCTTCAGAAACTTGCTACATGTACGACCCTAACATTTTGTGCTCATTTACCCCAGGATAGTGGCGAAGGCGCCTTACCAAATTAACAGCGCATCGGCGGCTCCGTCCAAGCAAGCTAACGGTGACAACTCCTGGCTCGGGCTAGGCCAAGAAGTGACAAACTGACGGTACAAGAAAGAGGCATGATGAACACTTGACTTGGGCTCCAAATCTATAGGGCAAATGATCTACGGGGAGCGTGGATGTTATTTTACTACTAGTACTGGTAGTTTACTCGTAGCTTTGAAGCGACAATAATCGGGCGTTGGTTATTCATTTCTAGTAACAATTAGTAGTAATAGCCGGTGGTTGATTCTGATTGAACATCGGCATATATAGATACGTATGTAAGCACATGCCGTCTGTTTGCACCATTGTTTGCTGCTGGAGCTGTGTATGCTCACGGCAGTTTGGCAGCCTAGGTCTACTAGGACTATTGTCATGGTCATCTTATTGCAAGTTTGCAACGTATTACAGATGGTTTGCCTTCCTCGACATGTCATGGAAAGTTGCACGCGCGTTCCTTGATTATTTTATTATATATTTTTTAGATAGTCCCCTGATTCATGCAGTGCTCATTTTAATTCTTACACGGGCTGCTCAGTTTGAGATGATCCTATTAGTTTAATTGAACTTCTGCTACCCCTCAAAAGTAAATTGAACTTCTGCTTTTAAAAAGGCTGTGTTTATTTGCTACACAGCGGATCTAATGTTCAGCAAAACTACAACGCATTATAGAACACAAGAAAAAATGTAGAGCTTAGGGCAACTCCAATGTGGGGCGCCGGATCCAACCGTAGGCATCAAATGTATGTTCGCATAGTATTTTTTTTTCTGTGCTCGAAGTATTAAAAATAATCAAACATAAATAGCACAATTCTTTGAGAATTGAAAGATAAATATTCCGATAACCGAAAGATAAATATTTCAACGCAACAATAATTCAAATATAAATATTACAATCCAAATATAAAGTTTTGAAATAAAATGGTTCAAATTTGAATTCTATTTATTGACACGTGTTCTAGTTGTTCATATGAAACACCCGCATATGCTCAATCAGATACTTTTGAAGTTGCTCATGAGTTCCTCGATCATGAATCTGCTGATGCATTTCGAGAAAAACCTCAAATGACACCAGGTTCTGCCTCGAAAAATGGATAGGATCACCCATCTCTTGAAATTCCAGACCTTAGCCAACTCCCTCACCCTTATCCTCCATAATCATATTGTCCATGACCACATAAGTTGTCATCACCTCTCACAACGTCTTTGCATCTAATAGTTTAGCACGTCCTCAAACAACTATAAAACAGGCTTGGAGTAACTGCAAATGCCCTCTCCGCGTCTTTTCTGCCTCCTTGTTTCTGGGCAAAATTATATATATATTTTGTCACCCTTGGCTCAAAGATGGTCTTGAGGAAATTTTTCAGGGAGGATAGATGCCATAAAAAAGATAGTATCTCATTATGTAATTATGACCATTAATGGTATAGTTGCATGCAGGACCTTCGCCCGCACACAACCTTGTAAACAATGAAGACCTCGACAACACATTGATGTCGCTGTGTGATCTAGAAATGCTAAAAGAGAGTGTCAAATCCAGAGGTCTTGTGATGTAACTACTTCAAAAATGATGGTGAGCTTTTTGCACGTGTTGAGCATATGAGCAGTTTTTTCATTTCCAATGCATGCAATCTAGGGATCCGAGCATACTTGCAAATCCTCTTCCATATCCAAATGTCGTGACCCTTGTTGTGGCTACGCCATTTGATTGTCTCATGTACTCCAATCCAAACACCTTAACCACTGTAGTAGCAAATCTGACCATGACTTCGAGACATGTGCTTTCAGACACCCGGAGGTGCTCGTCCCACAAATTTACGGCCATGCCATAGGCAAGCATTCTAATAGCAGTCATGCACTTCTAGTAACCAGAGAATCCAATGTTTCCAACCATCTCACATTGGTAAATGCATTCGAACACATGTCGCGCCTTCGAAAACGACGAGTGA